>NC_137033.1:23588123-23663123 GCF_032717465.1 Coenobita brevimanus
TCTCTCTCTCTCTCTCTCTCTACCTTCTATATAGCTTTATCTCTTTCCCCGTTTCCCTCTCCCTCTCCCTTCGTCTCCTATCCCTTCGTCTCCCCTATCTCTCCTCTTTTCCCTCCGTCTCCTCCCCCTCTATCTCTCTCTTTCTCCCTCTATCCCCCTTTCCCTCTCCCTCCCTCCTCCTTCTTCCTTTCTCTTCCTCCCTCGTCCCTTTTCCACTCCTCCTTCCCCCTTTCTCCCCCCTTCCCTCCTTCTCCCTCCTTTCCGCCAACTGTCCCTCTTTTCTTTTCGCCTTCACTCCGTCCTTCTTTTCCTCCATCCGTCTTCTCTCCCACCTCCCTCCCTTCTTCTCTGTCTCTTTTTTTTTTTCTCCCAACGTCTCGCTCTCTCCCTCGTTCTCTCTTCTCTCCCGCATTCCGTCTCTCTTTCTCTCTCTCTCTCCATCCCTCCCTCCCTTCATCCATCCTCCCGTCTCTCTCTTTCGGCCTGTTCGTCCCTCCTTTCTTCTCTCATTCCCTCTTTTCCTCTCCCTGTCTCCCTCTTTTCGTACCTTCTCCCTATAACAACTTTGGGAGAAAATGGGTGTGTTGCAGGACTTGAGTGACTGCAAACAAACACAGGAACTCAGGCTAAGAATCTGCTCCATGATGTTTTCATATCTTAACAAAGAGTATAAGCACACCACAGCTGCATACGTCCCAGTCTTTGCGTATCTTCTCACCTTCTACCTGTACCTATGGTGCTCTCAGAAGAAAAGACAACATGGTGTTCACGTCATCATCACGTTTCGGTGACCTTGGAAATCCTCTGATCTTGTCACAAGAGGTCCTCGGAAGCTGCGCTGCACATTCTTTTTACTGTATTATATAATGCCTATACATCTAGACATGTCTCTTCACACAACCAGTTATACATCAAAAGATGTATATGAAATAATTTTTCTCCAGGTAGACAAAATGTCTTCTGACATGTGCTAGAAGCAGAGATTATCAAAAATTAAAAAACTACAAATATATTGATAACATAAGAGCAAGTAGAGTGATTAAAGAGTTCTGGACAAATGTGGAAACGTGCATGGAAGAGTTTGAAAGGAATGAAGAGTGTTTTTGATTGGCGATTTGAGTGAAAGAGTAGGGAATGAGAAAGTGGATGGAGTAATTGGTGAGTGGGCTGTGCCTGCGGATGTGGATGAGAATGGCAGTCCTCTAGTGGACATTTGTTCCGGAGGGGGGGGGGGTTGTAGCCAATACCCTCTTCATACACAAAATGATCCAAAGGTATACGTGGCGAGTGATGAGAAGTGTGGGTGGTGAACTAAATGAACGGATGTCAGTGATTGATTACTGTATGTGTGTGTGGATGATAGAATGATGTGTAATGGATGCAAGAGGTTGGGGGAGTGGACTTTCTGACCACCACTTGGTGGTGGTGAAAATAAAGGTGGACATGAAGTAGAGGAATAGAAGAATGAAAGGACAGGAGGAATTAGTTCTAACAAGGATGGTGGAAAGCTTAGAAGAGGATAGAAAAAATGCTGAAAAAAAGAGTAGCGGAGGAGAGACAGGGTAAATATGATTTGGAGCTGGTGTGGGACGTGGAAGGTGTGTGCCATTCACAGAAGAAATATATGCTGCATGCGAGGTGGTGTGTGGGGTGAACAGACGACGAAATGGGGTGCAAGGAACATCATGGTGGAATGAAGAGATGAGACAGACATCCACAAATGTACTGAAAATTCGTTAGGAAACACACCCAATTACGTCCAATACTCAGATGACACTTCTGAGGATGAAAAAATAACATTTAGGAATCATAACAAGAAATCGATTCACACGTAAAGTGCTTGCATGTGAGGTGTTTAAGAACAAGAAGTTTCAATTGAAGTATTGGTCACCGAAACAAGCGAGAAATTTCAAATAAGAGGTTTTCTTTTTCATCGGCATCGAGCCTTCTGAATGCAAAAAATAAAGAATATTTGCCTATTATGAAGGTTCGTGTTAAACCATTCGCCGCATTTCGTTAGGTAAAATCTCTCAAAACTGTGATAACTCGTGAGAAGGAATATTGATGAGCTTTTGACTCCCACAAAAATTAATACAAGAAAGTATAAACACTTTCGCAATACCCAGATATATGATTAATTACCATTTATAAATTTATTCCTCATCTCCGTAGACATATAGTGAATGACAACTACAAAAAAATAAGGTTGATCGAACACTGAATATTCGTAGACTGTATGAATGTCGTCCGGAGATTTTTTATATTTTACTTTAGGAAGAAGGTCATTTGTGACTTTTTTTTATTTGTAGTTGTACTTTCACGATAAAAATGGTACAAGCTTTGTAACGGTAAAAGAATCGGCTTAGGACTGACTCAAAACTATTATACTAGAGTCATCGTAAAAACCGTATAATTGAGGGCGAAAACACTAAATATGCAACTTCCACAAATGTGCTCTAAATTAGTTGGGACACATTCAGAAACTGTATCTAAAATTGGATCTAAAAAGAAGTAACTAAACAAGCGAATAAAGTGCCTCGGACCAGAACGGACCATACGTTGACGCCTAGGGAACGAACAAAGGACATTCTGAGGGTGGGGGCATGGTATGTGTGAGAAATGAATGATGAAGCGAAAGAGAAAGAGATTGTTCAGGTGCTTGAGGATGCAAGAGTGGATGTATGTGGACTGACAAACTAAATGGAAGAGTGAAAGGATGAGAGAATGGGAATACAGTTTAAGAATATGTGCGGGAGTTAATGAGAATGAGAGGGCAAGAGATGGAGTATGTCTGATGATAAGCAAGAAGTGGAAGGAGAATACAAGAGAGTATGGAACAGTGGGTGCAAGGATTGTATGGGTGAGGATGAAAGTAGGTATACAAGCGTGGGCGATTTTATGTGCGTATGCGCCAACAGAGGACAGAGTGGCAAGAGTGAAAGATGAGTTTTGAGCAAGTGTAGAAGCATGTATGGACAAGTTTGAGAAGAGCGAATGTTTTTGATTGGAGACATGAATGGCAAAGTTGGGAATGTACGAGTGGATGGAGTAGCTGGTCAGTGGGGTGTGCCAGCTGAAGTAGATGGGAATGGTAGTGCTTTGGTGGACATCTGTGCTGGTAAGGGGTTGGCAATAGCCAACACCTACTTTCGGCATAAGATGATCCACAGGTATACATGGAGAGTCATGAGGAGGATGGATGGTGAACTTGTTGAACGAAAGGCAGTGATAGACTACGTGTGTGTGGATGAGCGAATAAGAAAAGTGTTGGATGCAAAAGTGTGGAGAGGGTGGGGAAATGGAATCTCGGACCATCACTTAATGATCGCCAAGGTAAGGCTGCAAAGAAAATGGGTGAAGAGGCGAAGGGGAAGACAGGAGGAAACAGCTCCTTTGAGAAGAGGTTGCAAGATAGTGAGAAAATGACAGTATAAGAGCAATAGATCTTGATTTATGGAGATGGTTGTACTGAGTTGAGAGGTAGAGATATTAGAATATGTAAATTGGTGTCAGAGTGAATGAACTATGTAGTGTTGAGTCATCTGCATATGAGTGAATGGGATTGTGGGTGACAGGGGTTCATTAATATGAACCAGAAATAAGGTTGGCGCCAGAACTGATCCCTGCGGCACGCCTGCGTTAACCGAGTGGAAATTGGAATATACATCATCTACTTTTACTGTTATTTTCCTGTCACTAAGATATGAAGAAATCAAAGGAACAAAAGACGTTAGTCCATAGCAAGGGAGTTTGGACAGCAGGGAACGGTGCCATACTCTGTCGAAAGCTTTAGAAATATCAAGGGCTACTGCATGAGTTTCTCCATGTAGATCAATTGATTGATGGGTGGTATGAGTCAGGAGATTGAGTATGTGGATCTTTCGTGGCGAAAACCATATTGTCTATCACTAATTAAGTTGTTGGATTGAAGATGTTTAACAATGTGCTTATAATTAAAGTTTCAAATACCTTACCAAGAGAAGATGTGACAACTATGGTCTGTAATCAGAGGGGTCAGAGGAACTTCCCTCCTTCGGAATTCGGTAGATATTGGCTTCTTTCCATGAATTTGGGAATAAAGAAGTACAGTTGCGAGCAGATGACCCGAGGCCACCTAGTCCACCACCATGTTGGTGTTTGATCTGGCAACAGTGTTAGCTGTGAACTAGACCGAGATTCAGTCTGCTGTCTGGGCGAAACAAACCCAGTGATAATTTGTCAATGTGCAGTTCTAACTGGTCTCCAATCAATATCATGCAAGTAAACGTATTATACTGAGAATGATTAACGTGCCATACACGTGGTAAATATATTTACAACCATAGTATTACAACACTGGCATCCAAATAGTGCTGCATTCATTTATGTGAGACACACGGGTATCCCGAGCGTGCAGCTTCATCACCACCTTGGTTTGTGAAGTAGGCACCACGTGACGTCACGTATGGGGGGTGGAACTAGACCCGTTTCGACTTTATCACTCGAATATTAAAGAAACATTGGTTTTCTCTGTCAAAACAAACCTATTACAACCTCTTATCTCATATAGGTTAAGTACCACAGCCAATCACTTGCCCCCTCACCCCCCTCCCATCACACATCATACCTCGTCCCGCCCTTCCTCACCCACCACCTTCCATATAACTCCCACATCCCCCTCCCCTTGTTCCGCCTACTGTAGTGTGAACCTTTAACTCTCCCACCTGCTTTGGAGTCAGAGGTCGATGAAAGTGAGGTTAACGGTGAGGGATGACTGGCATGACTTTTTTGTGATAATAATGCTAGGTTGCTGGGAAACCGATAACCCTACGGCATAGCTCTTGAAAACTAGTAAAGGTTGTTTGGCTCACGACGATAGTCGAACAAAGTAAATCACTACCGATACCCGTGTGTTTCACATGAATGAATGCAACACTATTGGGATGCAAGTGTTGTAATACTATGGTTGTAAATATATCTGCCACTTGTATGGCACGTTAATCATTATCAGAATAATACGTTTACTTGCATGGTATTGATTGGAGACCAGATAGAACTGCACATTGACAAATTATCACTGGATTTGTTTCGCCCGAACAACTGACTGAATCTCGGTCAAGTTCAGAGCTACCACCATTGCCAGATAAAACACCAACATGGTGGTGGACTAGGTGGCCTCGAGTCATCTGCTCGCAACTGCACGTATGTTGTCTGAATAATTTAGCTAGAACAGAGGCAAGTTCATGGGAGCACTTTTTCAAAACAATTGCCAGAATTCCATCTGGGCCTGGAGCTTTGTTGGTAGGTAACTTGTCTAGGATGGATTTTTCGTTTCTTGTCTGTAGTTTAAGTGGGGCAATTTCTGGAGAGTCAAGTTTCGGTACTGGGACATTCTGGCTGGTATCGTCTTTGGTAGAGTTTCTGGCAAAGGTACTGCAAAGATATCTGCTTTCCCACTCGGGTCATTTGTAATGTTGTCATCTGAAGATTTTAGTGGGGGAATGGAAGATGACGTTTATTACTGAAAGAATTGAGAGTTGACCAGAACATTCTATTGTCATTAGAGTTGTTAAGTAGTATTGATGCTTGCTTTTGAAGAAAGTTTGATTTAGATAGATTTAATACGGCTTTTGCATGATTTCTAGCAATTTTAAATCGGGAGAGTGATTCAGATGTTTTTGATGTTAAGTAATTTGACTTTTAGGCTCTTGCTCTGGCACAGTTGCCATCAAACCATTTTGGAGAGTTCGATCTTTTAGTGAACTGTTGAATTGGTATGAATAAATCCATATCAGCTACTATTACGTCGCAAATGTGGGACTGGGTAGAATTGAAATCACTAGAGAAGAAAGACTGCCATGGAATGTCAGCAAAATTATTTCTAAATCCATTCCAGTTTGCCCAAAGTGCCATTGGGTCACCCTGACTGGTTCAGAACGGGGAGGTGTGGGAGAGTTTTGATGAGAATGTGGTCAGATGATCGAAATGGTGACTACTTCTATCCTGTATTGATCTGGATTATTTGTAAAGAAAAAAATCCAAGGGAAGGGCATCATGATCAGGATTATCAGGTATTCTGGTTGGTTGCTTTACCAACTGGACGAGATTAAACGATTCCGCAAACAGCTCGCACTCAAGACCAGCGTCGTCAGTCGGGGCAGAAAGCAATAACCACTCAATATTATGTATGTTAAAATCACCCAATAGAATAGAATACAACAGGGCGTAGTTCAAAATGAATTTTCTGGAGAGTTGACTGCATAAACACATTTTTGGGCGATATCGTTAAATATGCATCGTCCACAATTGAACCAAGATGTAAATACACAGACATACGGAGACATACAACTTTTTAAACAGTAATTAGTTACTCAAATAAGCATATATCTTGTTCAGGATTGGATAACGAAAAGAAACAGGTTGCAGGAAAATCGACTTCAACTGTTTTGCATGTCGTGTTAAGGTTGGCTTGATTTTTATCATAGGAAGTCGTTTCTTTTATTTCTTAGTTCTCCTTAACGATTATTTCAATAATAAAAACGAGTTCTAATTGTGAAGTAGTCACGGCAGGTAGTATAGGACTGGGGGTAGTTGAAACCTATTTTACTGGTGTGATGAAAGAAAAAAAAAAAGAAGTTTTCGGCGATATCGATAAATATGCATATTCCACAAATGTACTTAAAATTCGTTCGGAAAGACACCAAACTACATTCAACACTCAATGACACTTTTGAGGGTGAAAAAACCACATTTGGGAAACATAATAGAAGAAATCGATTCACAAGTAAGGAGCTGCCTCCTGACGTGCTTAGGAACAAGAGATTTTAAATGATGTATTGATCACCGAAACTATAGAGAAATTTCGAAGAGGTTTTCTTTTTTATCTGCAGTAGTAGCACTATAAAATTGGATAGTCTCCTGATGGAATGAAAAAAATAAAGAATATTTTAACAGTATTGTTTTTTAGAGTTACATGATTAGCCACATTTCTTTAGGTACAATCTCTCAAAACTGATAACTTGTGAGACAGAATATTGATGAACTTTTGCCACACACAAAAATTAATACGATAATATAAAGATATATAGATTGTTACCATTAACAAATTTATTCCTCATCTTCTTGGACATATAGTGAAAGACAGCTACTAAAAAATAAAGATTCAAGGAACACCGATTGAACTATATTAATGTCGTTCAGAGATTGAAATTTTTACTCAAGGAAGAGTGTCATTTGTGACCTTTTTTTTTCCTCTATAGTTGTACTATCAAAATAAAAAATGGTACAAGTTTTGTTACGATAAAAGCAACCACTATAGGAGTAATTCCAAATTATTTTATAATAGAGTGGATCTAAAAAAAAGGCATAATTGACGGTGAATATATTAAATACGTAACTTACACAAATGTACTCTAAATTACCTGGGAAACCATCCAGTTTTATCTGAAATTCAGAAAACATTACTGTGTTAAAAAATCAGCGGAAAAAATCGGTAACAATAATTAGGTAACATGTGGGATGTAATTATTTCACAGGTTAAGATGGCTGGCATTTAAGGGTTTTAGTCTTTAAGAGTTTCGTTTCATTAAAGACGTGTAAACACATTTGAATTCAGGCTATCCTAAAAACCTCATCATTGCTGGCGAAACACGAAATATGCGTCATCCACAAATGTGCTCTAAACTAGATGGGACACATTTACAATTGTATCTAAAACTCAGAAAACATTTCTGAAGGTAAAAAATTCTTACTCGGGGAAGAAAATTAGTAACATGTCTAAATGAGGGAACACGTGGGATGAAATAGATTCAGAGATAAAGACTACTGGCATTTGAAGGATTTAAGACCAGACTTTTTCAGTTGAGACGTGTAAACAAGGATATTCAGTGATAAACGGACGTTTCTTATCTGTATAACAGGCTTTAAACCTGCTTTTTGAGCCTAATCAAATTTTCTATCTATCTATCTATAGCCCGACGCCCTAATTCCGCAAAGGGTGGCCGCAGACAAAATGCCTCCAAGTCGCTCTGTCACCCACCATTTGACTACCCTCCCCCCAACTCACCCCCCCCTCCCTCATATACCTCTCAACTCCATCCCTCCACCTCATCCTCGGTCTACCTCTCCCTCTCCCTCCTCCCACCTCACCTACATACACCCTCTTAGTCAGTCTTTCATTCTCCATTCTCTTCACATGTCCAAACCACCTCAGTGTATTTCTCCTAATCTTCTCAACCACATCCACATCCACCCCACAGCGTTCCTTCACTTCTTCATTCGTCAACCTGGCCCTCCACGTCACTCCACATGCTCCTCTCAAGTAACTCATTTTTTCCATTTTAACAATGGAATTTTCTCCCGCTATGATAATTCTTGTGATAAAAATTTTTACCAACGTAAAATCACCCAAAAGGCAATAAACCATATAAATGAAAATTGTTAGTTATTCATTGCCTGATATATATAATACGAAGAAATAAATATATAGATGTACGGAGACATACAATTTATAAAATGTAGTTAGTTCCTCATATACGCATATTTCTTCTTCATGATAGGTTAAGAAAAAGAAACAGGTTGCAGGAACATCGATCTATGTTTTGTATGTCGTATTGAGGTTGGCTGGATTTTTATTACAGGTAGTC
This sequence comes from Coenobita brevimanus, assembly GCF_032717465.1. Lineage (NCBI taxonomy): Eukaryota > Metazoa > Arthropoda > Malacostraca > Decapoda > Coenobitidae > Coenobita > Coenobita brevimanus. The sequence continues at coordinate 23,596,748 of NC_137033.1, forward strand.
GTTCCTTTTAATTCATTCTAACGATTATTTCAATAATAAAACCGAGTTCTAATTGTAAACTAGTCAAGGTTGATAAATGTTTCCTAATTGTGATTTTCTTTCTCTCTCTCTAGTGTCATCTAATTATTGGATGCAGTTGTCCAACGAGTTTTGAGTCCATATATGGATCATGCATATTTAGAGATTTCGCCCCAAAAATATGTTTATACGGTCATCACTCCTGTAAAATATTTTTGAATTATCATTAATCGTGTTCTATCAGAAATAACTAGTTCACAATTGGCTCTCATTTAAAACAAAATCGCCTGAATTCAAATGTGTTTACACGTCTTTAATGAAACGAAACTCTTAAAGACTAAAACCCTTAAATGCCAGCCATCTTAACCTGTGAATTAATTACATCCCACATGTTACCTAATTATTGTTACCGATTTTTTCCTCTTTGATTTTTTCACACAGTAATGTTTTCTGAATTTTAGATAAAACTGGATGGTTTCCCAGGTAATTTAGAGTACATTTGTGTAAGTTACGTATTTAATATATTCACCGTCAATTATGCCTTTTTTTAGATCCACTCTATTATAAAATAATTTGGAATTACTCCTATAGTGGTTGCTTTTATCGTAACAAAACTTGTACCATTTTTTATTATGATAGATAACTATAGAGTAAAAAAAAGGTCACAAATGACACTCTTCCTTGCGTAAAAATTTCAAACAATCTCTGAACGACATTAATATAGTTCAATCGGTGTTCCTTGAATCTTTATTTTTGAGTAGCTGTCTTTCACTATATGTCCAAGAAGATGAGGAATAAATTTGTTAATGGTAACTATCTATATATCTTTATATTATCGTATTAATTTTTGTGTGTGGCAAAAGTTCATCAATATTCTGTCTCACAAGTTATCAGTTTTGAGAGATTGTACCTAAAGAAATGTGGCTAATCATGTAACTCTAAAAAACAATACTGTTAAAATATTCTTTATTTTTTTCATTCCATCAGGAGACTATCCAATTTTATAGTGCTACTACTGCAGATAAAAAAGAAAACCTCTTCGAAATTTCTCTATAGTTTCGGTGATCAATACATCATTTAAAATCTCTTGTTCCTAAGCACGTCAGGAGGCAGCTCCTTACTTGTGAATCGATTTCTTCTTTTATGTTTCCCAAATGTGGTTTTTTCACCCTCAAAAGTGTCATTGAGTGTTGAATGTAGTTTGGTGTCTTTCCGAACGAATTTTAAGTACATTTGTGGAATATGCATATTTATCAATATCGCCGAAAACTTTTTTTTTTTTTTTTCTTTCATCACACCAGTAAAATAGGTTTCAACTGCCCCCAGTCCTATACTACCTGCCGTGACTACTTCACAATTAGAACTCGTTTTTATTATTGAAATAATCGTTAAGAAATAAAAGAAACGACTTCCTATGATAAAAATCAAGCCAACCTTAACACGACATACAAAACAGTTGAAGTAGATTTTCCTGCAACCTGTTTCTTTTCATTATCCAATCCTGAACAAGAAATATGCTTGAGTAACTAATTACTGTTTAAAAAGTTGTATGTCTCCGTATATCTGTGTATTTACATCTTGGTTCAATTGTGGACGATGCATATTTAACGATATCGCCCAAAAATGTGTTTATGCAGTCAACTCTCCAGAAAATTCATTTTGAACTACGCCCTGTTGTATTCTATTCTATTGGGTGATTTTAACATACATAATGTTGAGTGGTTATTGCTTTCTACCCCGACTGACGACGCTGGTCTTGAGTGCGAGCTGTTTGCGGAATCGTTTAATCTCGTCCAGTTGGTAAAGCAACCAACCAGAATACCTGATTATCCTGACCATAATGCCCTTCCCTTGGATATTTTCTTTACAAATAATCCAGATGAATACAGGATAGAAGTACTGTCACCATTTCGATCATCTGACCACATTCTCTTCAAAACCTCATTAAACTCTCCCACACCTCCCCGTTCTGAACCAGTCAGGGTGACCCAATGGCACTTTGGGCAAACTGGAATGGACTTAGAAATTATTTTGCTGACATTCCATGGCAGTCTTTCTTCTCTGGCGATTTCAATTCTACCCAGTCCCACATTTGTGACTTAATACTAGCTGATATGGATTTATTCATACCAATTCAACAGTTCACTAAAATATCGAACTCTCCAAAATGGTTTGATGGGAACTGTGCCCGAGCAAAAGCCCCAAAATCAAATTACTTAACATCAAAAACATCTGAATCACTCTCCAGATTTAAAATTGTGAAGGTTCGTGTTAGATAATTAGCCACAATTTCTTAGGTAAAATCTCTCAAACCTAACAATTAGTGAGACGGAATATTGAGGAGCTTTTTCCTCACACAGAAATTAATACATTAATGAATAATTGGTGTCAAAATAGATATATAAATAATTATCATTTACGACTTTAATTCTCTTCTCCGTTGCCATATAGTGAATGACAGCTACTAAAAAATAAAGATTGAATGAACACCGATTGAACTGTATTAATGTCGTTCAGAGACTGGATGTTTTTACATGACAAGGTTTCATTTGTGATTTTTTTTTTCATTTGTAGCGATACTTTCAGGGTAAAAATGGTACAAGTCTTGTTACGATAAAGCAACCGCTCTAGGGATGATTCCGTACGCTTATACGGGAATTATTTTTAAAACCTTATAACCGCGGGCGAAAATACTAAATATTAAATTTCTTTGAATCCTTCCAAATTACATAAAAATCCAGAGGAAAAAACTGAGGGTGAAAAAAATCAAACTGCGAACAAAAAACCAGTAACAAGGTTAAATTAGGTAACACATGGGATGAAAATCATTGACAGCTAATGAAGGCTAGCATTGTGGTGTTAAGACTGGAGTTCGTTTCATTATATACGTGTAAACAACCTGGAAATTCAGATTTAAAAAAAAAAAATGCGAGCTAATTGCTTTCTAGTTTCGGCTGATAGTATACAATTGGGAGTAGATCAAACCTATTTCACTAATGTGATGACTGTTAAAACATATTTTTTTTGCTAAATCTCTAAATAGGAATCTTCCTCATATATATTCAAAAATCGTTAAGATTACTTACCCAATTACTTCTACTATTCAAAAGACACTTATGAAAGTAAAAAGAAATCAAATTCAGGATACATAGAACAAGAAATCGATTCACACGTACGGAGCCGGCATATGATGTTTAAGAACAAAATGTTTCAATATATGTATTTTTGACCGAAACATGCTGGAAATATCGAATCTTTTTTTTTTTTTTTTTCACCTCCAAAAGTAGCACTTTAAAATGGGATCGAGCCTCCTGACAAAAAAAAATAAATATAATACTTGCATATTATGAGGGTTTGTGTTAGCTATCAAATCTGTGATAACTCGTGAGACGGGTTATTGATGAGCTTTTAACTCTTACAGAAATTACCGTTACAGAAATTACCATTTATAACTCTATTCCTTATCTTGGTGGACAAATAGAGAATATCCTCAACTAAAAAATAAAGATTGAAAGAACACCGATTGAACTTTATTAATGTCATCTGGAGTTGATTTGGATTTTTTACGTTAGGAAGAGTTACATTTGTGACCTTTTTTTTTTATAATGATGCTTTCAGTATAAAAAAGGATACAAATAGTTACGGTAAAAGCAACAGCCCTAGGAGTAATTCCAAAATATTATAAGGGAGTGGACCTAAAAAATGGCATAATTGAGGGTGAAAATACTCAATATGGAACTTAAATGTACTCTAAATGAGTTGGGAAACCTTCCAATGGTATCTAAAATTAAGAAAACATTTCTGAGGGTGAAAAAATCCAACCAGGAAAAAAATCAGTAACAAGTTCAAATTAGGAAACACGTGGGATGAAATTAATTCAGAGGTATAGAAGGCTGGCATTTTAGAGTTTTATGCCTAGAGTGTTTCGTTTCATTAGGGACGTAAACAATTTGAAATTCAGAGATTGTTCTTAAGGAGAGCCAATTGTGAACTAGTTATGGTTTAAGGAACACGACATAGTTCAAAATTATTTTACTAGAATGGTGACCGGATAAACATATTTTTGAGCGAGATCTCTAAATATACATCACCCATATATGTACTCAAAACTCGTTTGGGAAATACACCCAATTGCATCCTATAATGAGATGACAATTCTGAGTGAAAAAAATTCAAATTTGGGAAACGTTTTTACATGAAATCAATTCACACGTAAAGAGAGCTTTCATCTGAGGAGCTTAAGAACAAGCAATTTCAACTGATATAAGTGAAAATATAAATTGAATTAGAGGGAGTTTATCTGTTATCTGCTGTAGTTGGACTGTAAAGTTGCATCTGCCATCCTGATTGAATGTAAAAAAAAAAATAAAGAATCGTTGCTTATTATGAAGATACGTGTTAGACCATTAGCCATATTTCCTGAGGTAAAATCTCTCTAACCTGTGATAACTCATATTGATGAGCTTTTGACTCGAAGAAAAATTAATACGAGAAATAAACCCAGATATATATAAATTACCATTTATTACTTTACTCATCGTAGAAATATAGACACAAAAATAATGAACGTTCAGGGAACGTTGAAATAACTGTGTTAATGTCGTGTGGAGAGATTTGTGCACTTTTTCATTTGTTGTGATATCTTCAGGATAAATAATGGTACAATTTTTTTTTTTATGGTAAAAACATTGGCTTTGGGAGCAATTCAAAGCTATTATACTAGTGATCTTAAAAACCTCATTATTGCTGGCGAAAACACTAAATGTGCTTCTTCCACAAATGTGCTCTAAATTAGATGGGAAACATTTGCAATATTTTTTTTTATAAATATCAGAATGGAGGAAGGAAAAACAAATGAGTAAAAAAAACAAAAACAATCCATACACCAGATTACTGGCGTCCTCCGTTCATAAAATACTGTAACAGTTAGACTTGAACAACTGTGGGTTGAAATTTGGAGGGAAACAACTTGCCGATTCAATGATAAACGGAAAATATTTTTATCTGTATAACTAGGGATTTAAAGAATTATGAGCCACCTAATCAAATTTTAGGAACGGAGTATTTTCCCGCTATGACGATTCGTGTGATATCATTATTTTTACCAACCGAAAATTTGCTCAAAAAAAAAAAAAAAAAAAGGTCTAAATGAGGGAACTAGTGCGAAGAAACTGATTCACAGATAAAGAATGCTGGCATTTGAAGGCTTTTAGCCAAAAAAGTTTTTCATTTTTTTCCCCAAGTAGAGGTGAAAACAACTTGCAGATTCAATGATAAACGGACATTATTTTTATCTCTATATCATATACGCATATTTCTTCTTCATAGGTTAAGAAAAAGACATTTGTTACTGTAACATCGACCTCAACTTTTTGCATGTAGAGTTGAGGTTGGCTGGATTTTTATTATATGTAGTCGTTCCCTTTATTTTTTAATTCATCCTAACGATTATTTCAATTATAATAACCAGATCTAATTGTGAACTAGTCACGGCTGATAGTATAAGATTGGGGGAAGTTCAAACCTATTTTACTGATGTGATGACTGAAAAACTTATTTTTCGTCTATACCGATAAACATGCATCTTCCACATATGTACTCAAAATTCGTTCGGAAGGACACCCAACTACATAGAAAACTCAGATGACACTTATGAGGGTGAAAAAAATCACATTTAGGAAACAAAAGAAGAAATCGATTCACACGTAAGGACCAGGCATCAGACGTGGTTAAGAACAAGAGGTATTGCTCACCGAGACAATCGAGAAATTTCGAAGAGGATAGGTTTTCTTTCTTATCTGCAGTAGTAGCGCTATAAAATTGGATAGAGACACCTGTTGGAATGTAAAAAATGAAGAATATTTGCACATTATGAAGGTTCGTGTTAGATAATTACACATTTCCATTGGTAGAATCTCTCAAACCTAAAAACTAGTCAGAAAGAATATTGATGAGCTTTTTCCTCACACAAAATATAAAGATATATAATTAATTACCATTTACAACTTTATTCCTCTTCTCCGTGGACATGTAGTGAATGAAAGCTACTAAAAAATAAAGAATGAATGAACACCGATTGAACTGTATTAATGTCGTTCGGAGATTGGATTTTTTACATGAGAGTTTCATTTGTGACCATTTTTTTCATTTGTAGTTATACTTTCGGGATAAAAATGGTACGTCTCGGTACGGTAAAAGCAACCGCTTTTGAGGTGATATGGGAATGATCCTTGAAATCTCATAACCGCGGGCGAAAATACTTCCGCAATTATACTCTAAATGAGATGGGAATCCTTCAAAATTACATCTAAAAACCAAAAGAAAAATCTGAGGGTGAAAAAAAAATCAAAGTGACAACAAAACCAGTCACAAGTTTAAATTAGGTAACACGTGGGATGAAAATCATTCACAATTAAAGAAGGCTGGCATTTTACGTTTTAAGCTTGAAGGGGTTCGTTTCATTAGATACGTGTAAACAACATGAAATTTCAGATATCAAAAAAAAAAAAAAAAAAAAAAATGAGTGCTGCGTTCTACTTTCGGCTGATAGTTTTCGTTTGGGAGTAAATCTAACCTATTTTACTTCTGTGATAACTGTTGAAACATATTTTTTTTTGAGAAATCTCTGAATAGGCATCTTCCACATATATATTCAAAAATCGTTGACACCAAATTACTTTTACTAAAAAGACACTTATGAAAGTGGAAAAAAACAAAATTTAGGGAACATAGAACAGGAAATCGATTCACACGTACCCAGCCGGCATATGATATGTTTAAGAACAAAAAGTATCAATTTATGTATTTGTGACAGAAACAAGCTGAAAATATTTTTTTTTTATCTGCAATAGAAGCAATTTAAATTGGGATCTAGCCTCCTGACAATGTAATATATATATATATATATATATATATATATATATATATATATATATATATATATATATATATACGCACATTTCCTTGGGTAAAATCTCTCAAATCTGTGATAACTCGTGAGACGGGATATTGATGAGCTTTTGACTCATAGTAATTACCATTTATAACTCTATTCCTTATCTTGGTGGAAAATACTGAACATCAGCAACTAAGAAATAAAGATTGAAAGAATATCGATTAAACTGTATTAATGTCGTCTGGAGATGGTTTGTTTGTTTTTTACGTAAGGAAGAGTGTCGACTTTTTTTTTTTTTTTTTTCATTTATAGTGATACTTTCACTATCAAAAAAGGGCACACATATTGTTATGGTAAAAACAACCGCCCTAGGAGTAATTACAAAATATTATAAGGGTGGACCTAAAAAATGGCATAATTGAGGGTGAAAATACAAAATATGGAACTTAAATGTACACTAAATTAGCTGGGAAACTTTCCAATTCTAAGATTCAGAAAACATTTCTGGTGAAAAAAATCGAACCAGGAAAAAATCACAAAAAAGATTAAATTTGGTAACACGTGGGATTAATTCATCGATAAAGAAGGCTGGCATATGATGGTTTTATGCCTAAAGACTTTCGTTTCAGTAGAGACGTGTAAATTATTTTGATTTTTTTTTTTTTTTTGAGAGCCAGATTGATGGTACTTTAATATTCTTTTTTACTGGAGTGATGATCATACAAACATACTTCTGAGCGAAATCACTAAATATGCATAATAAACATGTGTACTCAAAAACTCGTTGGGAAACACACCCAACTGCATCCATAATTACATGACACTTCTGAGAGTTAAAAAGAAATCAAGTTTTAGAAATATTTAATAAGAAACAGGTAATGAGAGCTTTCATCTGAGGTGCTTAAGAACAAGCAGTTTCAACTGATGAATGGGCCACGGAAATGAGCAAAATATTTCGAATGAGAGAGGGTTTATCTTTTATCTGCCGCAGTAGCACTTTAAAATTCCATCTAGCCTCCTGATTGAATGTTATAAAGTAAAGAACACCTCCATATTATGAAGGGTTCATGTCACACCATTAGCCATATTTCCTGAGGTAGAATCTCTCAAAGCTCTGATAAAATTTCCGTGGATATATAGTGATTGACATTTACCCCCCAAAAAAAAAAAAAATGTTTAAGAACCGATGAAATAACTGTGATAATACCGAATGGATATTTTTTGGATTTTCACTATAGGAAGAGAATCATTTGTGCTTTTTTCATTTTCAGTGATGCGTTTAGGATAAATAATAGTACAAACTTTATTACGGTAAAAGCATCGGCATTGGGAGTACTTCAAAACTAATTTACTAGAGTGATCCTAAAAACCTCATCATTACTGGCGAAGACACTAAATATGCGTCCGCCAAAAATGTGCTCTAAATTAGATGGGAAACTAAAACTCAGAAAACATTTCTGAGGTGAAAGAAATCATACTCGGGGAGAAAGAATTAGTAACATGTCCAAATGAGGGAACACGTGGGATGAAATTGATTCACAGATAAAGGCCAAAGACTTATTTTTTCAGTAGAGACGTGTAAACAACTTGGATATTCAGCGATAAACGGATATTATTTTTCCTGTTCATCTTGGGCTTTAAAGGTCCATTTTGAGCCTCCTAATCAAACTTTAAGAATGGAATTTTTTCCCACTGATGGTTCGTGTGATATCATTATAGATTTTTACCAATGTAAAATCAGCCCAAAGGTAAATAAACCATAAAAAATTAAAATTGTTTATTCATTATCTGATATCTATAATACGAAGAAGTGAATACATAGATGTACTGTACGGAGACGTGCAATTTATAAACAGTAGTTAGTTCCTCATATACGGATGATACTCGTTCATGATACTCGTTCATGATGTTACGAAAAAGAAACAGGTTGCAGGAACATCGACCTCAACTGTTTTGGATGTCGTGTTGAACTTGGCTGGATTTTTATTCTAGGTAGTCGTTCCGTTTATTTTTTAATTCATCCTAACGATTATTTGAATAAAAATAACGAGTTCTAACTGTGAACTAGTCACGGCTCATAGTATAAAATTAGGGGTAGTTCAAAACTATTTTACTGGTGTGATAACTGAAAAACATATTTTTCGTCGATATCGATAAACATGCACCTTAAACAAATGTACTCAAAATTCTTTCGGAAAGACACCCAACTACATGGAAAACTCAGATGACACTTCTGAGGGTGGAAAAAAATCACATTTTGGAATCATAAGAGAAGAAATCGATTCACATGTAAGAAGCAGGTACCTGACGTGCTTAAGAACAAGAAGTTTGAAATGACGTATTGGTCAACGAGACTATCGAGAAATTTCGAAGAGGAGAGGTTTTCTTTCGTATCTGAAGAATGTAAAAAATGAAGAATATTTGCACATTATGAAGGTTCGTGTCTAATCATCTAGATTAGACACATTTCCTTAGGTAAAATCTCTCAAAACTTAGAACTAGTGAGACGAAAATTAATACAATTAAGAATAAATGCTGTCGAAATATAAATATATATAATTAATTACCATTTACAGCTTTATTCCTCTTCTCCGTGGACATGTAGTGAATGACAGCTACTAAAAAATAAACACCGATTGAACAGTATTAATATCGTTCGGATATTGGCTTTTTCATGAGAAAGTGTCATTTGTGACTGTTTTTAATTTTTAGTGAGACTTTCAGGATCAGAAATGGTACAAGTCTTGTTACGGTAAAAGCAACCGCTTTAGGGGTGATTCCATACTCTTATACGGGAATGATCTTTAAAACCTCATTACCGCGGGCGAAAATACTACATATTAAACTTCTGCAAATGTACTCCAAATGAGCTGGGAATCCTTCTCAATTACATCTAAATTCCAGAAGAAATATCTGAGGGTGAAAAAAAATCAAAGTGCGAACAAAAACCAGTCACAAGGTTAAATTAGGTAACACGTGGGATGAAAATAATTGGCAGCTAAAGAAGGCTGGCTTTGTGGTTTCAAGACTGAAAGGGATCGTTTCATTAGTTACGTGTAAACAGCCTGAAAATCCGGATTTAAACAAAACAAAAAATGCGTGCTAATTGCGATCTAGTTTCGGCTGAGAGTATACGATTGAGAGTAGATCAAACCTATTTTACTACTGTGATGACAAAAAATATTTTTTGGGAAATCTCTAAAAGGGCATCTTCCACATTTATATTCAAAAATTGTTCTGTTAGACACCCAATTACTTCTAGTACTCAGAGTAAAATTATGATGGTGAAATAATCACATTTAGGAAACATAGAGCAGTAAATCGATTCACATGCACGGACCCGGCATATTAGGTGTTTAAGAATAAAAAGTTTCAATTTATGTATTTGTAACCGAAACAAGCTGCAAATATCGCCTAAAAAGTTTTTTTCTTCTTCTGCAATAGTAGTAGTACTTTAAAATGGGATAGAGAATCCTCACTATGTAATATATATATATATATATATATATATATATATATATATATATATATATATATATATATATATATATATATATATATATATTATGAGAGTTTGTGTTACCAACGTTTCATTAGGTAAAATGAAAAAAACTGTGATAACTAGTGAGACGGAATATTGATGTGCTTTTGACTCTCACAGTAAGTAGTACGAGAAAGTATAAATGCTATTGAAATATCCAGATATATAATTATTTACCATTTATAGACTCTATTCCTTATCTTGGTGGACAAGTAGTGAATTACAGGTACTAAGAAATAAACACTGGAAGAACACCTATTGAACTGTTTTAATGTCTTCTGGAGATGGTTTGGATTTTTTTACGTTACGAATAGTGACATTTGAGTCTGTTTTTTTTTTTTTTTTTCATTTATAATGATACTTTCAGTATAAAAATGGTACAAATTTTGTTACGGTAAAAGCAACGGCCCTAGGAGTAATTCCAAAATATTATAAAACTAAAAAAAAAAACTATTTGAGGGTGAAAATACTAAATATGGAACTTACACAATTGTAGAATTAATTAGCTAGGAAACGTTCCAATTGTATCTAAGATTCAGAAAACATTTTTGGGGGTGAAAAATTCCAACCAAAAAAAAAAATTATTAAATTAGGTAACACGTGGGATGAAGTTATTTCACCGATAAAGAAGGCTGGCATTTGATGGTTTTATCCCTAAATAGACTTGTAAATTATTTTGAAATCCCTTTTTTTTTTCTGAAGTGAGCATATTTTGAAATAGTTATTGCTAATAGAACACGATTGATTGCAGTTCAAAATTATTTTACTGGAGTGATGACCATCCAAACATAATTCTGGGTGAAATCTCTAAATGTGTTATGAGTCCATATTATAATTACAAATCATAATAGATAGATAAACAGATAGAGAGACAGCTCCATGCAAGCCTGGGAAAGGGAAATGATCTTGCATGTTAACTGAGGAAATGTTGACCATTACACAGGAAGTAGCAAAGTCACGGGATGATGTAGGTAGTGTGTCAGTGAGATAGCAGGCGAACAAAGCCTAGTGACATACACACATACTCACACACAGGTTTCTGGAACTTTCTGACCACAGTGAGCTCAGAAGTTCAGAAGGAGACAGGCCATAGAACCGACAGGTAGTAGGGAGAACGAGCCTAGCAACATGGGCGAGAGAGAGAGAGAGAGAGAGAGAGAGAGAGAGAGAGACAGGAGGTAGCTCGCGGGACTCTACTTAACTTCACTCGTGTGTGTGAGACTTTGTTAATATTTCCTAGACAAAAAAAAATAGTCCCATACTATTCTTTACCTCTCTTGTCATTGCATGACAAATGGGAACGAAGATTTTCTACTTACAAAGCTACTCACGTATAACAACCGCTCGTCCACAAGTTCAATATATATATAACTATTTTCAAAACTTCTTTACAAGTTACTACAAAGTCTTTTATGACAAATATGCATACTGAGAGTTAAAAAGAAATAAAATTTAGGAAATTTTTAACATGAAATCATTTCACAGGTAATGAGAGATGTCTTATGAGGTGCTCAAGAACAAGCAGTTTAAAGTGATGAATGGGCCATGGAAATAAGGAAAATTTTGGGAATTACAAAGGGTTTATCTTGTATCTGCCGTAGTTGCCCTGTAAAATTCCATCTAGCCTCCTGATCGAGTTAAAAAATAAAGAACGCTAGCATATTATGAAGGTTAATGTCAAACCATTAGCCATATTTCCTGAGGTAAAATCTCTTAAAACTGTGATAACTCATGAGAAGGAATATTGATGAGCTTTTGACTCAAGGAAAATGTAAGACGAGAAAGAAACACTAGCGCAATAGCTAGATATATAGTTAATTACCATTTATAACTTTATTCCTCATCTCCGTAGATATATAGCGAGTGGCAGTTACAAGAAATAATGAACGTTCAGGCAAGTTTTAAATAACTGTTAATCTCGTTTGGAGATCATTTGAATTCTTACGATAGGATGAGAATCATTTATGCATCTTTTCATTTGTTGTGATACCTTCAAGATAAATAATGGTACAAGTTTTATTACGGTAAAAACATCGGCTTTTGGAGTACTTCAATACTAATATACTAGAGAGATTATAAAAACCTCATCATTGCTGGCGAAAACACTAAATATGAGTCCTCCAGAAATGTGCTCCAAATTTAATGGGAAACTTTTACAATCATATATTAAAGTCAGAAAACATTTCTGAGAGGAAAAAAATCATACTCGGGGAAAAAGAATTAGTAACACATCTAAATGAGGGAACACGTGAGATGAAATTGATTCACAGATTCTTTATTTTTTCAGAAGAGACGTGTAAACAACTTGGATATTCAGTGATAAATAGATTTTTTTTAAATCTGTATAACTTGGGCTTTAAAGCTCCAATTTGAGCCCGCTAATCAAATTTTAAGAATGGATTTCTTTTCCCGCTATGATGGTTCCTGTGATACCATTAAAGATTTTTACCAACCTAAAATCACCACAATGGGTAATAAACCATAAAAAATGAAAATTGTTTAGCTATTCATTATCTGATACATATAATAAATAAATACATAGATGTACTGAGACATACAATTTATAAACAGTAGTTAGTTCCTCATATACGCATATTTCTTGCTCGCGATAGGTTAAGAAAAAGAAACAGGTTGCAGGAACATCGACATCAACTGTTTGACATGTGTTGAGGTTGTTTGGATTTTTATTATACTGTAGGTAGTCGTTCCGTGTATTTTTTTAATTATCCTAACGATTATTTCAATAATAATAACGAGTTCTAATTGTGAACTAGTCACGGTTGATAGTATAAGATTGGGGGTAGTTCAAACCTATTTTACTAGTGTGGCGACTGAATAAACATATTTTTCGTCGATATCGATATATATGCATTTTTATCAAATGTACTCAAAATTCTTTCGGAAAGACACCCAACTACATCGAAAACTCAGATGACACTTCTGAGGTTAAAAAAATCACATTTAAGAAACATATAAAAGGAAAACGATTCACACGTAAGGAGCTGGATTATGAGATGCTTAACAACAAGATGTTTCAATTGAAGCATTGATCTTTTCCTCTGAATCTCTCAATAGTTTCTATGGAGAGATTCCGAGGAAAAGAGGTTTCTTTTTTATCTGCCGTAGTAGCACTTTAAAACTGGATAGAGCCTACTTATGGAATGTAAAAAAATAAAGAATATTTGCAAATTATCAAGGTTCGTGTTAGACGATTAGCCACTTTTCCTTAGGTAAACTCTCCCAAAACTGTGATAACTCGTGAGACGGAATATTGATGATTTTTTGGCTCACCAAAAAATTAATACGATTAAGTAAAAATGTTGTCCAAATAAAAAGATATATAATTAATTACCATTTATAACTTTATTCCTCATCTCCCTGTACATGTAGATAATGAGAGCTATTAAAGAATAAAGATTCAAGAAACACCGATTGAACAGTATTACTGTCGTTCTTAGAGTGTTTATATTTTTTACTTTAGAAAGACTCATTTGAGACTCTTATTTTCATTTGTAGTGATACATTCAGTATAAAAAATGATAAATGTATCGTTACGGTAAAAGCATCCACTTTAGCAGTAATTCCAAACTATTATACAGAAATGATCCTTAAAACATAGTGGAGGGCGAAAATACTAAATATTGAACTTCCGCCAATGTACTCTAAATTAGCTGGAAAACCTTCCCTATTGCATCTACAATCCAGAAAACAATTCTGAGGGTGAAAAATAATCCGAGTCCAAACACAAACCAGTAATAAGGTAACACAAACCAATAATTAGGTAACACGTGGGTTTAAATTAATTTATAGGTAGCATTTGAGGGTTTATAGCCTGAAGAGTTTCGTTTCACTAGATACGCGTAAACATCGTGGAAAATCAGGGATTGAAACAAGCAAAAAAAAGACGTGCGAAGGGCAAAGTAGCTTCGGCTTAGAGTATCCATTTGCGGGTAGATCAAACCTATTTTCCTATTCTGATGACCGTATAAACATATTCTTGGGCGAAATCGCAAAAGCTGCTTTAACATATATATATCCAATGTTCGTTCAAATAGGCTCCCAATTACTTCTAGTACTCAGATTACACATCTAAAGGTGAAAAAAAATCATATTTAGGAAACATATAACATGAAATCGATTCACACGTACGTAGATGGCATATGAGATGTTTAAGAAGAAAAGTCTCAATTATTTATTTGTTGCCGAAAAAAACTAGAAATGTCGAAAATGAGAGGTTTTCTTTCCTCCTCTGCAGTAGTAGCACTTTAAAATTGGATAGAGCCTCCTGATTAAATGTAGAAAAAAAAAAATTGCATATTATGGAGGTTTATGTTACTCGATTATCCACATTCCTTAGGTGAAATCTCTCAAGACTGTGATAACTCGTGAGACAGGATATTAATGAGTTTTTGACTCTTTCAGCAATTAATACGAAAAGTATAAATACTACTGAAATATCCAAATATATAATTTATTACCATTTATAACTCTATTTCATATCTCGGTGGATCGCTGCTTAAAAAATAAAGACTGAAAGAAAACAGACTGATCTGTATTAATGACGTCTGGAGATGGTTTTGGATTTTTTACGTTAGGAAAAGTGTCATTTGTGACTATTTGTTTTCTTTCGTAGTGATACTGGTACAAGTTTTGTTTTCATAAAAGCAACTGTTGTAAGGACCTAAAAAAAAAAAAAAAAAAAAAAAAAAGCATAATTGAGGGTGAAAATACTAAATATGAAACTTACACAAATGTACTCTAAAGTAACTTGGAAACCTGCCAGTTGTGCTTAAAATTCAGAAAACATTTCTCAGGGTGAAAAAATCGATGTAACTGATTCACTGCTAAAGAATGCTGGCATTTGATGGTTTTAGGCCTAAAGAGTTTCGTTTCATTAGCGACGTGTAAACAATCCTGAAATTGATATTGTTACTCCTATTTTAAAGGAAAGCCAATGGTGAACTAGTTACCACTGATAGAACACGATTGATGGTAGTTCAAAACTATTTTAGTGGAGTGATAGCCGTATAAACATATTTTTGGCCAAAATCTCTAAATATGCGTCATCCACATATCTACTCAGAACTCCAATAATGAGATGACACTTCAGAGGGTGAAAAAAAAATCGCAAAAAAAAAAAAAAAAGAAAAAAAAAGAAATCGATTCACACGTCACGAGCGCTGGCATCTGAGGTGCTTAAGAACAATCAGTTTCAAATGATTTGTTAGCCATGGAGATGAGCGAGAAATTTCGAATTAGGTAGAATCATTTATCTGCCATAGTAGCGTAGGCCTCGGAAATAAGCGAGAAATATCGAATTAGAAAGGTTTTATCTTTTATCTGCCCTAGTAGTACTGAAAAATTCCATCTGGCCTCCTGTTTGAATGTAGAAAAGTAAAGAATACCAAATAATATGAAGGTTCGTGTTAGACTATTAGCCATATTTCTCTCAGAGCTGTGATAACTCATGAGAAGATATGTTAATAAGCTTTTGACTCAGAAAAATTAATACCAGAAAGAACAAACACTCGCGCAATACAAAGATATATTGTTAATTACCATTTATAACACTATTCCTCATCTCCGTAGACATATAATGAACGAGTTACAAAAAAAAAAAAAACATTCAAGAAACACTGAAATAACTGTTAATGTCGTGTGGAGATTGGATTTTTTCTATAGGAAGAGGGTCATTTGTGACCGTTTTTCATTTGTGATGATACATTCAAGATTAATAATGGTAAAAGTTTGTTACGATAATAGTATCGGCATTGGGATTGACTCAAACAATTATAGTAGAGTGATCCTAAAAATCTTATAATTGGTGGCGAAATCACTAAACATGAATTTTCCAAAAATATCTCTAAATTAGGTGGGAAATATACACAATTGAACTTAAAACACAGAAAACATTTCTCAGGAAAAAAAAAAAAAATAACCAGAGGAAAAAAAATCAGTAACAAGTCTACATGAGGTAAAAGGTGGGATGAAATCTATTCACATTTGAGGGATTTAAGACCATATAGATATATATATATATTTTTTTTACGTGTAAAGAACATGGATATTCGATGTTAAAAGGATACTATTTTTATCTGTATAACTAGGGCTTTTAAATTTAATTTTGAGCCTACCAATCAAATTTTAACAATGGAATAGTTTCCCACTATGAAGGGGCGTGTGATATTATAGATATTCACGAACGTTAAATCACCCCAAAAGGCAATTCATTATCATACATATATATAATACGAAAATGTAAATGTATAGATGCAGGGAAATGTACAATTTATAAACATTAATTAGTTCAACATATAGGAATTTTTGTTGTTCATGATAGGTTAAAAAATAAATCAATCAATAAATAGACTGGAGGAACATCGACCTGAACTGTTTTTTATGTTCTGCTGTAGGTTGGCTGGATTTTAAATATAATAAGTCGTCTCGCATATTTTAAAATTCATCTTAACGATTATTTCAATAATAAAAATGAGTTTTAATTGTGCACTAGTGACGGGTGATAGTATGAGATTGAGGGTTGTTCAAACCTATTTGACTAGAGTGATGTCTGTATAAGCATATTTTTCAGCGATATCGACAGATACGCATCTTCAACAATTGTGCTCAAAATTCGTTAGGAAAGATACCCAACTACATCCAATACTCAGATGACACTTCTGAAGGTGAAAAATTCACATTTAGGAAACATATAAAACGAAATCGATTCACACGTAAGGAGCTGGAATCTGGGGTGTCACCGAAACTATTGAGAAATTCCTTTTTTTTTTTTTTTTTTTTTATCTACAGTAGCAGCACTTTTACATTGGATAGAGCCTCCTGATGGAATGTAAAAAAATAAAGAATGTTTGCACATTATCAAGGCTCATGTTAGACGATTAGTCATATTTCCTAAGGTAAAACATCTAAAAACTGTGATAACTCGTGAAAAGGAATATTGATGAGCATTTGCCTCACACAAAAATAAAAACGATAAAGTATAAATGCTATCGAAATATAGAAATATACAATTAATTATCATTTATAACTATTCCTCATCTACATGGACACACAGTGAATGATAGCTACTTAAAAATAAAGACTGAAGAAACAAAGATTGAACTGTATTAATGTCGTTCGGCGTTTTTTTTTTTATTACCTTAGGAAGTGTCATTTGTGACTTATTTTCATTTGTAGTGATACAATCAGTATAAAAAATTATACAAGTATCGTTACGGCAGAAGCATCCGCTTTAGGAGTAATTCCAAACTATTATACGGGAATGATCCTTAAAACTTCATATTTGAACTACGGCAAATGTTCTCTAGATTAGCTGGGAAACCTTTGCTATTCAATCTAAAATCCGGAAAACAATACTGAGGGTGAAAAAAAATATAATTGCGACGAGAAACCAGTAACAAGGTTATATTAGGTAAAACGTGGGATGAAATTAATTGACATGTAAAGAAGGTAGGCATTTGAGTGTTTTAAGCCTGATGACGTTCGTTTCATTAGATAGGTGTAAACAACGTGGAAATTCAGAGATCATACAAAAATGAAAAAAAAAAAATGAGTGCCATTTGCGACCAAGTCTCGGCTGAAACCTATTTTACCACTGTGATGACCATATAAACAATTTTTGGCGAAATCGCTAAATAGTGAGACAGGATATTGATGAGTTCTTGACTTTCTCAGTAATTAATACGAGAAAGTATAAATGCTACTGAATTATCCAGATATATAATTTATTACCATTTACAACTCGATTCCTGATCTCGCTGTACAAATAATTAGTGACCACTACA
This sequence comes from Coenobita brevimanus, assembly GCF_032717465.1. Lineage (NCBI taxonomy): Eukaryota > Metazoa > Arthropoda > Malacostraca > Decapoda > Coenobitidae > Coenobita > Coenobita brevimanus. The sequence continues at coordinate 23,615,004 of NC_137033.1, forward strand.
AAAAAAAAAAAAAAAAAAATGATCGAAAGATCACCGATTGATCTGTATTAATGTCGTTTGGAGATGGTTTGGGTTTTTTGCGTTAGGAAGAGTGTCATTGGGGACTATATATTTCATTTGTAATGATACTAGTACAAGGCTTGTTACAGTAAAAGCAACCGCTCTAGGAGTATTTCCAAAATATTGTACGCGAGTAGGCATTAAAAAAAAAAAAAAACATAAATGACGGTGAAAATACTAAATATGTAACTTACACAAATATACTCTATATTAGCTGAGAAAATATCCAATTGTATTTAAAAATCAAAAAACATTTCAGAGGTTGAAAGAAATCCATATCGGAAAAAATCAGCAACAATGTTAAATTAGGTAACACGTGGGATGCAATTAATTCACAGATAAGAATGCTGACAATTGATGGTCAGGCCTATAGGTTTTCGTGTCATTAGAGACGTGTAAAAAATTCTGAAATTCAGAGATTTTGGTTTTTTAAAGGAAAGCCAATTGTGAACTAGATACGTCTGATTAAAAAACGATTGATGGTAGTTGAAAACTATTTTACTGGAGTGATGGCTGTATCAACATAGTTTTGGCCGAAATCTCTAAATATGCATCATCCACTTATGTACTAAAAATTCGTTGGGAAAAAACATTTAATTGCATCTAATAATGAGATGACACTTCTAAGGGTGAAAAAAATCACATTTAAGAAACTAACAAGAAATCGATTCACACTTAAAGAGAGTTGGCATTTGAGGTGCTTAAGAACAAACAGTTTCAATTGTTGTACTGGCCTCGGAAATAAGCGAGAAATATCGAATTAGAAAGATTTCATCTTTTATCTGCCCTAGTAGTACTGAAAAAATTCCATCTGGCCTTCTCATTGAATGTAGAAAAGCAAAGAATACCACATAATATGAAATTTCGTGTTAGACTATCAGCCATATTTCATAAGGTAATATCTCTCAGAGCAGTGATAACTCATGAAATTTAATAATTATAAGCTTTTAATCCCCAGAAAAATTAAAACCAGAACAAACACTACGGAAATACCAAAATATATAGTTAATTAACATTTACAACTCCATTCCTCATCGCCTTAGACATATAGTGAATGATAGTTACATAAAAAACTGAACATTCAAGAAACATCGAAATAACTGTGTTAATGTCGTGTGGAGATTGTTTGGATTTTTACTATAGGAAGTGGGTTATTTGTGACATTTTATCATTTGTAGTGATACCTTCAAAATAAATAATGGTATAAGTTTTGTTCCGGTAAGATCATCGGCTTTGGGAGTGATTCAAATTATTATACTAGAGTTATCCTTTGCATCTTCCACAAATATGCTCGAAATTAGATGGGAGACATTCACAATTCTAAATAAAACAAAAAATTTCTCCGGGTAAAAGAATCTTAATCGGGGAAAAAAATTAGAAGCAAGCCTAAATGAGGTAACATGTGGGATGAAATTCATTCACAGATAAAGAATGTTGGCATTTGAGAGACAAGCTGAAAGTTCTTTTTTTTTTTTTTTTTTTTTTTTTAGTAGAGACGTGTACACAATATGGATACTAGAGACGTGTACACAATATGGATATTCTGTATAACTAGGGCTTAAAAGTTGCACTTTAAGCCAACTAATCAAATTTTAACAATGAAATATTTTCCCACTATGACGGGTCATATGATATTAAAGATTTTTACCAGCGTAAAATCACCCCAAAAAGGATACAACCCACATAATAGAAAAATGTTCAGTTATTCATTTCTGATATATATATAAGGGAAAAGAAAATATATAGGTGTATGGAGAAATACAATTTATAAACATTAATTAGTTTCTCTTATAAGCATTTTTCTTGTTCATGATAGGTTAAAAAAAATAAAAAAAGAGGTTGCAGGAACATCGACCTGAACTGTTTTGTATGTCATTTTGAGATTGGCGGGATTTTTAATATAGGAGGTCTTCTCGTATATTTTTTTAATCACCAAATATTTCAAAAATAATAACGAGGTTGCAATTGTGAACTAGTCACGGCTGATAGTATAAGAATGGGGGAAGTTCAAACCTATTTTACCAGTGTGATGAATGTATAAACATATTTTTCAGCGATATCAATAAACATGCATCATCCACAAATGTCCTCAAAATTCGTTCGGGAAGACACCCAACTAAATCCAATACTCAGATGACACTTCTGAGGGTGAAAAAAATTAGATTTAGGATACATAAATAGAAAATCGATTCACACATAAGGAGCTGGCATCTGAGGTGCTTAACAACAAGAGGTTTCAATTGAAGTACTGATCACCGAAACGACCGAGAAATTCCGAGAAACAGAGGTTTTCTTTCATATTTGCCGAAGTAGCACTTCAAAATTGGAAAGAGCCTCCTGATGGAATGTAAAAAAAAAAAATATATGAACATTATCAAGGTTCGCGTTAGACGATTAAACTGTGATAACTCGTGAGACGGAATATTGATGAACTTTTGCCTCACATAAAAATTAATATGATAAAGTATAAATTCTGTCCAGATATAAAGACATATAATTTATAACTTTATTCCTCATCTCCATGGACGTGTAATGAATGACAGCTACTAAAAAATAAAGATTGAAGGAACACCGATTGAACTGTATTAATGTCTTTCGGAAATTGTTTGGACTTTTTACGTTAGGATGCGTGTCATTTTTTACTCTTATTTTCATTTGTAGTGATACATTCAGTATAAAAAATGGTACAAGCAACGGCTTTTGGAGTAATTCCAAACTGTTATACGGGAATGATTCTTAAAACCTCATAATTGAGGCGAGAATACTAAATATTGAACTTCCGCAAATGTACTCTAAATTAGCTGGGAAACCTTCCCTATTGGATCTATAATCCAGAGAACAATTCTGAGGATGAAAAAAAAAAAAAAATCTTTGCGAATGAAAACCAGTAACAAGGTTATTTTAGGTTACACGTAGAATTAAATCAATTCGCATGTAAAGAAGGTAGGCAATTGTGGGTTTTAAGCCTGAAGAGTTTCGTTTCACTAGGTACGTGTAAACAACGTGGAAATTCAAGATGTTGTTACATACCCTATGATTTCATCATCCTTTCTGTAATTTTAACGCACAGTTGCTGCATGTTTGATCACAAGCGTGTTCTGCCTCAGTCCCCCCTTTCTACCGTTATAGTAGAGTAAGTCGTCCTTTCTGTTGTTCAGAGCGGGATTGTCAACTCTTTGTCCCCATGGCTTCATTTGCGCGTCCTTCTTACAAGTTGTATCAAGCTCTGCTGGCCCCTGTATAATGAGCTCAGTCTCTGCATCATTGCCACTTAGATCTGCTCCTCATTTTGTTCACATCTCTGTCCTCCCCTGTACAGTTATTGTTGTGAGTGCTCAGGAAGTCTCCAACCATCTAGCAGCTGTGTAATTTGAGTATAACTGTTATTGCATTTTTTCCTTGTACTGTATAGCATAAGGTGTTGATTTGTAGGCCTAGTGAGTTTTTTTTTTTTGTGATTTGTGTGGGATTCGTTTTGTCAGCCAGTTTTAATATTAGTTTGTATCTGTAATAATTTATCTTGCATTAACTGAGCATTACCCAGTGTATTTTCATTTTATCAGGGCTGACTTGAATTTACTCATGCTAATTTCATGTTAATAGAGGCTATTGCAGTTAACCATATATTTAACCTGTTTTTTGCCATTACATTATCCTTATGAGTCCTGAATATTTTGTTGTTAGTTTGAGCATTAAACTTTAACTTGTAATTTTACCTAACTCTTTTGTTTTGAACCTGGAACTTTATGGGACAGTAGTGATTTTTAGTATTCTCACTTAAAGTGTACATTATCTTTCTCTGTTCCGTAACATAAATTTGGCGACCTCATATCAGGATATTCAGGATATTATCATGAGGATATTGCTTGATATTTTGTGACTGTTACTTATTCATGATGTCTACTATTACTACACTTGATGAAGCCAAAGATTTTTTGTCAAATGTGCAAACAGTGTGTGATGTAGAGAACAGAACAAAGAATGAACTTAAGCTTGTTGCTCAGCAATTGGGAATTGCTGTTCGCTCTCATCATTCTAAAGATCAAATTGTTGACATGATTAATGAAAGCTTGTTTAATGTAACTCCTCCAAATGAGCAAAAGCAGATTGAATTAGCTAAGTTACAACTAGCCCTGCAGGAGGCTCAGGCTAAGGAGGCGGAGTCTCGTGTTAAGGAGGCTGAATTTCAAGCACGTGCTAAGGAGGCTGAGTCTCAGGCTCGTATTCAGGAGGCTGAACTTCAAGCAAGTGCTAAGGAGGCTGAATTTCAGGCCCGTTCTAAGGAGGCTGAGGCACAAGTTGAAATTGCTAGGATTCAGGCAGACCATGAGTATCGCATGAAACAAGGTGGAACTGGATCATCTAGCTCTGATGATTTTGATGTGCCTAAAAATGTTAAACTTGTCCCTCCTTTTAATGAATCTGATTTAACAAAGTATTTCCAGTTGTTTGAGAGGGTAGCTACGGGTTTAATTGGCCCAAACAGTATTGGCCAGTACTCCTTCAAACTGTTCTCACCGGTAAAGCTCAAGTAACTTATGCATCTTTGCCTCAGGATCAATCTGATAATTATGATGTAGTTAAGAGCTTGATTCTTAAGGCCTATGAGCTTGTTCCTGAAACCTATAGAGCAAAATTTAGGACAACTTACAAGCAAGATAAGCAATCCCATGTTGAGTATGCAAAAATCAAAGAAGATCTGTTAGAGCAGTGGTTAAATTCTAAGAATGTGGATTCTGATTTTGGTAAATTTAAGCAGATGATTTTGCTGGAGGACTTCAAGAGGTGTATTAGTAAAGATCTAAGCCTATATCTTGATGAGAGAAGAATAGAAAATTTGTCTGATGCTGCAGTTTTAGCTGATGAATATGTTCTCACTCACAAGAGATATTCTAGAGAAAAAGGGAAAGCTGAGAGTAAGTACGTTGCCTCTACTCAGAGTACAGGTAACAGGAAAGAGAATAAAGATGATGTTTCTCAGGAAGTAAATACCAGCTCCACCTCTAGATTTCAGAAAAGTAAATGTACTTATTGTAGTAAGCTTGGTCATACTACGGAGAAATGTTTCAGGAGACAGCGTGATGTGAACAAAAAGGAGTCTTTAAATATTCAGTCAATTGGTCTAGTGTCCACCCTTGAGAGTTCCCAGAATTCTTTAACTGAGTTAACTGAACCTGCTTTGAGGGTTAACTTAAATTCTCATGATGGAGCTCCTCTTTTGAGCAGTAACATGGGTGACACTCTCAAGAGTTCATGTGCTAATTTCCTGTCTGATGGTTTTGTCAGTCCTCTGGACAGTAATGACAGGAAATCAGTTAAAATATATCGTGATACAGGTGCTTGCCAATCCCTTATGCTGACCAGTGTTCTAGGCTCTAATGTTAATTCCTCTGATGAAACTGTAATCTTACAAGGTGTAGGGAATAATTACTTCTCTGTCCCTCTGTGCAGAGTGAATTTAAAGTCTGGTTTTGTTAATGGTTCCGTTATGGTTGGGTTGGTTGAGACACTCCCAATGTCAGGTGTAACTTTCTTACTTGGAAATGATATTGGTGGAAGTCAACTGTGTCCAGTTCCTCAGTTGTCTAGTGAGCCAGTGGCTGCGTCCCAGGATTGTGGTGTCCCTGATGTGTTCCCTGCATGTGCTGTCACTAGGGCTAAGTCTAAAGTTACTGGTGATTTAGAGGATAATGATGATGATGATGTTATCCTAGCTGACACTTTTCATGCTAATTTGGACCACTCACCAGATGAGGCAGTACCCCGTAGTGTTGATAATTTGTCTCGTCAAAAGTTGGTTGAGTTGCAGGTTGCTGACCCTGAGCTGAAAGGTCTAGCTAACTCTGCTTACAGTGAAGAAGAGTCAGCCGGTGCTTCTACTTGTTATTATGTAAAGTCAGGAGTACTTATGAGGAAGTGGAGACCCCCAACAGCATCAGCCGACTGTGAATGGGAGGTTGTACATCAAGTTGTCATCCCTCGTGTTTGTAGGCAGGATATCATTAGAGTGGCTCATGATTCCAGTTTGGCAGGACACCTTGGAGTGAGGAAGACTGTGGCACGCATTTTGAAACACTTCTACTGGCCAGGTATCTTCAGGGATGTTTCCTGGTATTGTAAGTCTTGTCACGCCTGTCAAGTTGTGGGGAAGTGTAATCAGACCAAAAGGGTTGGACCTCTAGTTCCCATTCCTCCTTTTGAGGCGCTTTTCACCCGTGTGTTGGTGGATTTTGTGGGCCCTCTTCCTAAGACTTCTTCAGGATTTTCTTATGTGTTGACCCTGATTGATATGGCCACTCGTTATCCTGAAGCCATTCCACTTAGAAATATCTCAGCAAAGAACGTGGTTAAGGAAATGCTAGGGTTCTTCACAAAGTTTGGTCTGCCCAAGGAGGTACAGTCAGGCCGGGGAAGTAATTTCATGTCAAACGTTTTCAAGCAGTCTCTGAAAGAGTTGGGCATCACCCAGATCACGTCTTCAGCATACCATCCCCAGACTCAAGGAGCGTTGGAGAGATATCATCAAACACTCAAATCGATGCTCAGGAAATACTGTTTGGAACATCAGAAAGATTGGGATAAAGGTCTTCCATTCATTGTATTTGCCGCAAGAGAATCTCCAAATGAATCACTGGGCTTCTCACCTTTTGAACTACTGTTTGGCCATGAAGTAAGAGGACCCCTTAAGCTACTCAAGGAATGCTGGCTGTCGGAGGAAGATGACGTCAACCTGCTGGAGTATGTGATGAAGTTCAAAGAACGGCTGTCCACTGCTTTACAGCTGGCGAGAGAGAATTTAGGAGCTGCTCAGGAGAAGATGAAGACTTGGTATGATAAGAAGTCCAGGTTACGCCACTTTCAGCCAGGAGATCAGGTTTTGATTCTGCTACCAGTACATGGGCAACCTCTTCAAGCCAAGTTTAGTGGTCCTTATTTCGTGGAGAAGAAACTCAGTGATGTCAATTATGTCATCGCCACACCAGATTGTAGAAAGAGCAAGCAACTATGTCACATCAACATGCTAAAGTTATATCATAGGCGGGACGAAAATAATCCAGTCTGCACTGTAGCTGTTCCACCCGAGTCTGCAAGTGAAGCTCTCCCATGCAGTATGTGCCTGAGTGATAGTTTGGGGAAGAATCCTGATATCATGAATGATCTCCAGAATAAGCTTTCTCATCTACCTCCTGAGGAAAGGCAGGAGTTTTCGGCATTACTGCAGGAGTACCCGCAAGTGTTCCGTACCACTCCAGGAAGAACCACTGTGTTGATGCATGATGTCGATGTTGGAGACGCAAAGCCAATTAAATTGCCTCCTTACCGTGTGAACCCAGTGAAAGTTCCTCTCATCCAGGAGCTTGACTACCTGTTGGACCACAAGATGATTGAGCCCTGTCAGAGCGAGTGGAGTTCTCCTGTCACTCTAGTCCCTAAGCCAGGTGGGTCACAGCGGCTTTGCATCGACTACAGACGTGTTAATCAGATAACCAAAACAGACACTTACCCTCTCCCTCGCGTGGAAGATTGCATAGACAAGATCGGAAAGGCTAGGTACATAAGTAAGTTTGATTTGTTAAAGGGATACTGGCAAGTACCTATGACTGAACGTGCTAGGGAGATCTCATGTTTTGTAACACTAGGAAAGGCTTTTGCATTTTGTGTAATGCCGTATGGTATGAAGAATGCACCAGCCACATTTCAGAAGCTCATGAATGTTGTAACAGAGAGTTTGGCAGGGTGTGTTGTTTATATTGATGATGTATTAATCTTCAGTGACAACTGGAAAGATCACCTATGCCATGTCAGTAAATTTCTTGAGCGTTTAGTTCAGGCTAATCTTGTAGCTAATTTATCAGAGTGTGAGTCTGGTCAAGCTAAAGTTCAGTACCTCGGGTACGTAATTGGTGATGGACATGTTGCAATACCAGCAGCTAAGGTTCAGGTTATAAGTGATCTTCCCAGACCTAAAAGTAGGAAAGAGCTACAAAGATTTTTGGGAATGGTAGGTTATTACAGGAGATTTGTTCTTAACTTTTCAATTCTTGTATCACCACTTACAGACCTACTGAAAAAGGGAGTTAAATTTGTCTGGACCGATAACTGTGAATCCTCTTTCAACAAACTTAAAGCTATTCTATTAAGTCAGCCAGTGCTCGCTACTCCAAATTTTGCTAAGCCTTTTAAGATGGCTGTTGATGCAAGTGATACAGGAGCTGGGGCTGTTTTGCTGCAAGAGGATGATCAGGGTATTGAACACCCTGTATCTTATTACAGTAAGAAGTTCACTCCACCTCAAAAGAACTACTCAACTATTGAGAAAGAGCTTTTGGCCTTGATTTTGGGTTTACAGCATTTTTCATTTTATTTGTGTTCTGGTTTTGACCCCATAGTCATTTATACCGATCATAACCCACTGAAATTCCTTAGTAAGTTTAAAGATAAAATCAGAGATTGACAAGATGGAGTCTACTTCTTCAGGAGTATTCATTAGACATACAACATGTCAAGGGGAAAAAAATGTTATTGCAGATTGCTTATCTAGACTTTAGACAGATTATTTTAGAGTAATAAGAAATTTCCTTCGTAAATTTCTTTTTTCTTTGTGGGGAGGTGTTACATAGCCTATGATTTCATCATCCTTTGTGTAATGTTAATGCACAGTTGCTGCATGTTTGATCACGAGCGTGTTCTGCCTCAGTTCCACCCTTCTACCGTTATAGTAAAGTCGTCCTTTCTGTTGTTCAGAGCGGGATTGTCAACTCTTTGTCCCCATGGCTTCATTTGCGCGTCCTTCTTACAAGTTGTATCAAGCTCTGCTGGCCCCTGTATAATGAGCTCAGTCTCTGCATCATTGCCACTTAGATCTGCTCCTCATTTTGTTCACATCTCTGTCCTCCCCTGTACAGTTATTATTGTGAGTGCTCAGGAAGTCTCCAACCATCTAGCAGCTGTGTAATTTGAGTATAACTGTTATTGCATTTTCTCCTTGTACTGTATAGCATAAGGTGTTGATTTGTAGGCCTAGTGAGGTTTTTTTTGTGATTTGTGTGGGATTCGTTTTGTCAGCCAGTTTTAATATTAGTTTGTATCTGTAATAATTTATCTTGCATTAACTGAGCATTACCCAGTGTATTTTCATTTTATCAGGGCTGACTTAGATAAATTTACTCATGCTAATTTCGTGTTAATAGAGGCTATTGCAGTTAACCATATATTTAACCTGTTTTTTGCCATTACATTATCCTTATGAGTCCTGAATGTTTTGTTGTTAGTTTGAGCATTAAACTTTAACTTGTAATTTTACCTAACTCTTTTGTTTTGAACCTGGAACTTTACGGGACAGTAGTGATTTTTAGTATTCTCACTTAAAGTGTACATTATCTTTCTCTGTTCCGTAACAATGTCAAAACAAAAAAAGGCGTTCCAACTTGCTTCGGCCGATAGTATACGATTGCGGTTAGATCAAACCTATTTTATTATTGTGATGACCGTATAAACATATTTTTGGGCGAAATCGCTAAATATACATCTTCCACATATATATCCAAAATTTATTGGAATAGGCACCCAATTACTTCTAGTACTCATATGACACTTCTAAAGGTGATAATATCAAATTTAGGAAACATATGACATGAAATCGATTCATACATACGGAGCTGGCATATGAGGTGTTTAAGAAAATAAAGTTTCAAGTTATGTATATGTGACCGAAACAAGCTAGAAATTTCGATAAAGAGGGGTTTTCTTTTTTCATCTGCAGTAGTAGCTCTTTAAAAAAATTTCGAGCGTCCTGACTAAATGTAAAAAAAAAAAAAATCATATTATGAAGGTTTGTTAGACGATTTCAAACATTTAATTATGTGAACTCTCTCAAAACTGTGATAACTCGTGAGACGGGATATTAATGAGTTTTTGACTCAGTAATTAATACGGTAAAGAATAAATACAACTGAAATATCCAATAGATACTTTATTACCATTTATATCTCTATTCCTTATCTCGGTGGACAAATAGTTAATAATGCTAATTAAAAATAACGATTGAAAGAACAACGATTGATCTGTATTAATGTCATCTGGAGATGGTTTGATTTTTTACGTTAGAAAGAGTGTCATTAGTGACTAGTTTTTTCTTTTGTAGTGATACTGGTACATGATTTTTTACGGTAAAAGCAACCGTTGTAGGAGTAATTCCAAATGTTTTACTTGAGTGGACCTAAAATAAAATCCATAAATGACGGTGAAAATACTAAATCTGTAACTTACACAAATGTTCTCTATATTAACTTGGAAACCTTTCAGCTGTACTTAAAATTCAAAAAACATTTCTAAGGGTAAAAAAAATCCAGTTCGGAAAAAATCAGTAACAAGGTTAAATTAGTTAACACGTGGAACGTAATTAATTCACAGATAAAGAATGCTGGCATTTGATGGTTTTATGCCTAAACAGTTTCGTAAAATTTGAGACGTGTAAACAATTCTGAACTTCAGAGTTTATTATTATTATTATTATTATTTTTGTGGAGAGAATTGAGAACTAGATACGGCTGATAGAACACGATTGCTGGTAGTTCAAAACTATTTTCCTGGAGTGACGACCGTATAAACATATTTTTGGGCGAAATCTCTAAATATGCATCACCCACATATGTACTCAAAACTCGTTGGGAGAAACACACAATTGCATCCAATAATGAGGTGACACATGTGAGTCTGAAAAAAAATCAAATTTAGGAAACAACAAGAAATCGATTCACACGAAGAGGTGGCATCTGAAGCGCTTAAGAACAAGCAGTTTCAATTGATGTATTGGCCACGGAAATAAGCGAGAAATTTCAAATTAGACAGATTATCTTTTATATGCCATAGTAGAACTGAAAAATTCCATCTAGCCTCCTGGTTGAATGTAGATAAATAAAGAATACCACATACTATGGAGGTTCGTGTTAGACCGCCAGCCATATTTCCTAAGGTAAAATCTCTCAAAGATGTGATAACTCATGACATGGAATATTGATAAGCTTTTGACTCCCAGAAAAATTAATACCAGAAAGAACAAGCACTAGCGCAATACCCAGATATATAGTTAATTATCATTTATAATTTTATTCCTCATCTCCGTAGACATATAGTGAATGAGTTTAAAAAAAAAAAAAAAAAGATCAATAAGGTAACACTGAAATAACTTTGTTAATGTCGTGTGGAGATTGTTTCGATTTTCGCTATAGGAATAGGGTCATTTGTGACATTTTTATTTGTAGTAATGCCTTCAAGATAAATAATGGTACAAGTTTTGTTCCGATAAGAGCATCGGCTTTGGCAGTGATTCAAATTATTATTCTAGAGTGATCAAAAAAAAACTCATAATTGCTGGTGGAAACACTAAATATGCATTTTCCACAAATGTGCTCTAATTTTGTGGGAAACATTCACAATTACATCTAAAGAACAGAAAACATTTCTCAGCATTACAAAATCTTACTCGGGGGGGAAAAAAATAAGTAACAATTCTAAATGAAGTAAGACGTGGGATGAAATTGATGCTGGCATTTGACGGATTTAAGCCCATTGAGCTTTTTTTTTTTTTTTTTTTTTCTTTTTGCAGAGTCGTTTCAACAACATGGTGATTCACTGATAAAAGGATATTTTTTTTATCAATATAACTTGGGCTTTAAAGTTCCATTTTGTTCCTACTAGCCAGATTTTAACAAGGAAGTTTTTTCCCACTATGACTGTTCGAGTGATAATAATTTTTACCAAGTAAAATCACACCAAAAAGATATAAACCATATAAAAGAAAATTGTTTAGTTATTCATAATCTGATAGAGATAATGATATAAATTAAATACATAGATGTACTAAGACATACAATTTATAAACATTAATTAGTTCTTCATATACGCAGTTTTCTTGTTCATGATAGGTTAAAAATTAAAAAAAAAGAAAAAGGTTGCAGGAACATCGACCTGATCTGTTTTGTATGTCGTGTTGAGGCTGAATGCATTTTTTTTTTTTTTTTACAGGAATTCGTTTTGTATATTTTTAAATTCATCTTAACGATTATTTGAATTAAAAAGAAAAATCGAGTTGCAATTGTGAACTAGTCACAGCTGATAGAATAAGATTAGCTGTAGTTTAAACCTATTTTACTAGTGTGATGACCGTATAAACATATTTTTCAGCGATATCGATAAACATGCATCTTCCATAAATGTACTCAAAATTCGTTAGGAAAGACACTCAACTACATCCAATACTCAGATGACACTTCGAAGGGTGAAAAAATTATATTTAGGACACATTTAACAGGAAATCGATTCACACGTAAGGAGCTGGCATCTGAGGTGCTTAACAACATATTTAAAATGCCCGCCGCCGGACCATCCACCCCGCCACCCCCCACCCCACCACCGGGCCACCACCACCCCACCACCCGAAGAAGAGCTAACGAGGAGGTTAATGACCCAGGGCAAAAGGGTCACCTAACCACCACTGACCTGTGCCCCTTCTCCCCGCAACTGCCCCAACGCCAGGTGAGCCTAGATCCGCAACAACTTCAACGGCGGGTTGACCATCGACAGCAGTGGGGTGGGACTGACATAAAATCAGTCCCTAGTAGTACTGTGGTGACGACCACAGCTTCACCCCAGAAGGGCAGGAGGTCCCTTGGTGAGCCACGAGGTGTTCGCACCTCTGCCACAGTGAGCTACGAGGGAACACCACCCTCTGCCAAAACTCTGGTGAGCCACGAGGGGCTAGTACCCTCTGCCACAGTGAGCCACGAGGGAACACCACCCTCTGCCACTACTCTGGTGAGCCACGAGGGGCCAGTACCCTCTGCCACAGTGAGCCATGAGGGAGAAATACCCTCTGCCACTACCAGGACAGGAGGTCCTTTAGCGAACTGTGAGGGAGAAATACCCTCTATCACAAACAGGGCAGGAGGCCCAATAGTGAACTATAAGGGGCCAACACCCCTAGCCACCCTAAGGGTAAGAGCCCCTTGTATAAAGCCAAAAGTGGGTCCCAGGGCCGATCGACCTGGCGCCACGGCTGTGTCGGAGACAAGAGAGAGAGTCGTCTCTGTGCTACCCTCCCTGTGTAAGAGAGAGAACACGGCCTCCGTGTGTCTTCTATCTTCAGCCAACACCTGCAGGAGTAGCTGGACACCACCCTGGAGAGTTGCCCCGAAGGTGTCCCCCGAGCAAAGACCAAGTCCCAGTCGGGACCTATCTCCCACTCCCGGGAGATTCTTGTCTCCCCCAGGCACCAGCAGGAGATGAGGCCTCAGCCCACACCTGACGCCGCGTCCCCTGACAGACCTCCACAGTCCCCGGACCCCCAGGCGAGCCCAGCAGCCTACCAACGCTGTCCTCCTCCTGCCTCAGAACCTCCGACGCCAGACACGACTTCTCCACCTGTTTGGCTCCAGTCCTGAGGGCCACCACACCAGGTCGAGGCCCCACATAGACGGGCCTCCCTGCACCAAGACGACGAGACCCTGAGAGGAGGGTCTACATCAGGTCGAGACCCCAGGCAAGATGGTCTCCCTGCACCGTGATGACGGGACCAGAGAGGAGGGTCTACAACAGGTCGAGACCCCAGGCAAGAGGGTCTCCCTGCAACGCCTCAGTGGATTGGACCCGGGTCGAGTCTCCCACCAGCGGGTACGGTGATTCCCGCCACGGGTAGAGCCCCCGGAGGTCCCCTTAAAGTGACAGAGTGATATCGCCCCAGAAAAAAGGGCAAGATTAGTAACATCCCCCCCTACATTCAAGAAAGTGAAACAGGGACAGTGATACAGTGACAGAGTGAATAAGAGGGATCCCATCTGTAAGTGCCCGTGATTACTTTCCCTTTATTAAAGACTATAATTCTGGACCCGTGAATCTAGTGTTGTTCCCCCAGCCCAGAAAAGAGGAGTTCTCCCTTACCAGTGTACGCGCAGGTGAGAGTCACCGCGCTGAGCCCAACAAGTCAATTGTTGTGATCTGCTCCCCCTGTTCTTTTATAGTAATATTCCTCCCCTGGGCCATCAAGCCTATATATCCCTCTTGTGTCAGTGAACCAAGACCTTTTGGACTTTAATGAAAGACAGTCACATCCACTTATAGAACCCTAACCCATTGTAAAGTGTAATTACAGTGTGTGTGAATATCCCGTGCTATCTTAACGTAACTTTGTATATCTGTATCCTCTGTCCAGAATATCATTCTATGTAATATTGTCACGGTGTTAGAATTAAGGTAATAGATGTGTTAAAGGTGGACTGCCTAGTTTTTATGTCCTGTTCCTTTGTTGGTGCTTTACTTCCGGTCCGGAAAGAGGACCCCGCTCAGTAGCTAGTGTTTTTAGTACGAGGAGTCGGCCTAAAAACACTCAGCATAACATTGGTGGCAAGCGGTGGTTCTGGATCCGAGTAAAAGCACAGAGGAACATAAAAGGAAACTTGCACAATGGCAGCTAAACCGCACATTCAATTACCAAAATTAAACCCGGACCTATGTGACATGGATGTTTATTTGGATATGATCAAACCCCTTTTAGACATAGGGTTTGACTCGGATAAGGAGAAAATTGCAGTCACACTACCTAATCTGGGGAAAATTATCACAAATGTCGTACCAAAAGTAGTCCCAGAACTGTCATGGGACCAGTTCACACAAATTGTGATACAGGCAGTGACGCCATCTCTGGGCACAGTTGTAGCTTTATCGCAACTAGACGCCCTCACATACGACGGAAGCCTCGATGACACCTTCATCCAGGCTAGGCGGCTCGTCACCGCTGCATACCCGGGCACAGACGCAAAAACCCAGGAACAACTCATATTCCACAAACTCCTCAGGACCCTCCCCAGTTTCATTAAAGACCACTTCACAATACATGAACTGACGGGAGATCTGGATAAAGAAATCAACCAAATAAGGCGCCTTCTAGCCATCCACTCCTCCCCCAAACGCATCGGCGACATCACATAATTCCCCACAGACCTCATCCCTGTAAATCCGTGGGAATTTTCTCCTTGCTGCCCGGAGTGCCCAATCCACGACATTCGTGAACAGCTAAAAGCTGCCCGGCACAGCAGAGCAACACAAGAGCGCCTACAGGCCTCCCCACCATGCGCCGATTGCCCCAAGCCACGCAGCAGGAAAGCGGGACGAGGAAAGCACAGAAGGCGCCCCCTCACTGCCCCCGTGTCCCACCGTAATGACGGGGGCCACCTCACATCTCTCCCAGTCTATGACAGGGAAAAACATCATCTTTCCTTTTCCTCTCCTCTCACTGCCTCTTCTATTTTGCCCTCCCCTATTCCTAACCTTCCCACCTCACACACCACTTTCTCCACTACTACCGCCTCCCCCCTGCCTATTCCTCCCCAACACAAAGCCTGCCTCCCCCTTCACAAACCTCCTAGAACCTTTACCTCATCTTCCCCTGACCTACTTCCCAAAACCGCCTCCTCCTGTCTACTCCCTCCCACCTACCACCCCGCACCACCCACCACCATCACTTCCCCGCCACTCATTTTCCCCGCCAACACAGCCAACTCATTCGCCTTCCCTATCACACCATCCTCCCCCTCAGCCTCACCTCTGCCTGCATCTCCTCCAGCTACCCCACCTCCTCCAACCCACCACTCCCAATCACCGCCCGCTACGCCCACCACCACACCACCCATCACCAACTCCCACCTTCACCGCCGCGGAAACAACCACCACCACCGTACCACCACAACTCTCACCACACCCCACCCGCACCCCACCACGCACCACCCCACGCAACACATCGCCCACCAACTCCCCACGTGCCCAACCACCATCACCACCGATGCCCACCCTCACCACCACGACCATCAGATCACGACCATCAGATCACGACGCATCTTCCGCCCACCATCTACATACACCCCCACACCTCCATCTCCCCCCCATCCTGCTCCCCATTTCCCAACACATGCCACCCACACCCCAAACACCACCCCCATTACCCTCCCCCTTCATCAGGCATCGTGGAAACTACCAACAAACAAAATTGAGAGCGTGCTATGGCGCCTCCACGACCGCCCACCTATCAGGATCCGACGGACACCCCAGCTTCTCCGCCTCCTATGCCAGACAAACCGCCCATCCTCCACCCGTCTCTCAACCCCCACTGAGAGCCAAACACCATGACCAACCACTAGACGAACCTCTTGCAAAACCTCACCCCGGTCCACAAGACATTCACTTCCACCACCTACCACCTGCAGTCACGGGGTCGTGACTTTTTCAAAGACGACAGTGGTAAAATGCCCGCCGCCGGACCATCCACCCCGCCACCCCCCACCCCACCACCGGGCCACCACCACCCCACCACCCGAGGAAGAGATAACGGGGAGGTTAATGACCCAGGGCAAAAGGGTCACCCAACCACCACCGACCTGTGCCCCTTCTCCCCGCAACTGCCCCAATGCCAGGTGAGCCTAGATCTGCAACAACTTCAACGGCGGGTTGACCATCGACAGCAGTGGGGTGGGACTGATATAAAATCAGTCCCTAGTAGTACTGTGGTGACGACCACAGCTTCACCCCAGAAGGGCAGGAGGTCCCTTGGTGAGCCACGAGGTGTTCGCACCTCTGCCACAGTGAGCCACGAGGGAACACCACCCTCTGCCACAACTCTGGTGAGCCACGAGGGGCTAGTACCCTCTGCCACAGTGAGCCACGAGGGAACACCACCCTCTGCCACTACTCTGGTGAGCCACGAGGGGCCAGTACCCTCTGCCACAGTGAGCCACGAGGGAGAAATACCCTCTGCCACTACCAGGACAGGAGGTCCTTTAGTGAACTGTGAGGGAGAAATACCCTCTATCACAAACAGGGCAGGAGGCCCAATAGTGAACTATAAGGGGCCAACACCCCTAACCACCCCAAGGGTAAGAGCCCCTTGTATAAAGCCAAAAGTGGGTCCCAGGGCCGATCGACCTGGCGCCACGGCTGTGTCGGAGACAAGAGAGAGAGTCGCCTCTGTGCTACCCTCCCTGTGTAAGAGAGAGAACACGGCCTCCGTGTGTCCTCTATCTTCAGCCAACTCCTGCAGGAGTAGCTGGACACCACCCGGGAGAGTTGCCCCGAAGGTGTCCCCCGAGCAAAGACCCAGTCCCAGTCGGGACCTACCTCCCACTCCCGGGAGATTCTTGTCTCCCCCAGGCACCAGCAGGAGACGAGGCCGCAGCCCACACCTGACGCCGCGTCCCCTGACAGACCTCCACAGTCCCCGGACCCCCAGGCGAGCCCAGCAGCCTACCAACACTGTCCTCCTCCTGCCTCAGAACCTCCGACGCCAGACACGACTTCTCCACCTGTTTGGCTCCAGTCCTGAGGGCCACCACACCAGGTCGAGGCCCCACATAGACGGGCCTCCCTGCACCACGACGACGAGACCCTGAGAGGAGGGTCTACATCAGGTCGAGACCCCAGGTAAGAGGATCTCCCTGCACTGTGACGACGGGACCAGAGAAGAGGGTCTACAACAGGTCGAGACCCCAGGCAAGAGGGTCTCCCTGCAACGCCTCAGTGGATTGGACCCGGGTCGAGTCTCCCACCAGCGGGTACGGTGATTCCCGCCACGGGTAGAGCCCCCGGAGGTCCCCTTAAAGTGACAGAGTGATATCGCCCCTGAAAAAAGGGCAAGATTAGTGACATCCCCCCCTACATCCGAGAAAGTGAAACAGGGACAGTGATACAGTGACAGAGTGAATAAGAGGGATCCCATCTGTAAGTGCCCGTGATTACTTTCCCTTTATTAAAGACTATAATTCTGGATCCGTGAATCTAGTGTTGTTCCTCCAGCCCAGAATAGAGGAGTTCCCCTTTACCAGTGTACGCGCGGGCGAGAGTCACCGCGCTGAGCCCAACAAGTCAATTGTAGTGATCTGCTCCCCCTGTTCTTTTATAGTAATATTCCTCCCCTGGGCCATCAAGCCTATATATCCCTCTTGTGTCAGTGAACCAAGACCTTTTGGACTTTAATGAAAGACAGTCACATCCACTTATAGAACCCTAACCCATTGTAAAGTGTAATTACAGTGTGTGTGAATATCCCGTGCTATCTTAACGTAACTTTGTATATCTGTATCCTCTGTCCAGAATATCATTCTATGTAATATTGTCACGGTGTTAGAATTAAGGTAATAGATGTGTTAAAGGTGGACTGCCTAGTTTTTATGTCCTGTTCCTTTGTTGGTGCTTTACTTCCGGTCCGGAAAGAGGACCCCGCTCAGTAGCTAGTGTTTTTAGTACGAGGAGTCGGCCTAAAAACACTCAGGATAACAATATCGATTACCGAAACTATCGAAATATTTCGATTTTTTTTTAATTTTTTATTACAGTAGTAGCATATGAAAAATGGATAGAGCCTCTTGATGGAATGTAAAAATAATTAAATAATATTTGAACATTACAAAGGTTCGTGTTAGACGATTAGACACACTTTCTTAGGTAAAATCTCTAAAAACTGTGATAATTCGTGAAACGAAATACTGATGAGCTTCTGGCTAACACAAAAATTATTAATAAATGCTGTAGTAATATAGATATATAATTAATTACCATTTATAAATTTATTTTCCATTTCCGTGGACATATAGTGAATGACAGCTATTAAATTATTTTGGAGGGTATTATATCTATAGATATCGACTTCTTTTTTTATGATAGTCTAGCAGGGGTGCACGAGTTCATTTGTTTGCTTTAGATGTTAGATGAGTGGTTAAATGCTTCAGATGGATGCTCCAGACGTCTAGAGGCTGTTTTGGACGCAGGGGGTGGGTATACAAAATATTAAAGCAATGAGACTGAACATGTATTATTATTTTCCTTCTACTCAACATTTATTATATGTAAAAAGCAATACATATCATTATTACACTGAAATTTACTAACTTGGCTTGTATCAGCTGAATGTCTATCATACGTCTGGCATGGGTGCACATACTCATTGCCCGTCTGCATGTGTGTTGCCGACTTCAGACTACTCGGTTATAATTTTATTTAATGAACTCGGTGCTGGATAATAAAGTGTATTGTCTCTATGCACAGAGGCCAAACGATCTAACTAGCTTTTAGTACCTCTAGCACAAATTCTAGTATCTGCCTCACATAACCGGCAATGACGGGTTTGGGGTACAAACTTTCTTGTCCCGTCATTCCACAACACTTCGTCGTTGTGTCATACTGCATAGCTCTGAAGGGTAACGATAATATGTACAAAGACAAAAGTCGTGTCCTGAAATTTGGTGAAAATATCTGCTGAAAGACTATAGTTTTAGAGCGGCTTTGTGTCGAACGATCGGTTTGAGTTGCCATTTGGTCCTGGTGACCACCCTGCGGATGCCAGCATGTATTTTTTGTACCTTACCGAAACTACAAAATTATTAAATCTTTCTGACTGTTGTTTTTCTTTAGTATTGATGAAGTGTTTCTCATCTTTTATTTTTATGCCAACATAAGCAACGTAACAATTCAGTTAACTTAATAGGTGTTCGGAAGTCAGTTCTCCATCTTTATTAACTGTAAATTAGCTAATCAAATTGATAATTATGACTTGGGACATTATTTCAGTGCTGTAAAACAAAATTCACTATAGTAAATACATGAGAAGAGAGTTACTGTATTATGATAATTGATTTTTTTTTATCTTTTAGAGTGGCTGGCAAACTGAATCCCACAAACGAGTTCGAACACAAACCAGACGACCGAAGTCTACGCACAACTGTTTGTGTCCTCATTCTAGGTGCACTTCGTTTCTAATGGCGTACGCACTGCTTGCAGGTGCTGCTTCCATCGTTGTGATTATTTCTTGGTCGTATAGTTTGTGGTAAAACGAGGACGTCCTGAACGATGACGGTTCTCCGTTGTGCCTTCCGCATGAAATCCTAATCCACGTTTCTATAGTTATGCCTATATCAAATGTCTGAGCTTTCTATTCAGGCTTCATTCATTCATTCATTGCCAGACACCACGTATCCCAAACGGGGTGGCCAAGGGCTCAGAGTTAATTGTTTTACAGGGAGGGGCACTAATCCTCCACCAACCCCACTTGACACGTAGGGAGAACGTTATGCCAACAGCATCTGGTGTTCCCAGGCGGTCATCCATCCAAGTACTAACCAGACCCAACGTTGCTTAACTTCGCTGATCGGACGGGAAGCGGTGTACTCTACGTGATATGGCCGTGATATGGCTTCGTTTCCTGTAAATAAAGGAAGATCATGCCACCTCTCATATTCCTATTAGTTGGATGCATGTTGCTTGACCTCTTCATACCATGGTATAGTAGGTCTGCTAGACATTTTGTGGTAAGATGTAAGATGAAATGTCAGGTGATCATCGCCTAACCGTTGGCATTTCATCTCTCAAACGAAGTGCGGAATCAGCAATTCTTGCGAATCGATGTTAAGGCTTCGGAATTTCATGGGTTCATTCGTACCGTCATCCATCAGCAGCAGATATGAAGCTTGGCAGAGTCAGTTACCACAGGTAACTGCGATAGAGCTTTCATAATGTTTCATGTGTTGCACTTAATCTTCGGACAAAACCACGATACGACTTTTGTCTTTGTACATAATTATGAAGAAATATAAATCTACGAGTATGCGCAGTAGGTCCTTGTAGTAGTAGTGGTAATAGTAATGAAGACAAATAAACATATACAGTAAGTTCTCGTAGCAGTAATAGTAGTCGTATAGTTATGAAGAAATATAAATATATACAGTAAGTTCTCTTAAAAGCAGCAGCAGCAGCAGCAGTAGTAATAGCAGCAGCAGCAGCAGTAGTAGTAGTAGTAGTAGTACCTCTAGTTGTAGTAACAGTCGTAATTGTGTTGTTGTTGATGATGATGAAGCAACCCTAGGTTCATTTGAACATGAGCCCTGTGTACTGCAGGCTGAAGTTGACATTTTCCTACAATCTATCGTCCTCCTTTCGGCGGATAGGGAAGTGGAGTGATGTTTATATAACCAGGCAATGAAGTTGTCTGGCTATATTGGTGCCATTGTGTGAAGGTATCCCACACCAGCATTACAATTGAGTTTGAAGACATGGCAATATATAATATTTTTGACTTTACACCCAGTTCTGATGCAAGCTAGACCCAGGAAGTCAGTCTGAGCAAGGAGTGGAACTGTTTACATGTAAGTTGAATGGCCAGATTATAAACACAGTACATTTAGGACTGTTCACCCACTAAAAAAATTATTGGCACTCTTAGTGAAATGCCCGCCGTGCCCGCCGCCGGACCTCCCACCTCACCACCCCCCACTCCACCACCGGGCCGCCACCGCACCACCACCCCAGGAGGACACAACGGTGGGATTAGTGACCCCGTTCAAGAGGGTCACCAGTACATCACGGTCCTGGACCCTTGTTCCCCGCAATTGTCCCAACCCCAGGTGATCAGGGAAAGTAGACTACATTCCGGGCGGAGCAATGGTCGCCGGAATAGGGGTGTGACTGAACCCGATTCAGTCCCAGGTAACCCCGTATTGACGGCTTTGTTACACCCTCTAGGGCAGGAGGCCCAAGGGCAAGAGGCCTAAGGCTACAGCCTTATAAAGTGTGTGAAGGGGAAGGTGACCCCAGGCTCCGGCCTTAGCACACCGGAGAGAGAGAGTTGCCCCAGCACATCACTCTCTTGCTGTTCTCCCCTTCAGGAGCAACTAAACGTCGTTGGTCCTAAGCTGCGGTGGAGAAGGGACGGCCCTGTACGCCCGTCAGTTGTTCCTGATCGGATAGAACAGCTTCCGGCTACGGCCAAGGATATGGACCAGGGTAAAGAGCCCCTGCTACTGTACGTGTAGCACTTCCCTATTACGGGAGCAACACCCCGTCATTGGTCCTGAGCCGCGGCGAGAGGACGGCCCCGTACGTCCTGCAGTTGTAGGCACTCGGCTCCAGCCGGGGCACGTACCATGGTAGAGAAGCCCCTGAAGGTAGACTCAATCCGTATTGGGGAGAGTGTGGCCTCTGTGCCCCTCACTCCGGCTTGTCTCCTACTACAGGAGCAGCACCATGCCGGCGGTCCCAAGCCGTGGCGAAAGGACAGCCCCGTCCGCCCTACAGGTGTTCCCCGTACACCGGGCAAGTCCACGGCTACAGCCAGAGTACGTAACAGGGGAAGGAGACCCCAGGCTCTGGCCTCCAGACGTACTCGAGAGGACACGAGTATCTTGAGTCCTCCTCCAGCCTCTTTCCCTTCGGGGAGCCCTTCGTCACCACCCGGGAATATAGTCCTGGAGGAGACGCTAGAGTGGTGGCAAGGCCCGATATCGGGCTTACCGCCTACAACCAGGAGTTCCTTGTTCCTGTCCGAGCCCCGTACGAGACGCTGCCGCAGCCCAGTCCTGACAGCGCCTCTCTCCTTTGGTGCCCGCAGTCCCAGGACGCCCAGGCCAGACTCTCCAACTCCTGACAAAGGCGATCCGGGCTCCCTCACTCCCCGGAGCCAGAAACGGCAGGCCCGATTACTCCGGCTGTTTGGTCCCAGTCCCGAGGGCCACCTATCAGGTTGAGGCCCCCAGACCAGAGGGACTCCCTGCACCCCACCAGCGCGGCCCTAGTACGAGGGCCACTTCCCAGGTTGAGGCCCCCAGACGGGAGAGCCTCCCTGCACCCCACCTACGAGAGCGACCTAGAGTGAATATTACCAAGGAAACAGGAAAACAGTGATTCACCCCCCTCCCCTCTTTGTGTCAAGAACAACTGGGGAAAAAGAACAGTACACAGTGACTCCGTAAGAAACAGAGTAGTCAATAGCGGCCTACCAGAACTCAGTGTTGACAGGGCAGAAAGTGAACTTTGTGTAATTATCCCAGTTCCCCCCCCCCTCCACGTAAGAGAGGCAGAGAGTTTTCTGTGAACACCTGGGGAAGGGCGTGCGGGCCAGTCAAAAGCCTAAGTGTAAGTGTCTCCGTGACAAGGTGACTACGTCGAGTGTCGCTATCCGCGCCCTACCTCATTTATAGTAATATACCCCATACAGACTCCCAACCTTGTTCATTCCTTATGTGAACAATTCTATTTATATCCTACCTCCAAGTGACGTATAAGCAGTATTGTAGATAATTCACGATATCCCTGTATGAACATTGTAGTGTGTATTCAGTATAACTTTACTTTGTGGTGCTAAGTGTTAACACTGTGTCTCTGTGTCCCTGTATCTCAAATATCACTCTGCGTGTATTGTTACGGTTAGAATTAAGGTAATAGATGTGTTAAGGTATACTGCCTGGTTTTTATGTCCTGTTCCTTTGTTGGTGCTTTACTTCTGATCTAGAAAGAGGACCCCGCTTCAGTAGCCAGTGTTTTTACGACGAGAAGTTGCCTTAAAAACACCAGCATAACACTGGTGGGAAATGGTGGTTCTGGATCCGAGTAAAAGCACGGAGGAATGATAAAAAGGAAACTTGCACAATGGCGCCAAACCACATATCCAATTACCGAGATTCAACCCGGACCAATGCGACATAGAAGTATATTTAGATATGGTCAAACCCCTCCTATACATAGGGTTCGACTCAGACAGAGAAAAAATTTCAGTCACAATACCTAACCTGGGAAAAATAATCGCCACTGTCACTCCCAAAATCGTCCCGAGACTAAAATAGGATCAATTCAAACAAATTGTGAAACAGGCGGCGACACCATCTTTGGGCACAGTTGTAGCCTTGTCGGAACTAGACGCCCTCACATACGACAGAATCCTCGATGACACCTTCATCCAGGCTAGATGGCTCGTCACCGCTGCGTACCCGGGCAGAGACGCAAAAACCCGGGAACAACTCATATTCCACAAACTCCTCAGGATCCTCCCTGATTTCATTAAAAACCACTTCATAATACATGAACCGACGGGAGACCTGGATAAACAAATCAACTTACTAAGGCGCCTTCTAGCCGTCCACTCCTCCCCCAAATACATCGGCAACATCAACCAATTCCCCACGGATCTCATCCTGTAAATCCATGGGAATTTACTCCTTGCTGCCCTGAGTGCCCAATCCATGACATTCGTGAGCAGCTAAAAGCTGCCCAGGGCAGCAAAACAAAACAAGAGCGCCCACAAGCCTCCCCACCATACGCCGATTGCCCCAAGCCTCAAAGAAGGAAAGTGAAACGAGGAAGGCACAGAAGGCGCTCCCCCACTGCCCCCGCATCCCACCGTAATGACGGGGGCCACCTCACATCTCCCCCAGTCTACTACAAGGGAAAACGTCATCTTTCCATTTCCTCTTCTCTCACTATCTCTTCTATTTTGCCCTCCCCTATTTATACCACTATTCCTAACCCTCCCACCTCACACACCTCTTTCACCACTACTACCGCTTCCCCCCTTCCTATTCCTCCCCAACACAAAGCCTGCCTCCCCCTTCACAGGCCTCCTAGAACCCTTACCTCATCTTTCTCAAACCTACTTCCCAAAACTGCCTCCTCCTGTCTACTCCCTCCCACCTACCACCCCGCACCACCCACCACCATCACATCCCCACCACTCATTTTTCCCACCTACACGGCCAACTCATTCGCCTTCCCTATCACACCATCCTCCTCCTCACCCTCACCTGCCTCTCTTTCCTCGCTCACCTCCCCCACCCTACCCTCAACCTCACCATACCCACAAACCCTTTCCCCCACGTCACCCTTGGCTGACCCACCACCACCTTCCTCCGATTCTGATCCTCCACCAACCACCCCACCTCCTCCAACCCACCACTCTCAATCACCACCCGCTACGCCCACCACCAACACCTTACAACCAGAAACAAAAATTGAGAGGGTGCTATGGCGCCACCACGACCGCTCACCTGTCAGAATCCAAGGGACCCACCACCTTCTCCGACTCCTACGCCGGACCGACCATCCATCCTCCCTCCGGCTCACTCTCAACCCCCATCAGGAGCCTAACACCTTCACCACCCACTGGGTCAGCCTCACCCAACACCTCACCCTGGCCCACCAGACATCCACCTCCACCACCTACCACCTCCAGTCACGGGGTCGTGACTTCTACAATGCGGAGGGTGGTAAAATGCCCCCCGCCGGACCTCCCACCTCACCACCCCCCACCCCACCACCGGGCCGCCACCGCACCACCACCCCAGGAGGACACAACGGTGGGATTAGTGACCCCGTTCAAGAGGGTCACCAGTACATCACGGTCCTGGACCCTTGTTCCCCGCAATTGTCCCAACCCCAGGTGATCAGGGAAAGTAGACTACATTGCGGGCGGAGCAATGGTCGCCGGAATAGGGGTGTGACTGAACCCGATTCAGTCCCAGGTAACCCCGTATTGACGGCTTTGTTACACCCTCTAGGGCAGGAGGCCCAAGGGCAAGAGGCCCAAGGCTACGGCCTTATAAAGTGTGTGAAGGGGAAGGCGACCCCAGGCTCCGGCCTTAGCACACCAGAGAGAGAGAGTTGCCCCAGCACATCACTCTCTTGCTGTTCTCCCCTTCAGGAGCAACTAAACGTCGTCGGTCCTAAGCCGCGGCGGAGAAGGGACGGCCCTGTACGCCCGTCAGTTGTTCCTGATCGGATAGAACAGCTTCCGGCTACGGCCAGAGTACGGACCAGGGTAAAGAGCCCCTGCTAACGTACGTGTAGCACTTCCCTATTACGGGAGGAACACCCCGTCGTCGGTCCTGAGCCGCGGCGAGAGGACGGCCCCGAACGTCCTGCAGTTGTTCTCCGTACGGGTAGGCACTCGGCTCCGGCCGGGGCACGTACCAGGGTGGAGAAGCCCCTGAAGGTAGACTCAATCCATATTGGGGAGAGTGTGGCCTCTGTGCCCCTCACTCTGGCTTGTCTCCTACTACGGGAGCAGCACCATGCTGGCAGTCCCAAGCCGCGGCGAAAGGACGGCCCCGTCCACCCTACAGGTGTTCCCCGTACACCGGGCAAGTCCACAGCTACAGCCAGAGTAAGTAACAGGGGAAGGCGACCCCAGGCTCCGGCCTCCAGATGTATTCGAGAGGACACGAGTAACGTGAGTCCTCCTCCAGCTTCTGTCCCTTCGGGGAGCCCTTCGTCACCACCTGGGAATATAGCCCCGGAGGAGACGCTAGAGTGGTGGCAAGGCCCGATATCGGGCTTACCGCCTACACCCGGGAGTTCCTTGTTCCTGTCCGAGCCCCGTAGGAGACGCTGCCACAGTCCAGTCCTGACGGCGCCTCTCCCCCTTGGTGCCCGCAGTCCCAAGACGCCCAGGCCAGACTCTCCAACTCCTGACGAAGGCGATCCGGGCTCCCTCACTCCCCAGAACCAGAAACGGCAGGCCCGATTACTCCGGCTGTTTGGTCCCAGTCCCGAGGGCCACCTATCAGGTCGAGGCCCCCAGACCAGAGGGCCTCCCTGCACCCCACCGGCGCGGCCCTAGTACGAGGGCCGCCTCCCAGGTCGAGGCCCCCAGACGGGAGAGCCTCCCTGCACCCCACCTACGAGTGCGACCTAGAGTGAATATTACCCAGGAAACAGGAAAACAGTGATTCACCCCCCCCCTCTTTGTGTCAAGAACAACTGGGGAAAAAGAACAGTACACAGTGACACCGTAAGAAACAGAGTAGTCAAATGTGGCATACCAGAACTCAGTGTTGACAGGGCAGAAAGTGAACTTTGTGTAATTATCCCAGTTCCCCGTCATATAAGCGAGGCAGAGAGTTTTCTGTGAACACCTGAGGGAAGGGCGCGCGGGCCAGTCAAAGGCCTAAACGTGTCTCAGTGACAAGGTGACTACGTCGAGTGTCGCTATCCGCGCCCTACCTCATTTATAGTAATATACCCCATACAGACTCCCAACCTTGTTAATTCCTTATGTGAACAATTCTATTTATATCCCGCCTCCAAGTGACGTATAAGCAATATTGTAGATAATTCACGATCTCCCTGTATGAACATTGTAGTGTGTATTCAGTATAACTTTACTTTGTGGTGCTAAGTGTTAACTCTGTGTCTATGTGTCCCTGTATCTCAAATATCACTCTACGTGTATTGTTACGGTTAGAATTAAGGTAATAGTTGTGTTAAGGTATACTGCCTGGTTTTTATGTCCTGTTCCTTTGTTGGTGCTTTACTTCCGGTCTAGAAAGAGGACCCCGCTTCAGTAGCCAGTGTTTTTACGACGAGAAGTTGCCTTAAAAACACCAGCATAACACTTAGCGTGATAAAATATGACACACCGGACGATAGATCAGAAACAAACTCATGAGTTAACGTGCCAGGTTAGTATCCCTCATCTGCTGAGCCTTAGGACTGTATTCATAATGGCATCAGAGCTTTGTATCATCGCTTACTGAACAATTTGTTTTACATTTTATCACTGTTTTTTGCGGTTCTTAAAAGCTTTAAGTATTAGCATAGTTTTCATAAAAGTTATAAACGAGGATGCTGATATCCAATGTGCAGAAGAAATAACTAAGAAGTGGTAGGAAAGAACCTGAAGCCATTTTGAATTAGAGTCCTATAGGTGCAAGTACTCCGCAGTGTGTAATTGGCAGCGTTGCTATTTTGATGCGGTTATCGTAATTTCTAGCATGCTGAAACATCATTTAGCGTATTTTAGATATACGGTATATATGAAAGCCGTCAACCCGTTGTCTTGAGCTATTATAATTATAAATTCGTATGTGTTTTTTAATGGGCTATGATACACGCCTTTTTATTACTACTGAACTAGATTCAGTGAGTCTGAGGGTGTTTTGAAATATAACAATTTCAAGTTAAGGACGGAACTTTCCTTAAGGGAAAACGCAATAAATTTGTATCTACAGGTGAAGTTCATTCATATAATCTAGCAGAATTTTTTTAATTCTGTAGTTTATCTTTTTTGCCTTAATGACTTTATCAATAGACAATACTACGGCTCATCATATTTTTCAGTAAATTTCATTGTGGCCAATACCATACTGTAGTGATGTTTTCTTGTCACATCTTTATATTAATGGCTGAGAGCTTGCCGATCTGTCTCTGGTTAAAGTAATGCATAGTATAACTGATCAATAAAATTAGTGTTACAATAGGCTGCCATGCAGGCTCATCAGTGTTTATGAGGGTAAAAGACAGGCCCTATAAAAAGCTTGGCCCCAATTACAGATTTCCGATAAAAATACTTATAGTGTAAGAACATTAAAAGAAAACGGCTGATAAGAGAGATCGGATATTAAAGACTGGTGCTCAGGAGGGATTAATAAAACTTAAAATTCCTAAAGGGGAAGGATGATGTAAGAGAGAACATTAGACAGCTCAGATATATGATACTATAATAGAGTTCTTTGGAAGCGGATGTGTTTGGTTGAGTTTGACATCAACCCATTCTTTAAATGCTAATGATGGCTGTCACTGTACCACAACGTGTCAGAAAATCCTAAGGTAACCTCGAATAAGATGGATGCACAGCAGAATAATAGTACTTTAATTTCTGTATCATCTGGTGGACTTTCCTTTTAACATTATATCCATTGCTATGAATTATTTATTCGTTATACATGACATGAAGCTATGGGAGTTATACTAAGTCCGGCGAGAGAGAGAGAGAGAAAGAGATGGAGGGGGGGGGGAGATAAAGAGGAGGGGAGAGAATCAGGTGTACCAACTGTTACCGCGTATGCCAGTGAGAGTTGCAAAGGGTATGGAATCGAAGCATGGGGGTGCCAATAATTATTTTAATGAGTGTATATTTGTATTCCATAATCTAGATGAGGTGTAGGATGTGAAGACGAAAATAGGATGCTGTAAATATTACATATTGTAATGCTAGGTGAAATTAGGCTCGACTTCTCGTTCCTATTTCACCTAACGTGGAGCGGGGTCATCCGGAGCTTAGTGCAATAAAGAGAGGCAGGACACAAAAACTCTAGGCAACAACCTATATATTACCACAATCAGACACAGGACAAATCAGCAGACTCTGACTTCCTCATGGCTGACATTAAACTTTCTTCAGTTGATGTATTTTCTGCCATCACTAGCCTCAGTACTAACAAGGCATATGGGCCTGATGGGGTCCCTCCTGTTGTTCTCAAGAACTGTGCTTCTGTGCTTACACCCTGCCTAGGTAAACTCTTTCGCCTTTGTCTGTCAACTTGTACCTTTCCTTCTTGCTGGAAGTTTGCTCTCATTCAGCCAGTCCCTAAGAAGGGTGACCACTCCCAACCCTCCAACTATCGTCCAATTGCTTTAATGTCCTGTATTTCAAAAGTTTTCGAGTCAGTTCTTAATAGAAAAATTTTAAGGCATCTTTCCTATCACAACCTTCTTTCCGATCGTCAGTATGGGTTCCGTCAGGGACGCTCCATTGGCGATCTTCTCACCTACCTTTCGGACTCCTGGTCATCCTCCTTTCGGGACTTTGGCGAAAGCTTTGCCATTGACATCTCAAAGGCTTTCGATCGAGTCTGGCATAAATCTTTAATTTCCAAACTGCCCTCCTACGGTTTCTATCCTTCTATCTGTGCCTTCATCGCTAGTTTCCTTTCTGGTCGTTTTATAGCCGCTGTTGTAGACGGACATCGTTCTTCTCCTAGATCTATCAACAGTGGTGTTCCTCAGGGCTCTGTCCTATCACCAACTCTCTTCCTTTTATTCATCAATGATCTTCTAAGCTGTACATCTAACCCTATCCACTCATACGCTGATGACTCCACCCTTCACCTTTCCATTCGGTTCCCGCAACGCCCATCTCAACAGTTACTTCAACAAACAAGGGATGAGGCTATGGCACACCTAATGTCTGACTTGGCTCGTATCTCTGACTGGGGCAAAAATAATATGGTTGTCTTTAATGCATCTAAGACTCAGTTCTTACACCTATCAACCCGACAAAATCTTCCACAGGTATACCCACTAATGTTTGATAATATTCAGCTTAATCCTGCATCATCCTTGAACATGCTTGGGGTTTCATTTACTCGGGACTTATCTTGGAAAAATCATATTACATCTCTTGTAAAATCTGCTTCCAAGAGACTGGGTGTGCTAAGCCGACTCCGCTCTTTCTTTACCCCTGCACAATTGTTGACTCTATACAGGGGTTTTATCCGCCCCTGTGTGGAGTACAACTCTCGTGTCTGGGGAGGCTCCCCACATACAGCTCTTCTCAATAGGGTGGAGTCAAAGGCTTTTCGTCTCATTAACTCTCCTCCTCTTACTGACTCCCTTCAACCTCGGTCTCTTCGCCGCTCTGTTGCATCTTTATCTCTTTTCTATCGCTACTTTAATGGTCACTGCTCCTCTGAACTGTCTGCTTGCATTCCTCCACCTCTATGACGGGCGCGTAGCACCCGTCTGGCAGCAAACTCTCATCCCTTTTCTGTCCAACTCTCTAATGCAAGAGTTAACCGTTATTCCCAGTCTTTCATTTATGCAACAGGTCAGCTCTGGAACTGTCTCCCTCTGTCTGTATTTCCTGCTGCCTATGATCTCCAGTCTTTCAAACGCAGTGTGTCCAGGCATCTCAAAATGATCGGATCTTGAATTTGGCTCTCTATTGTATTTTGTTTTTCTCTTGGAGGGAACTGTTACTGTGGGCTCATGGCCTTTGGTTCCTTCTTCCTCGCATAAAAAAAAAAAAAAAGATATTACAGCACAATACATAGCAATATAAAACCTTGTCTAGGATATGTGTATCTCGCAGGATATTTGCATCTCTGATAGTAATGGCAACACAATCAATCCTAGTGTATCAAGAGTGCAGTAAATATAGTCGCGCGCGGGAGGCGGGGGGGGTTTTTTTTTTTTTTTTTTTTTTTTTTTTTTTTTTTTGCCTATCGACCATTGAGGCCGGAGCCTCTGGTCATTAAGGCAAATATATATATATGTATATATATTGACACATATATACATATATATACAAACATATATATATACATACATACATACATACACACATCCATGCATATGAACATACACACTTTCATGCACACGTACATATATATATAATAATTTTTATTTTATTATTTTTTTGTAGTTTTATTTTTATTATTTTTATTTATTTTTTTATATTTTTAACCTTATATTACTTATAAACAAAAATACCTAATTTAAAGACCCTAAAACTAACCACCTAACAGACAAATCGCTAACCTATACTAAATCCTAAGAGACAAATAACTAGGCCTACACTAATATTCAAAAAGCCTCGACCAAGAGAACACCATCGACTGCAGATATGTAATGCCTTTCTACATTACATACCTGCACTCATCACCTGGTGACTGTCAGTCGAGGCACAACCTAATATAGGGGCCATCAGTATATGAAAGGGAACCAGACGAGTCAGGAACATTTCCATATACGTCAGCTGTCATCCCTAATTAGAATGACTTAAGCGAGATAGTATAATGTATTTACATAATTTGTACAAAAAGTGAAGAACCTCGCCCAGCAGACCACCATCGACTGCAAGTGCCCAATACCTTCCTATATTGCACACTTGCACTCATCAGCTGGTGACTGTCAGGCGAGGAACTTGGCTTAATGTAGGGGACATCTATATTAGAAATAGATCGGTGGGAGGAGGAACTATTTAAAATATGTCAACTGTCAACCCTAATTAATATTACAATACTGTATATACATATTTACTATTCATAAAAACCATAACCACACAGTAAAAAAGTCACATCACTCTGATCAGTCCGGTCTCTCTCAAGAAAGCCATCAATTTATCAGTCATAACAATGTCCCCATCACCCAGGATGGTGGAAAGGGTGAAGGGGACGTCTACTGCGCCGCAGTAATTTATAAGTGAAGCACGTTCACGAATAAATCGCCAACAGCGCAGGATGATATGACTGATAGATAACACCGCATTACAGATGTCACAGTGCGGTGGGAAGCGTCTTTCCATATATGGTTTAATGTGGGTTAAAATGGTGGCATTCAGCCGTAACCGTGCCAACACTTTTTCTTCTAGGCGACTGGGACGGTTGGCAGTGTCCCAGTCGCCCAGGTACGGCTTACAAGTTGGAATATTTAGTCTGGTCCACTGACCTTGCCACAGAAGATTTATTGATTTCTTTCCGAGAGAGAGACTCGACCGTAGATCACGAGGAACGTCCCAAGTCTCCTCGAGCTCTACAGCCGACTTTGCAAGTAAGTCAGCCTGCTCATTGCCGTAGATACGACAATGACCAGGCACCCAGAACAGCGTGAATGACTTGTTGCATGAATGCAACTTATTAACGATGCGGCCCTGGATCTCATGAGAGTCCGTAGTGCAAGATGCAATTGCCTGAAGGGCTGATTTTGAATCTGAAAATATGACAAATGAGTCATGCCTAGAATTGAGAGCATAGTCTATGGCTTTGTCAATAGCAAAAAGTTCTGAAGTAAACACAGATGTATGAGTCGGCAACCGATACCTGAGGGCACATTCAGTCGACCACACATTTGCACCCACACATTCACTCGACTTGGAGCCGTCGGTGTACAATTGATGGGACCCCAAATGACGAACAATGATGTTACGAAACAAGTGGTGGACCTCCGCCTCCGGCGCCTTGGCCTTTGGTGCTGGGAGCCATGATACATCCACTGTAAAGCTGGGCAGCTCCCAAGGCGCTATATTTTTTAGCACCAACTTGTCACAGTCACTGGGGTCCACACCAAGCTCCTGAGTCAGTAAGTGGAGGCGAGCAGCAAGTGGCCGACGCACCCCCCGTAGAAGGTGGTGGTATTGACGCAGGGGGGTACAGGCCACATTGCCGATATTACTTTTCCTTAACGTCCTTATGCCGTAGGACAAGGCCAGGTGGTCACGGCGAATACGGAGGGGAGGCACATTCGCCTCCACTTCCATACGAGCCACACGGGTACACCGGACGGCTCCAAGACACATTCGCAAACATTTATTCTGTAACACATCCAATCCTTTCAGAGTGGCATCGGATGCCGAGCCATACACCTGTGCGCCATAGTCTACTTTCGATCGAATAAGGGACTTATACACCATTAATAAAGATTTTCTGTCGGCACCCCAGGTAGTACCCACTAGGTACTTGAGGACATTTAACGGTTTATCACAACGAGCAAGCAAAGTATTAACGTGAAGTTTAAAATTCATTCTACGATCAAAATGTATTCCTAAAAATTTTACAGAATTTTGAAAAGGTACCGCCTGATTATCCAAACTTAAGCACAAATTA
Organism: Coenobita brevimanus; assembly: GCF_032717465.1. Classification (NCBI taxonomy): domain Eukaryota; kingdom Metazoa; phylum Arthropoda; class Malacostraca; order Decapoda; family Coenobitidae; genus Coenobita; species Coenobita brevimanus. The sequence continues at coordinate 23,648,246 of NC_137033.1, forward strand.
GGTACGTTACGATTAGTGAAGACTATAGCAGCACACTTACGGACGGAAAACTTAAATCCCCACTGCAAGGCCCATTGGTGGACGGAGTCAAGGGCTGCTTGAATCCGCCCAGCCAAAAATTGTGCATTACGGGAAGAGTGCCATATTGCACAATCGTCAGCGTAGAGCGAGTATTTAAGATTCCTCAGGATGGGAGCTGATGACAGAATATCATTGATCATAATACTAAATAAAGTAGGACTATGCACACTTCCCTGTGGCACTCCGTTTTCCTGGATAAATATATCCGATGTTACGTTACGGGGCAATTTGACAGAGAAAGTTCTGTCCCTTAAGAAATTTGAAACAAAAACAGGCAAATTTCCTCTTAAACCATAAGCATAGAGCTTCATTAGTATACCGTGTCGCCAGGTCATGTCATAGGCTTTATGGATGTCCAAGAACACTCCTATCATGAATTCTTTATTGGCAAATGCCTCTGCAATACAATGCTCCAAATTCATTAAATGATCTAGTGAACTTCTGTATTTACGGAAGCCACATTGTTGATCATTTAACAAATTCTTCGACTCTAAAACAAAAAGAAGCCTATTGTTAACCATACGTTCCATGACCTTACATAGACAAGAAGTCAACACAATAGGACGAAATGAAGTGGGATTCATAAGACGACCAGCCTCTTTGGGTATCGGTATGACGTGCGCAAAGTGCCATGAGTTTGGGAACATTCAAGACGCCCAAATCTCATTGTACAATGCTAACATCTTAATCAGGTTGTCCTGATTAAGATGCTGGATCATACCGTACGTGATGGTGTCTAGTCCAGGGCTGGTGTCTTTACAGGATTTAAGGGCAAGGAGCAGTTCATCTAGCGTAAACTCTTGGTTGTACGGGGAGTCTACGTCTTCTGTGGCAAAGTCTAATACCTGTAGCTCAGCCATGCGTTTATGATGTTGGAAACGCGGGTCATAATTGGCTGAGCTACTTACATGAGAAAAACTCCTGGCGAGGATGTTAGCAACGTCCACGGGCTCATCATAGGTGGTGTTATTCACCTGCAAGGTGGTGACAGGGAAGTATGGGCGTTTATTACTTAATAATCTTATGGTGGACCAGACTTTATGTAATGGTGTTGTACGAGTCACCGTGGACACAAAGGACCGCCAGGAGTCACGTTTAGCCCTTCTTATTATTCTCCTTGCCTCAGCCCGTGCCTGTTTGTATGCAATAAAATTTTCCTCAGTGGGCTGACTATCAAAAATCCTGTATCTCCTATTGCGTTTTCTTAATGCTTGTCGGCAATCCGGCGTCCACCAATGTGCTCTATGCTTCGCATGAACTGTAGAAGTCTTGGGAATAGCAGCCTCAGCTGCGTGTAATATGGATTGGGTTATATTTTCGACCTTAACATCTATGGTCTCCCCAGATATATCTAAACTGGCGATCCTTGAGAAGGATCCCCAATCTGCTTTCTTATAGTTAAATTTTGGAGGTGGAGGGTCCGAAATGATGTCGCGTGTATAAAGACAGATGGGTAAATGATCACTTCCCAAGGAGTCGTCGTAAGGGTCCCATGAGAGATCTTGATGTATACCAGGGGAGGCCAAAGATAAGTCAATGGCCGAAAAGTTACCAGTACAATCATCTACACGAGTCGCTCTACCATCGTTCAGAAGACAGAGGTTGGACTGTAGTATTAGGTCAGCTACTTGCTCCCCACGACCATCAATTCTCAAGCTACCCCATTGATAGTGATGGGCGTTAAAATCGCCCAACACTAATTTATTTCCAGGCAGATGTTCCACTAGTGAATTTAAAGCATCACTATCAATGGGGCCATGTGGAGGACAGTACAGAGAGCAAATAGACAGATACGTGTTATTAAATTTTACTCTGCACGCGACAGCTTCCAGAGTAGAATTTAGAATCACTTCCGTTTGTGGGTGTGATTTGTGTGTGTAAATGGCAACTCCGTGACCTTCATATCTTCTGTACGAGTGGTAGTGTTTGAACTGTGGAGGATCAGGATGATCCTCCAGGCGCGTCTCCTGTAAACAAATAACGTCTGGCCTGTGTATAGAAAGCAAGATAGCTATATTATGTAACTTATTCCCAATACCTCTACAATTCCACTGTAATACAGTGAAAGCAACGGTTTAAGATTTTCGTTGGGGGCCAGTGTGCTTTGTCTTTTTTTGTCGCCCGCCGGCAGGCGAGCGACTACCGGGGGACCTATCCCGGTGCTTGTTCATGGAAACCTCCATATTATCATCAATTACGAGGTTCCCTGACTCCCCCGAGGAGGAGCTAACCTTTCTCTCCCTCGCTGGAGTAGGAACCGGAAGGACATGAGGACGTGACTGTTTCGTGAGGATGGTCATGTTATTTTTAGTAGGCTTGTCAGGCTTCGCTTTAGGCCGTACTGATGGAGAGGCAGCAGCAGCCTGAGAGTAAGTTGATGCCTTAGGGATGTCAGTGAGAGAGTTGGAACGGACAGGAGGTCGAGATGGAGATGTACTGTGAGCGGCAGGAGGGAGAAAGACAGGGTCAGTCTGCGTCTCGACAGAGCACATCACAGGACGGGACATTACTGCCGAAGCATAGGACCTATTCGGCGTGGGAGTTGCATGCAACTCCTTCACCTTTTTCCTAGCTTCGTAATAGGAAATGCCCTCAGTTGCCTTTACCGCACAGACCTCCTTCTCCTCCTTCCACTTGGGACAGTCCCTAGAGGAAGTGGAGTGAGTGCCCTTGCAGTGAAAGCAACATACTGTCGCAGATTTACAATGGTCCGCATCATGACCCTGGCTTCCACACCTGCCGCACACTGGCTGGGAAGCCCGACAAGTCTTTGCACCATGCCCATACAGCTGGTATTTCAGGCAACGCAAAGGGTTAGGGATGTAAGGCCGAAAATGAACAATTTCGTATCCAACTTTGACAGAACTTGGAAGAGACACTTTGGCAAACGTCAAGACAATAGTTGCCGTCTTCGTCCTTATGCCTTCTGAGTAGCGAGTATTAAATCTAGCCTCAATTACGTCTTGGTGCGCCAATTCACTTACGATTCCGTCCTCACTCATCACCATGAGATCCCTGCAAGTGACAACACCCTTGCAAGAATTCATGGAGACTGGGATTTTGGCTTCGACATCGTAACAGTGGAATTTACGCAGTTTCAGCAAATCTTTCACTTGTGATGAATTAAAAGTTTTAATCAGGAGATCTCTGTTCGCAAGTTTCTTTACCTGTTCGAACTCTCCCGCACAGTGGTCAATCACCTTCTTGACAAGGAAGGGATTGAGACTGGACAGGGGAGTAGAACCTAGCGCATGGAGTGTGACAAAGGTGGCATTGTCTACTGGGACATCAAGTGGGGCACGAGTCTGGCATTTGTCCATCTGGGGGTGGTCAGTCTGGTCATGCCTATTGTCGTCAGGACTACCTCCCCCCCTGAGGGGGGGGAGGCAGCAGGGGCATCCTCCATAGTAACCCCCCCCCTAACAGGGGAAGTGGGAAGAAGGAGAAAAGACAATCAAGGGACAAACAACCAGGGGCAAAACACCTATATCTGAGGTTGCCCTCTCAAACCACTCCAGGGAGGCCCGACCGTGTCCGTTCAAGCCCCAGAGCGATCAGTGGGGGGGACCCCTCCGTGGGCGATAAGCAAAGGTAAACTCAGGAAAAGATACAAACTCCTATTGTATCTCTAACAGGGAGGGGAGGAAAATGAATACTAGCTAGCTAACTGAAAGTACGCCCTAGTGGCGAAAACAAAGGAAAACTAATGCCGGTGAGGCCGCCCTATAGCTAGAGGAGAGCACAGAAAACACGTCTTTACTCTCCACAACCATGCATCAAAAGTCCCGGGGGGTTGCGTCTCACTAGGAGGAGATAGGGGAGGTGCGGGGAGTGACTTGTGACGGCTAGGGGAAAGTTATGGTAATACTGGAGAGTGGCAGATATTAGCCGTGAAGTTTATATGGTTTCCACTAGCCAAGGGACTTTGGTAATTGATTTTATTCTTGATTCACACTTACTCGGGATATTGGAGTGAGAGAGAGTGATAAGCAAGATTTATGGGTAGCGCGGGGGAGGGAGAGAATACCATTAATACTCCCTTTCACAATATTCCTTCACAGTAATGGGGGGTATGTCATTATAGGGGAATCCCCAGGCGGCACAGGCTTACTAATTGTATCAAAGGGATGTCACTTATAAACATAGTCCATCAGATCTTGTTCCACACACTCGTCCTTTAGCTTCTCACTGTGATCTTATTTGCCCCGATATTCACTATATGAAATCACTGCACAATACTTATATTAGGGGAAATCACACTTAACCTAAATCACTCATACTACAGTATCACACGTATTCATCAGGGGGATAGGCAGGAACATGTCGTCGGCGATCCTGCCGGGCTAGGGGCACTGCCAATGCGAGGCGTGCCGAGAGGGCACGGGATAACTCGTAAGGGCGTCCTCTCGCGTCCTGGGCTACCCGTGACTTCTGGGCTGGGCTCAGGCGTGTGGCCCTCGGGACTGGGGCCGAATAGCTCCAGGAACCTCTGTGATAAGTCCCGGCCTGTCGTGAGGGCCTTACGGCGTCGTGGGGGCGTAGGGAGATCGCGCCCAGGTGTCCTGGGGAGAACCGAAAGAGACTGCAGGCTGCGGTCTCCAGCGTCTAGGGGCGCCAACAGAGGAGGGCTGCGGCAGCGACTTCCACTGGGGTCCGTCAGATGCATCTGCTCTAGAGCCAGACGTAGGGAACAGAGACCAGGGGAGGCTGTGAGGCCTGTCTGGGTCACTCTGGGACAGGAAGCCTGGGCTCTAGTCTCCTGCCGTAGGGACGTCTCTCTCCTTACCTCTCTCTGCACACCCTCGGAGTGACAATAGATCATCTCACGAGGAAGGGAGCGACAATAGGTCGTCTCTACCAAGACACTCTCAGAACGACCATAGATCGTCTCACGAGGATGGGAGCGACCATAGATCGTCTCTACTGGAGCACTTTTGGAGCGACCATAGATTGTCTCACGAGGATGGGAGCGACCATAGATCGTCTCTACCGGAACACTTTCGGAGCGACCATAGATCGTCTCACGAGGATGGGAGCGACCATAGATCATCTCTACCGGAACACTTTCGGAGCGACCATAGATCGTCTCACGAGGATGGGAGCGACCATAGATCGTCTCACGAGGATGGGAGCGACCATAGATCGTCTCACGAGGATGGGAGCGACCATAGATCGTCTCACGAGGATGGGAGCGACCATAGATCATCTCACGAGGATGGGAGCGACCATAGATCGTCTCACGAGGATGGGAGCGACCATAGATCGTCTCTACCGGAACACTTTCGGAGCGACCATAGATCATCTCACGAGGATGGGAGCGACCATAGATCGTCTCTACCGGAGCACTTTCAGAGTGATCATAGATCATCTCACGAGGATGGGAGCGACCATAGATCGTCTCTACTGGAGGGGCACCGTCTGGAGTGTCTATTACAACTCCACCCCTAGCTGCTTCAACAATCCCACTCCGTGAAGTGTCTTTCTCTTATGGCGGCGACGGCGTGGTGGCTGCGTGACATGGGGCCGCACGGCCCGGGCTGACATATGTCGCTGTTGCCGGGAGTGGTTGTGACTGGTGGCGGCTACCCCGTGGGGTCCGTGTGGGGGTGTTGGTACATCCTCGGGCATACTGAGCTGTATTTTGCTTGCCCTGTTGTCGGGGGCACTATGGTATATTTCGGGGGCACTGTTCTTTAAGTCACGCATTTTACATATAAACATACATTAATTCTATGAGCAAATGCAGCACCTCTCCAAACTCTGCAATCAACAAATCATTGATTGCTCAAATGTTCCAAACCTAAAAACTGCGTTTGTACTGCCAAGTTTCACAGTTATCGTATTACCTCCTTCCATTATAATCAAAATTTCTTTTCATAGGCTGCTTTCATTTGCAACCTACTTTAGTACACATTTTCCCTCTCCCAGTGGGATGATATTCTGCAGTGGTACAAATCAGCTTCACTTCTAAGTACTACACCGACTTGTGGCGTCTTGGTAGATGAGGCTCTAGTGTGTTTGTTTACATCGTCGTATTAAGACGTGAATGAGATGGAGGAACCCCGGCATACTGGTCAGGTACTGACAACTACATTGCTATGATCTGTGTAGTGCTTATAAAATATAAAAGATGTAATGTAATTGAACATGTGCCTGTAATTCGAGCTTAATGTAATGTGATGGTGCTGGGACCAATCAGTGAGTTGGATGCTTCGTTGTGGATGTTCAGGGGTGCTGTTGGTCCAAACCAGGCCTTGCTTTACTGAATGAGATGCAGGCCAAAATAAGACTTGTCTAGTGCAATGTATAATGGAGGATGAACATATCCGTCATATATATATATATATATATATATATATATATATATATATATATATATATATATATATAACATATCCGTCATATATATATATATATATATATATTGTTCCGGAACAGAGAGAGATAATGAACACTTCACGTGAGAATACTAAAATCACTACTGTCCCGCAAAGTTCCAGGTTCAAAACAAAAGACGTAAAATTACAAGTTAAAGTTTTAATGCTCAAACTAACAACTAAACATTCAGGACTCATAAGGATAATGTAATAGCAAAACAGTACATATATGGTTAACTGCAATAGCCTCTATTAACACGAATTTAGCAAGAGCAAATTTATCTAACTCAGCCCTGATAAAATGAGAAAACCAGATAATGCTCAGTTAAAGCAAGATATAATATTATTACAGATACAAAATATTACTAATACTGGCCGACAGTAAAAACTTTACCAGGCTTACGAATTAACGCCTTATGCTATACAGTACAAGAAAAATGGTAATAACACTTATACTCAAATTATACAGGAGCTAGATGACTGAAGACTTCCTGAGCACTCACAAAAATAATAATATAACTGTACAGGGGAGGACAGAGATGTGAACAGAATGAGGAGTAGATCTAAGTGGCAACTAATGCAGAGACTGAGCTCATTATATAGGGGGCCGGCAGAGCTTGACTCAACTTGTAAGAAGAACGCGCAAATGAAGGCATAGAGGACGAAGAGTTGACACTCTTGCTCTGAACAACAGAAAGAACGACTTACTCTACTATAAGGGGGAGAAGGGGGGAGTGAGGTAGAACACGCAAGCCTGGTCACTATGGAAGCCACGAGGCGAATCGTGATCAAACATGCAGCATACTGTACATTAGAATTATACAAAGGATGATGAAATCATAGGCTATGTAACACCTCCCCACAAAGAAAAAGAAATTTACAAAGGAAATTTCTTATTACTCTAAAACAATCTGTCTAAAGTCTAGATAAGCAATCTGCAATAACATTTTCTTTCCCCTTGACATGTCGTATGTCTAATCAATACTCCTGAAGAAGTAGACTCCATCTTGTCATTCTCTGATTTTTATCTTTAAACTTACTAAGGAGTTTCAGTGGGTTATGATCGGTATAAATGACTATGGGGTCAAAACCGGAACACAAATAAAATGAAAAATGCTGTAAACCCAAAATCAAGGCCAGAAGCTCTTTCTCAATAGTTGAGTAGTTCTTTTGAGGTGGAGTGAACTTCTTACTGTAATAAGATACAGAGTGTTCAATACCCTGATCATCCTCTTGCAGCAAAACAGCCCCAGCTCCTGTATCACTTGCGTCAACAGCCATCTTAGCAAAATTTGGAGTAGCGAGCACTGACTGACTTAATAGGATAGCTTTAAGTTTACTGAAAGAGGATTCACGGTTATCGGTCCAGACAAATTTAACTCCCTTTTTCAGGAGGTCTGTAAGTGGTGATACAAGAATTGAAAAGTTAAGAACAAATCTCCTATAATAACCTACCATTCCCAAAAATCTTTGTAGCTCTTTTCTACTTTTAGGTCTGGGAAGATCATTTATAACCTGAACCTTAGCTCCTGGTGGTGCAACGTGTCCATCACCAATTACGTACCCAAGGTACTGAACTTTAGCTTGACCAAACTCACACTTTGATAAATTAGCTACAAGATTAGCCTGAACCAAATGCTCAAGAAATTTACTGACATGGCATAGGTGATCTTTCCAGTTGTCACTGAAGATTAATACATCATCAATATAAACAACACACCCTGCCAAACCCTCTGTTACAACATTCATGAGCTTCTGAAAAGTGGCTGGTGCATTCTTCATACCATATGGCATTACAGAACATGCAAAAGGCTTTCCTAGTGTTACAAAACATGAGATCTCCCTAGCACGTTCAGTCATAGGTACTTGCCAGTATCCCTTTAACAAATCAAACTTACTTATGTACCTAGCCTTTCCGATCTTGTCTATGCAATCTTCCACGCGGAGGAGAGGGTAAGTGTCTGTTCTGGTTATCTGATTAACACGTCTGTAGTCGATGCAAAGCCGCTGTGACCCACCTGGCTTAGGGACTAGAGTGACAGGAGAGCTCCACTCGCTCTGACAGGGCTCAATCATCTTGTGGTCCAACAGGTAGCCAAGCTCCTTCTGGATGAGAGGAACTTTCACTGGGTTCACACGGTAAGGAGGCAGTTTAATTGGCTTTGCGTCTCCAACATCGACATCATGCATCAACACAGTGGTTCTTCCTGGAGTGTCACAGAACACTTGCGGGTACTCCTGCAGTAATGCCGAAAACTCCTACCTTTCCTTGGGGACTAGATGAGAAAGCTTAGTCTGGAGATCATTCATGATATCAGGATTCTTCCCCAAACTATCACTCAGGCTCATACTGCATTGGAGAGCTTCACTTCCAGACTCGGGTGCAACAGCTACAATGCAGACTGGGTTATTTTCGTCCCGCCTGTGATATAACTTTAGCATGTTGATGTGACAAAGTTGCTTGTTCTTTCTACGATCTGGTGTGGCGATGACATAGTTGAGATCACTGAGTTTCTTCTCCACGAAATAAGGACCACTAAACTTGGCTTGAAGAGGCTGCCCATGCACCGGCAGCAGAATCAAAACCTGATCTCCTGGCTGAGAGTGGCATAACCTGGACTTCTTATCATACCAAGTTTTCATCTCCTGAGCAGCTCCTAAATTCTCTCTCACCAGCTGTAAAGCAGTGGACAGCCGTTCTTTGAACTTCATCGCATACTCCAGCAGGTTGACGTCATCTTCCTCCGACAGCCAGCATTCCTTGAATAGCTTAAGGGGTCCTCTTACTTCATGGCCAAACAGTAGTTCAAAAGGTGAGAAGCCCAGTGATTCATTTGGAGATTCTCTTGCGGCAAATACAACGAATGGAAGACCTTTATCCCAGTCTTTCTGATGTTCGAAACAGTATTTCCTGAGCATTGATTTGAGTGTTTGATGATATCTCTCCAACGCTCCTTGGGTCTAGGGATGGTAAGCTGAAGACGTGATCTGGGTGATGCCCAACTCTTTCAGAGACTGCTTGAAAACATTTGATATGAAATTACTTCCCCAGTCTGACTGCACCTCCTTGGGCAGACCAAACTTGGTGAAGAACCTTAGCATTTCCTTAAACCACGTTCTTTGCTGAGATATTTCTAAGAGGAATGGCTTCAGGATAAAGAGTTTAGGAAATCCTAAAGAAGTCTTAGGAAGAGGGCCCACAATATCCACCAACACATGGGTGAATGGCGCCTCAAAAGGAGGAATGGGAACTAGAGGTGCAACCTTTTCGGTCTGATTACACTTCCTCACAACTTGACAGGTGTGACAAGACTTACAATACCAGGAAACATCTCTGAAGATACCTGGCCTGTAGAAGTGTCTCAAAATGCGTGCTATAGTCTTCCTCACTCCAAGGTGTCCTGCCAAAATGGAATCATGAGCCACTCTAATGATATCCTGCCTACAAACACGAGGGATGACAACTTGATGTACAACCTCCCATTCACAGTCGGCTGATGCTGTTGGGGGTCTCCACTTTCTCATAAGTACTCCTGACTTTATATAATAACAAGTAGAAGCACCAGCTGACTCTTCCTCACTGCAAGCAGAGTTAGCTAGACCTTTCAACTCAGGGTCAGCAACCTGCAACTCAACCAACTCTTGACGAGACAAATTATCAACACTACGGGGTACTGCCTCATCTGGTGAGTGGTCCAAATTAGCAAGAAAAGTGTCAGCTAGGATAACATCATCATCATCATTATCCTCTAAGTCACCAGTAACTTTAGACTTAGCCCTAGTGACAGCACATGCAGAGAACACATCAGGGACATCACAATCCTGGGTTGCAGTCACTGGCTCACCAGACAACTGAGGAGCTGGACACACTTGACTTCCACCAATATCATTTCCAAGTAAGAAAGTTACAGCTGACAATGGAAGTGTCTCAACCAACCCAACCATAACGGAACCATTAACAAAACCAGACTCTAAATTCACTCTGCACAGAGGGACAGAGAAGTAATTATTCCCTACACCTTGTAAGATTACAGTTTCATCAGAGGAATTAACATTAGAGCCTAGAACACTGGTCAGCATAAGGGATTGGTAAGCACCTGTATCACGATATATTTTAACTGATTTCCTGTCATTACTGTCCAGAGGACTGACAAAACCATCAGACAGGAAATTAGCACATGAATTCTTGAGAGTGTCACCCACGTTATTACTCAAAAGGGGAGCTTCATCATCAGAATTTAATTTACCCCTCAAAGCAGGTTCAGTTAACTCGGTTAAAGAATTCTGGGAACTCTCAAGGGTGGACACTAGACCAATTGACTGAATATTTAAAGACTCCTTTTTGTTCACATCACGCTGTCTCCTGAAACATTTCTCCGTAGTATGACCAAGCTTACTACAATAAGTACATTTACTTTTCTGAAATCTAGAGGTGGAGCTGGTATTTACTTCCTGAGAAACACCATCTTTATTCTCTTTCCTGTTACCTGTACTCTGAGTAGAGGCAACGTACTTACTCCCAGCTTTGCTTTTTTTCTTTAGAATATCTCTTGTGAGTGAGAACATATTCATCAGCTAAAACTGCAGCATCCGACAAATTATCTATTCATTTCTCATCAAGATATAGGCTTACATCTTTATTAATACACCTTTTGAAGTCCTCCAGGAAAATCATCTGCTTAAATTTATCAAAATCAGAATTTACATTCTTAGAATTTAACCACTGTTCTAACAGATCTTCTTTGATTTTTGCATACTCAACCTGGGATTGCTTATCTTGCTTATAAGTTGTCCTAAATTTTACTTTATAGGCTTCAGGAACAAGCTCATAGGCCTTAAGAATCAAGCTCTTAACTACATCATAATTATCAGATTGATCCTGAGGCAAAGATGCATAAGTTACTTGAGCTTTACCGGTGAGAAGACTCTGAAGGAGTACTGGCCAATACTTTTTGGGCCAATTAAAACATGTAGCTACCCTCTCAAACAACTGAAAATACTTTGTTAAATCAGATTCATTAAAAGGAGGGACAAGTTTAACATTTTTAGCCACATCAAAATCATCAGAGCTAGATGATCCAGTTCCACCTTGTTTCATGCGATACTCATGGTCTGCCTGAATCCTAGCAAGTTCAATTTGTGCCTGAGCCTGTGCCTGTGCCTGTGCCTCCTGAATACGAGCCTGAGACTCAGCCTCCTTAGCACGTGCCTGAAACTCAGCCTCCTTAGCACAAGCCTGAAACTCAGCCTCCTTAGCACTAGCCTGAAACTCAGCCTCCTTAGCACGAGCCTGAAACTCAGCCTCCTTAGCACGAGCCTCCTGCAGGGCTAGCTGTAATTTAGCTATTTCAATCTGCGTTTGCTCATCTGGAGGAGTTACGTTAAACAAGCTTTTATTAATCATGCCAACAATTTGATCTTTACAATGATGAGAGCGAACAGCAATTCCCAATTGTTGAGCAAGAAGCTTAAATTCATTCTTTGTTCTGTGTTCTACATCACACACTGTTTGCACATTTGACAAAAAATCTTTGGCTTCATCAAGAGTAGTAATAGTAGACATCATGAATAAATCACAGTCACAAAATATCAAGCAATATCCTGATGATAATATCCTGAATATCCTGATCAGAGGTCGCCAAATTTATGTTACGGAACAGAGAGAGATAATGAACACTTCAAGTGAGAATACTAAAATCACTACTGTCCCGCAAAGTTCCAGGTTCAAAACAAAAGACTTAGGTAAAATTACAAGTTAAAGTTTAATGCTCAAACTAACAACTAAACATTCAGGACTCATAAGGATAATGTAATGGCAAAACAGGTTACATATATGGTTAACTGCAATAGCCTCTATTAACACGAATTTAGCAAGAGCAAATTTATCTAGGTCAGCCCAAATAAAATGAGAAAACCAGATAATGTTCAGTTAAAGCAAACTATAATATTATTACAGATACAAAATATTACTAATACTGGCTGACAGTAAAAACTTTACCAGGCTTACAAATTAACGCCTTATGCTATACAGTACAAGAAAAATGGTAATAACACTTATACTCAAATTATACAGCAGCTAGATGACTGGAGACTTCCTGAGCACTCACAAAAATAATAATATAACTGTACAGGGGAGGACAGAGATGTGAACAGAATGAGGAGTAGATCTAAGTGGCAACTAATGCAGAGACTGAGCTCATTATATAGGGGGCCGGCAGAGCTTGATTCAACTTGTAAGAAGGACGCGCAAATGAAGGCATAGAGGACAAAGAGTTGACACTCCTGCTCTGAACAACAGAAAGAACGACTTACTCTACTATAAGGGGGAGAAGGGGGGAGTGAGGTAGAACACGCAAGCCTGGTCACGATGGAAGCCACGTGGCGAATCGTGATCAAACATGCAGCATACTGTACATTAGAATTATACAAAGGATGATGAAATCATAGGCTATGTAACAATATATATATATATATATATATATATATATATATATATATATATATATATATATATATATATATATATATATATATATATATATATATATATATATATATATATATATACAGTATATATATATATATATAGATAGATAATATATACTGTAGACTGTAGCACCAGTCGAACAGGGCAGTACTCCCAAGGTGGATGGAAAGCTGATGACAGGGAGAGCTGGAGCTCCCGTAACACAGAGAGTAGGCCAGCATGCTCTCCAGTACAAGTTTCTCTAACTATCAACACCAAACTACATGCACAGTACATACCACACTTCCTTTTCAAAATTTAAAAAGTAAAAATGGCATCGAATAACATAGCCTCGGAGTTCCCAGGAGGGGGGACCATAAACGCCCCCACCTTCTGCCCCTCTCCCGGTGACGACTCAAGATGCCTGGAACCACTGTCTGACTCTCTTCTTCATTTCTGCAACATTCGTGGCCTTTCCTCTAACTTTCGCTCTGTTGAGCACCACCTCTCCTCTAAACCTCACCTTCTTTTTTTTTTACTGAGACTCAGCTGTCTGAGGCAACTGACAGCAGACCCTTTTCTGTATCCTCCTACTTTCTCTATACTTATTTCAAAGCCAAAGGTGGCTGTTGTGTATATATACGCAACAACTTATCTTGCCCTTGTGTTCCTGAACTTGATTCTTCCGAATTCTCTACACTCTGGCTTCAGCTTTCCTGTCATTCTCTGACTAAATATATCTGTGCTGTTTACTTATCTCCTAATTCTACTGACTATCAAAAACTCTTTGACTATCTTACTTCTACGATGGAACACATTCTATCCATTTCTCCTCTCTCTGAAATCTCCATTCTAGGAGATTTCAATGTTAACCACTACCTTTGGCTCTCCTCTCCTTTCACTGATCCACCTGGTGAACAAGCCTACACCTTTTCTATCCTTAATGACCTAGAGCAGCTTGTACAGCACCCTACCCGTATCCCTGACCGCTTTGGAGAGAGTTCCAACTTACTTGACCTCTTCCTTACAACTAATCCTTCTGCTTACACTGTTAATCTTTTCTCTCTGTTGGGCTCCTCCAATCACAACCTTATCACCTTAACCTGTCCTATCGTTCCAGTATGGCATGTGGACCCTCCAAAGAAACGTCGTCTGTGGCACTTTGGAGCCGCGGATTGGGAGGCCCTCAGGCAGTACTTCTTTGATTTTCCCTGGAATGATTATTGCTTCCATGGCCAGGAGCCATCTGGGTGTGCCTTGCGCATTACAGTGGTTATTCTCTCGGGCATGGAAGCATACATTCCTTTCTCATATCCTTTGACTAATGCACGAAAGCCTTGGTTTAATCACGCTTGTTCTAATGCTGTCTGCAACAAGGAGAGGGCCTATAAAAGGTACCGGAGCCAACCCACCCCTGAATCACATCTTTTATACGTTTCTGCCCAGAATCGTGCTAAGTCTGTTCTTCGCTCTGCTAAAAATAATTTCATCCGTACTAAGTGCTCTCAACTCTCTAACTCAAATTCTTCCCGCTCCTTCTGGCACCTTGCCAAAAACCTTTCTAACAACTTTACCTTATCATCCTTCCCTCCTCTTTTCTACTCTGATGGCTCTGTAGTTATTTCTTCTACTGATAAAGCAGATCTCTTCGCTCAGACTTTCTCCTCCAATTCCACCTTAGACGATTCCAGTGCTGTTCCTCCATCACTTCCCCCCTCTGACTTCTTCATGGCTGACATTAAAATTTCTTCAGCTGATGTATTTTCTGCCGTCATAGGTCTCAGTACTAATAAGGCATATGGGCCTGATGGAGTCCCTCCTGTTGTTCTCAAGAACTGTGCTTCTGTAGGCAAACTCTTTCGCCTTTGTCTGTCAACTTGTACCTTTCCTTCTTGCTGGAAGTTTGTTCTCATTCAGCCAATCCCAAAGAAGGGTGACCATTCCCAACCCTCTA
>NC_137033.1:23668123-23678123 GCF_032717465.1 Coenobita brevimanus
CATTAGTCTCTTATGAGGTACCTTGTCAAAGGCCTTCTCTAAGTCTAAGTACACACAATCCACCCAACCATCTCTCTCCTGTACCACATCAATCGCTCTTGAGTAAAAGCTCAACAAGTTTGAAACACATGACCTTCCACTTCTGAATCCAAACTGACATTCAGCCAAAATATTCATCTCTTCCAGATATTTTATCCATCTGTCTTTCAGGATTCTCTCACACAATTTTGCGACCATGCTGGTTAGAGACACTGGTCTATAATTCAGGGGTTCTTCCCTGTTTTCTCCCTTGTAAATTGGTACCACATTTGCCCTCTTCCATTCTTTTGGCACTTTCCCCTCTTCCAGTGAGCATACAATTAAGCTGTGAATTTTATCCGCCAGTTGTTCTCTGCATTCCTTCAGTACCCAATTAGAAATTCCATCAGGTCCTGGGGCTTTCCTTACATCTTGAGTTTCCAGTAATTTATACACTTCCTGCACCTCCACTTTTATATCTTTCATCACCGGAACATTTCTAATCACTCCCTCCCCTTCCACAAGCTCCTTTTCTTTAGTGAAAACTGACTGGAAACGTTTGTTCATTATTTCTGTTTGCATTGCCGCATCCTTAAAGACCTCTCCATCTACTTTCAGCTTGGTGATTCCTTCCTTTTGTTTCAGTTTGCCATTAACAAATCTATAAAACAGTTTGGGTTCATCCTTGCATTTGTCAATTATACCTTTTTCAAAATTCCTTTCTTCTTCCCTACGTATTCTTGTGTATTCGTTTCTTGTTCTTTTATATTCTTCCTTTGTTCTGTCGTTACCTCTCTTTCTCCAATTGTTCCACGCCTTATCTCTCTCTTTTTGGCTATCATACACCTTCTATTAAACCACTCCTTTTTCCTGTTTTCTTTCCCTCTTACTCTTGGTACAAATTTTTCCACTCCCAAATTATAGAGGTCTAGAAAGATATCCCACTTCCTCTGTATCTCTCTTGTTTCTCTGAATTTTCTCCAATCCGCATTTTCAAAAAAGTTTCTCAATCCTGTAAAATTTGCTTTGCCAAAGTTGTATCTTCCCTGTCTATGAAGCTCGTCTCTTGGCTCGACGTTTCCTATTAACATCTGGAACTCAATGACCACGTGATCACTTTTTCCCAAAGGACAGAGATATTCCAATGATTCTATTACATCGGGTTCTTTGGTGAACAGTAAATCTAACCTTGCTGGTGTATCCTCACCTTGAAACCGTGTCTCTTCTTTGACCCACTGCGTCATCACATTATTCATTATTATATTTAATAACATAGTACCCCACGAATCCTCGCCGCCTCCCGAGTACCATTCCTCCCAGTTCACCTCTTTACAATTAAAGTCACCCACCAAAATTATATTATTGCTTTTCTCAATTATTTTTTGCAAGTAGCTAGCCATATCTGACAACATCTCATGGTATTCGTCATCCTTCCATGCTCTCGTCTTTGGGGGAACATACACTACCGCCATATCTTCCTTAACATTCTCTCCAGTTTCTAATTTCATATATATCACTTCAGCCCTGCCTTCTCCCATTTCCACAGTATCTACAATTATGTTGTTCTTCACTGCTATCATCACTCCTCCTCCCTTTTTTTCTTTTCTGTCTTTTCTCCACAGTTTGTATTTACCATCTCCCAAATGAACATCAATATCTTCTCTTAATTTGGTCTCTACAAAGCACATGACATCAGGTTCATGTTCTCTCAAGAAATCATTAATTTCGATCCTTGTCGATATGAAACCATCAACATTAGTATATATCACCTTCAAATTATTTTTGACATTATTAATACCCTCTTCTCTCCTACTCTCTGTCCGTACCACTTCCTCAACTTCTGATCTTTCACAACCATCCCCCCTAGTTTCCTTCACTTCTATTTCCTTAAATACCATTTCCTTACTTTCATATCCAATACTCTCCAAAAAAAAGTATTACGTTCTTCCTCTGTCCTCTTATCATTTTTTTCCTTTACTTCTTCCTTTGATGATTTTAAAACTTCTCTTTCTTCTTCATTCAGATCTTTTCTTATTATAATATTTTCCATCCCCGCCTCTTTGCTTAATTTCCAGGTCACTTTAAGTATCTCATTTATTACACTTTCTGATGTAAACTTGACTCTCATTGGTCTTGTTTCCCCTTTCTTATAAGGCCCTATCCTCCTTACTTACTCAATTTCTTTTACCCACTTGTCTCCTTCGGGGTCAATCTTGCCTAATATTCCTCTCACCATGTTCTTGTCTCTCTCGAGTCTTGCGAACCTAACCTTTTCTTCCTCTTCCCTGTTTCCAAATACTACCACACATCTGTTCCTTTCTACAGTTTCTCTCACTATTTTCTCTTTTTTCTTCAGTATTTTCACTACATTTTCTTCCATTTCTTTCTTGTTCATTTCCCTTTCTTCCTGGATGATCTCTCTTAAGCTGACCACTTCTTTCTGTTCTTCTTCTACGTGTGCCCACTTTGCCTTGTGTTCTTCTAGTACATTACTCACCTTCTCCGTTTTATTAGTACTCTCTTCAAGTTTCCTCCTCAGTTCAACATTTTCCCTCTTCAAATTCTTAATCTCTTCATTGGCTGTTTCGTTGGACTGGATTAGACTCTGTATGGTGGTTTCCGTATTTCCTGACACATCCTTTATCACTAGATTCTCTACTTTTTTCTCGAGTTCACTAATCCTCATAATTAATGTTTTCACTAGGTCCATGACATTAGTATTAGCATCAAATCCTTGAAATTCCATTCCCTCATTGTTTACATTTTCGGCCATCTTTAGCGTACCGGTAAAGTACCTAAACAGCTGTTACCGAATAAGCCACAAACATTCATGTATACTATTGCCAACAAATCTTTACATTTTTGGTAGTCTACCAACTTTCATTATTTTAAATTTAAAGAAAGACCCTAGGAGACAGGACAGACAAAATTCCTGAAACTACTCAAGGTTAGGAGCGATGCCTGGGACGACCTCTCTCTCCGGCTGCTCGTGTGTGTGTGTGCGTGCGTGTGTGTGTGTGTGTGTGTGTGTGTGTGTGTGTGTGTGTGTGTGTGTGTGTGTGTGTGTGTTCTTACCTAATTGTATCTTTACAGGAATGAGTCAAGCTCGTATTGTCCCGTGTTTTAAACCATATTTATCGTACATATCCTTGAATTTGTGAATTGTTTTGGCACACACTATTTCATTCGGTAGTGCATTCCACCGATTAATTGCTCTATTTGGGAAACTAAATTTCCTTACGCCTTTATCACCTCTCTTTTTATGCAGTTTTTTGCAGTGTCCTCTTGCTGATGCTTGCCCATACGTTAAGTAATCATTTATGTCTATTTTCTCCCTCCCTGATATGCATTTATATAGCATAATCATGTCACCTCTTTTCCTTCTCCCCTGCAGTGTTGGTAGATTCAGTTTATTTAGTCTTTCTTTGTAGCTTAGATCCCTGAAGCTTGGTACCCATCTTATAGCGGCCCTTTGAACTTTTTCAATCTTGTCTACGTGTTTTTTGAGATGAGGACTCCAAACTACTGATGCATACTCCAGGGTTGGTCTGATGAATGATGTTATTATCTTTCTTAGCATGGCTTCATTTAAGTATGTTAACATTATTCTCATATTGGCAAGCAGTGTATACATGTTCCGTACCTTTTCACTGATGTGGTCAGCCGGAGATAGTCTGTTATTGACAATCACACCTTGGTCCTTCTCTCTTTCTCATGTGTGTAGGGTTTTATTTCCTAATGTATAATCCCAATCAGGTCTCTTTCCACTTTTAGCAAACTTGATTACGTGACACTTGTCCACACTGAATTCCATTTGCCTTGTATTACTCCATTCATGAAGTTTATTTAATTCTTCTTATAGCTCTTTACAAGAGTCTGTAATTCTCCTTTGTATTTTTGCATCATCTGCAAATATATTTAGATAGCTTTCATTTCCAGTGTTACTGTCTATATCATTGATATACATTAAAAACATGATTGGTCCCAGCACCGAGCCCTGTGGTACTCCACTAGTCACTTCTTTCTGTGATGAGTAATTTCCCCTTAGTACTGTTCTCATTTTTCTTTTCATGAGAAAATCTTGCATCCAACAATACAGTTTCCCTCGAATTCCTCCTTGATGGTACAGTTTCCATAAAAGTCTTTGGTGTGGTACTGTGTCAAATGCTTTCTTGAAATCTAAATAGATACTATCCACCCATCCTTATCTTTCCTGTAATGTGTCTGTTACTCTGTCATAGTAGCTCAACAGATTAGTAACACATGATTTTCCATTTCTGAAACCAAACTGTCTTTCTGTTATCACACTGTGTTCTAGGTGATTTACCCAAGCTTTTCTTATAAGCTTTTCTAATACCTTGCTTACAACACTGGTCAGTGATACTGGTCGGTAGTTTAGTGGATTTTGACTATTCCCTTTCTTGAATAAGGGAACAATGTTTGCTTTCTTCCAAATATCAGGTAGTTTACCTTGATTCAAGGATTTCTTGATAATTAAAAATAATGGTTTACTTAACTCCTTTGCACATTCTCGTAGCACCCAACGTGAAATTTCATCAGGACCATTTGCTTTTCCTTTGTCTAATTTACTTAGCTCCTCTTGTATTTCTTTTTCTGATGTTTGTATATTTGATGGTATGTGTGGACATGCGTGTTCCACATAATCCCTCTTAATTTTTTTTTTCTCTGTAAAAACTGATTGCAAATTCTTGTTTAGTGCTTCACAAATATCCTTCTCCTGTGTATAGGTGATTCCATCGTCCGTAATGGATTGTATTTTATCTTTTACTTTGGTTTTGCTTCTGATGTAGCTGTAAAATAGCTTTGGTAGATCACTACTTTTATTTATGATATCCTCCTCAAACTGTTTTTGGGCTTCCTTCCTTATTCTTCTATAATCGTTTCTTGCCTGTTTGAAATTATTATATGCCCTTTCACTATTGTGTCTTCTGTATCAATTCCACAGCAAATCTCTTTTTTCTTTTGATTTTTTACATTCTGTATTGAACCATTTCTTTATTTTCTTTTCTGCTTCTTTGTGCTGTGGGATGTACTTCTGGACTCCTATTTCATAAAGTTCACAGAATTTTTCATATATAGCATTTAAATCTTGTCCTCTAAGCTCCTTTTCCCAAGCAATTTCTAAGAAGTACTTGTTTAGGTCATGATACTTTCCCTTTTTATAGTTTAGGCTGTTTTTGTAACTTTCATTGCTGTTATCTATGTCATATGCAATCCTGAAGTTGCAATTTAGTACTGCATGGTCGCTTTTGCCGAATGGAGGGTGATATATTAAATTGTCAATATCGTTTTCTTGCCTAGTAAATATGAGATCTAGCATTGAGGGTACATCAAGTCCTCTTTTTCTGGTGGTTTCCCTTACATGTTGCGTTAGGAAAAACTCTTGCACAAGATCCAGGAGTTTTTGGTCCCAACAGCTTTCTTGGCTATTTATATCTAGAATAATCCAATTTATATTTGTATTAAAATCTCCAGTTAGTATCAGTCTTTTCGATTTCTCATCCATTTTATGTAGTAATGCTCTTAAACTCTGAATTGTACTCTCCGCCAGGTCCTCATATTCGTCTCTTTCCCATGTGTTTGATCTGGGTGGCATGTACAAATTGGCTACAATTACTTTCCCTTCAGATGTATTATTTCTATTGCAATCAGTTCTACTTGTGAGGGTATATCTAATTCTATTTCTTTGACTTTTAGATTTTTCTTAGTTAATATTATAATTCCTCCTCCTTTTTTAAGCTCCTGTCTCATCTCCATATGTTATATTCCTCTAAGTTTAGGATGTCATTCGATATCCTTGGTGTTAATTTTGTTTCAGTTCATTTTCTCTGACATAATCATTCATCTCTAATAATTTAGATACCATTCCATCCACATTTGAGTACATCAACTTAATCATCTTGTTTATATATTTGTCATGATTTGGTTCTACTGCCTTCCTCCTTTTTATTCCCTCCTATTTATGTACCACTTTCGTACCTGCAATCCAATTACTTTGTAAAAAAAAAAAAACGTATTCTTCTCCTCCTCTGATCTTCCCTCATTTTTTTTTTTTTTTTGGCTTCCTCCCTCTTCTCTTTCAGTAATTCCAGTTCCTCTTGTGTTAGGCATCTTTTTATCCATACATTTTTGAACTCCTCTTTTTCCTTAAGATTCTTTGCATTTTTTTAGTATCTCCTCCATGGTGTTTACACTCCGGAAGGTTACCTTTAAGGGTCTTGACTTGCTCTTCTCGTATTTCCCTAACCTTTTGTGTTCCTCTATGTCTTTACTACAGATTTCCTCTGATTCCTCTTTCAATATGCCCATTATATTTGCCAACTCCTTTTTGTCTCTTGAGATCTTGTTTTTTACTTCTTCTTTTTCTATACCAGTGATTACACTAGATTTGTTAATATCTACTGAATCTCTGACTAACTTAGGATTGTTTTGGATAATTTTCACTTCCTTTTTAATGCTTTTTTCTTCTACTCTTGTTTCCAAGTCTTTCTTTACTTTCACCATTTCAGCATAAGTGGTTTCCAACTCATTTTTGTAGCTTTGTACAGCTTCATACACCTGTGTTATCTTCTCCTTAATATCACTGCTCTGATCTATCAGACTGCTTACTTGCCTAATTGTCTCTGTATCATTTTTGAACTCTTCCATAATACTCTCGTGGTTGACTGCGGTACTTGCCATTTCACTGATTTTCCTCCTAAGTGTACCCACTTCAACTGTTAGCTCATTTATGGTTGTGTCTTTCTTGTTGACTTCCTTTCCTAATTTTTCTATTTCTTCCTTTTGCAAGTGCATCTGTTTCTTAATTTCATCAATCTCATTTTGAAAAGCCGTCTCTAACCTGTGTACACGTTCAACCAGTTTGTTGTGAGTCTCCATTTCAACCAGTTCTTGGTAGAAATCATCATCCTGCTTTCTACCTTTATCCCTTTTCTTTTCCAAATTTGCTTTATTAAAGTTTGTGGTCATTTTGCAGAACTAAAAGCGCATATAGTACTTACATTCCCTGGGGCTGATTGTAGACTATACAACGATCAACTGATTGTGCGCATTCATGGGCTGCTTGTTTACTGTTCTGTTTGACCAAGTATTACTTAAAACTTCTTCCTTTTTATATTAGAACACCATTTAATCTAACCTTGTACAGAGCTTGACTCATATAAAGATACTTATTCAGGTAATGCCGCTGGCCAAGTTGGCCAGGTATGGAGCGGTGTCGACGTGCGTCCGTTCTCTCTCGGTGCCTCGGTGTGTGTGTGTGTGTGTGCGTGTGTGTGTGCGTGTGTGTGTGTCTGTCTGAGTATGTTCATGTGTGTCAGAGTGTATGCGTGTGTCTGTCTGAGTGTGTGCTTGTGTCTGTCTTGCGAGTGTGTGTGTGTGTGTGTGTGTGTGTGTGTGTGTGTGTGTGTGTGTGTGTGTGTGTGTGTGTGTGTGTGTGTGTGTGTTCTTACCTAATTGTATCTTTACAGGAATGAGTCAAGCTCGTATTGTCCCGTGTCTTAGACCATATTTATCGTACATATCCTTAAATTTGTGAATTGTTTTGGCACACACTATTTCATTCGGTAGTGCATTCCATTGATCAATTGCTCTGTTTGGGAAACTGAATTTCCTTACGTCTTTATCACCTCTCTTCTTATGCAGTTTTTTGCAGTGTCCTCTTGCTGATGCTTCTCCATATGTTAAGTAATCATTTATGTCTATTTTCTCCTTTCCTGATATGCACTTATATAGCATTATCATGTCACCTCTTTTCCTTCTCTCCTGTAGTGTTGGTAGATGCAGTTTATTTAGTCTTTCTTCGTAGCTTAGGTCCCTTAAGCTTGGTATCCATCTTGTAGCGGCCCTTTGAACTTTTTCAATCTTGTCTATATGCTTTTTGAGATGAGGACTCCAGACTCTTGATGCATATTCCAGGGTTGGTCTAATGAATGATGTTATTATCCTTCTTAGCATGTCTTCATTTATGTATGTGAATGCTATTCTCATATTTGCAAGCAATGTATACATGTTCCGTACCTTCTCGCTGATGTGGCCAGCCGGAGATAGTCTGTTATTGATAATCACACCTAGGTCTTTCTCTCTTTCTGATGTGTATAGGGTTTTATTTCCTAACTTATAATCCCAATCAGGTCTTTTTCCACTTTTACCAAACTTGATTACATGACACTTGTCCACATTGAATTCCATTTGCCATGTACTACTCCATTCATGAAGTTTATTTAATTCTTCTTGTAGCTCCCTACAAGAGTCTATGCTAGTAATTCACCTTTGTATTTTTGCATCATCTGCAAACATATTCAGATAGCTCTCATTTCCAGTGTTACTGTTTATATCATTTATGTACACTAGAAACATGATTGGTGCCAGCACCGAACCCTGTGGTACTCCACTAGTCACTTCTTTCCATGATGAGTAGTTTCCTCTTAGTACTGTCCTCATTTCTCTTTTTATGAGAAAGTCTTGCATCCAACAAAACAGTTTGCCTCGAATTCCTCCTTGATGGTACAGCTTCCATAAAAGTCTTTGGTGTGGTACTGCGTCAAAAGCTTTCTTGAAATCTAAATAGATACTGTCCACCCATCCTTCCCTTTCCTGTATTGTGTTTGTTACTCTGTCATAGTAGCTCAACAGATTAGTAACACATGATTTTCCTTTTCTGAAACCAAACTGTCTTTCTGTTATCATACTGTGTTCTTCTAGATGATTTACCCAAGCTTTTCTTATAAGTTTTTCTAATACCTTGCTTACAACACTGGTCAGTGATACTGGTCGGTAGTTGAGAGGATTTTGTCTATTTCCTTTCTTGAATAAGGGGACTATATTTGCTTTTTTCCAAATATCAGGTAGTTTCCCTTGACTCAAGGATTTCTTGAAAATTGAAAATAATGGTTTACTTAACTCCTTTGCACATTCTCGTAACACCCAACATGAAATTTCATCAGGACCACTTGCTTTTCCTCTGTCTAATCTACTTAACTCCTCCTGTATTACTTTTTCTGCTATTTGTATATCTGGTAGTATGTGTGGACATGCGTGTTCCTCATAGTCCCTCTCAAAATTTTTTTCTTCTGTAAAAACTAATTGGAAATTCTTATTTAGTGCTTCACAAATATCTTTCTCTTGTGTATAAGTGATTCCCTCGTCCGTGATGGATTGTATTATATCTTTTACTTTGGTTTTGCTTCTGATATTGCTGTAAAACAGCTTTGGTTGATCACTACTTTTATTTATTATATCCTCCTCAAACTGTTTTTGGGCTTCCCTCCTTATTCTTGTATAGTCGTTTCTTGCCTGTTTGTAATTATTATACGCCCTTTCACTATTGTGTCTTCTGTATCTATTCCACAACAAATCTCTTTCTTTCGATTTTTTACATTCTGTATTGAACCATTTCTGTATTTTCTTATCTGCTTCTTTGTGCTGTGGGATGTACTTCTGGACTCCTATTTCATAAAATTCACAAAATTTTTTATATACAGCATTTAAATCTTGTCCTCTAAGCTCATTTTCCCAATCAACTTCTAAGAAATACTTCTTTAGGTCTTGATAATTTCCCTTTTTATAGTTTAGTCTCTTTTTGTAACTGTCATTGCTGTTTACTATGTCATATGCTATCCTGAAGTTATAATTTAGTACTGCATGATCGCTTTTGCCGAGTGGAGGGTGATATATTAAACTGTCAATGTCATTTTCTTGCCTAGTAAATATTAGATCTAGCACTGAAGGTACATCAAGTCCTCTTTTTCTAGTGGTTTCCCTCACATGTTGCGTTAAGAAAAACTCTTGTACGAGATCCAGGAGCTTTTGGTCCCAACAGCTTTCTTGGTTATTTATATCTAGAGTATTCCAATTTATATTTGTATTGAAATCCCTAGTTAGTATAATTCTTTCTGATTTCTCTTCCATTTTATGTAGCAAGGATCTTATACTCTGAATTGTACTCTCTGCCAGGTCCTCA
>NC_137033.1:23683123-23992137 GCF_032717465.1 Coenobita brevimanus
ACACGCTCTACTATTTACATAAAAACTTTTCACCCTTTTTAGTAATCTACCATCAAGTCCATACAATTTCAAAACAGTCCACAAAGCCTCCCTATCAATTCTATCATATGCTTCCTCTACATCCATGAATGCCCAAAACACATCCTTGCCTTTCGCTAAATACTTTTCACACACTGTCTGACAGCGAACACCTGATCCACGCATCCCCTCCCTCTCCTAAAGCCACACTGCTCATCACCAATCACTCCCTCTGTACCCTCTTTAGCTCTCATAATTAGCACTCTACCATACACCTTACCTACAACACTCAACAGACTAATACCCCTAAATTTAGTACATTCATACTTATCACCCTTGCCTTTATACAACGGGACCACACAAGCACTTGCCCAGTCAATTGGCACTATACCTTTCACAAAGCACACATTCAGCAGTCTTACTAACCAGTCAACAATAGTCACTCCACCACCATTCAGGCATTCCAGCACACCAATCCATACCTGCAGCTTTCCCTGTTTTCATCTCCTTTACTGCCTTCTCCACTTCCTCCTTCGTGATCAAAGAATCATTCAACTCTCCCAACACATTTATTCATTGCACCCTTCCATCTGCCACAATATCAGCCACTCTTTCCTCCTCTACATTTAACAATCTTTCAAAATACTCTGCCCATCTCTTCCTTACTGCATCCATCTCAATTAATATCCTTTCATCCTCTGCTTTTACTCGCTCTTCATTCCCAGACTCTTCCTTTCACACCCTTTACACCTCCTTCCAGAACATTTTCATATTCTGTTGAAAATTCTCAGTCAGTCGCCTACCCCACCTCTCATCTGCTGCCACTTTAGCATCACGCACAGCCCTTCTTGCCCTATTCCTTTTTTCCTTATACCTCTCATATGACACCTCATCTTCCGTCTGCAGCCACACTTCATATGCACGTCTCTTCTCAGCCACACTTCATATGCACGTCTCTTCTCAGCCACACTTCATATGCACGTCTCTTCTCAGCCACAGCCATACTTACTTCCTCGCACCACCATTCACTTCCTTTTCTTACACCACCACCCACACGTCTCACACCACACACCTCTTCTGCATGACCCACCACAGCACTCTTAAACAACTGCCATTCCTCTTCCACACTGCCATTTTCCTGATCTTTCACTGCGTTCCACTCATCCTTCATTTTTCTCCTGATACTCTATCATTTTCTCTCTTTTATCCAACTCACTTTCAAAACCTCCCTGCCACACCTAACCCTCCTAGCTCTCACCCATCTCTTACCTACTCTTAACTTTCCCTCCACCAGGTAGTGGTCAGACATAGCTCTATCCTCCCCTCTCAGAACTCTCACATCCAACAATCTTCCTATTACATTCCTAGACACAACCGCATAGTCCATCAATGCTTTATCCACAACCATTCCACCCTCCTGTCTCACCCATGTATCTATCTATCTATCTTTATACCTAGGCTGCTTCCCCCAAGGAAGCGTATTTCCAATCACCATCTCTCGCTCAACACACATCTCTATCATTCGTTCCCCATTTTCATTTCTTCCAGGCACACCATGCATACCAACTACACCTTCAACTGCTACATTTCCCATTCTAGCATTCAGATCTCCCATCATTACCACATTCACATTGGCTCCAAAACTCTGCAGACACTCATCTACATCATTCCAGAAAGACTCCCTCTTTTCTTCATCCCTTTCACTACCAGGCCCATATGCACTCACAAACACCCACAACTTACGTTCAAATTTCGCTTTCTCCCACATCAGTCTCGATGACACCTCCTTCCATTCAATCACACACTGCTGTACTTCCGGACTCACTAACAAGGCCACACCTTCTCTTGCCCTTCCTCTATCAACACCTGACAATCTTCCATTCACACTTTCAAACATAGACTCACCCTTCCCTTTCATCTTCGTTTCACTCAAAGCTAACACATCCAACTTTCTTCTCACAAACATTCTCCCAATCTCCTCCCTTTTAGCCTCAATCGTACTACATCCACGCACATTCATAGACCCAATCTTCAGAGTACAGAGATAACTCAATCCCCCATCCCTTTCTCTGGCCTGTCTCTTAGGAACTAAAAAACAGAGGAGGGGGTCCCTAGTCCACTCACCCCGCCCCTTTAGTCGCCTTGTACGACACGCAGGGAATGCGGTGGCAGTATTCTTCCTAACAACCTGGCCCATAGTGCGGCCAGATTGTGTCTCCCCCACCACAGGGGTCAGTGCTATTTAGATTATATAATTAAGTTTGACATACGTACAGTATATACCTGATAAATGTATAATTTCCTTAGAAACACTAAATACGTAATATAATAAACTGGAACTGGGGTTCTACATCCTCCCAAGAAGTTTGTCAGTTCGTGGGTTTCATCTATCCTACATAATGAGGGACATCGATTTTGTCCCTAAATCTCTGCCTCACCCTAAAAAAGACAGCACGTAAATGTTAATGATTGTTTGCATATGTAGCATACCTTGAGGGCCACAACGTTTCTATTACTGAATCTCAAACACAGCCTGAAGGCTCTCGTATCACTCAAAACGAAACCTTTTCCCACACATAACCCCACTTACTGTAATACTAATCTGCCCTAACTACTCATTCAGCTAAGTAGGAAAATGTTTACAGAGAGATCGACATACTTTCGATCGTCTGACAACGTAAATAACTGCATTCCACAGCAAAACGATCAAGCTCACGAGTGACGGCGCGCCATCTGGACGAAGCGTTACTACGTACGCCACAGGAATCCCCACTAACAAAATTTGCAGTGGCACTCCGGGAGAGACTTGGACTAGAAGTATCTCTCTGTACAGTCCGTCGGCGGTTACATGAGGCGGGAATACATCATAGGGTTCCCGCGGAAAAGGAGACTTACAGAAGCGCATTGTGCTGCCAGACCGGAATTTGCCCGCTTATATGAGAACCAAAGGTCACGGGTTCACGGATTTTCTCTGACAAGAAAACTCTCCGATCGTCCGATCATGGTGTGTGGAGAAATAACACCTGGTAAGATGTTTAATATATTGATGTTTGACCTAAAAGCACTGCCGCAACCAGTGTTTCATACAACGTTAGAGAGAGAGAGAGAGAGAGAGAGAGAGAAAGCGCTGGAGTAAATCTTGGCAATCGACATCTCCTGCTGGAGAGTTAAAAACCATCACACTCCTGTATCCATTATTGCCCACAAAAGCAACTTCTCCCGAGTCATATTTAATGGTTATTCTTTTTTTTTGGTATTAAAAGTAGGTCATCTAACGTAAGAAAGGCTGAATTTTCACGCCATGCAATCAAAATTACAATAAAATTATAACTTTGCAGTGGATAAGTAAAGAGTCGGTATGGTTACCCGGTGTCATATGCACGGAGTGACTTTATGCTGGAAGTTACCGTTCCCATCTCTATTAAGCCTAAATTAACCTAAACTAACCAAACCTAACCTAACCTTAACCTATCCTAGATCAACCTAACCCAAATAAACCTAAATTATACTAATTTTACTTCACGAAATGACTAATTTCACAATCTGCCTGTAACATACATATATATCTTTATTTTTATATATCCATATATCGACCTATAGTTACCTACAGGTCGATATGACATCCAACTATCTTCCTGGCACATGTATTTCATACAATGTTGTTGATAAATGGCACAAAATTTGAGATAACATCCAGATACTTTCAAAATAGAAGCTAAACGGCCACTCGGCGTATGCGCACTGAGCGAAAACGGTAACTTTCAGCATAAGTCACTCCGTGCATACGACACCGGGCGCCTGCAGACGAATAGAGATCCCTCGCTGGGTTTAAATACTTATAATTTCACACTGTTTTCTTTTCATTTAACCTCCACATTTTTTTTTTTTTTTATTATTGATCCTATATTTACGCAATCTTCACGAGAGGGTGAAAATGTTTGCAATGGGTATGTGGAAGAACCAAGTGAATCTGTATTTCTTCCTACGAACTCGGTGATTTACTGTGAAATAGGCTCTCATAATCACATCAGCAGCAATGCGATTGGTTTGTCAAATTAAAAATCACTTTATATTAATATACTTATCTATTACTTAACAGAAACGATAATTTTGTTGGTCAATGAATCGGTTACCCAGCACATTTGGGAAGGATAAATAAGTCTTTAAAATGTAGTATAGTGTATACCGCCAATCGTCTGTAAAGTGAAATTATGCAAGAAAATATAAGAAGCACTACTTCCACCTATTCACTAGACTAGATAACTGTTATATATATATATATATATATATATATATATATATATATATATATATATATATATATATATATATATATATATATATATATATATTAAAGCATTTTCCAGACAAAGTAGGGTAACTTTCAACTAAAGGAGGAAACCAGAACCAAATTAACTCCTGTAACGTAATATTCTTCTTTAGTATAACCAAGCAAACACCTACGAGACGAGAAGTGGACATCAAGTGTGCAATATATAGGGCTGGATATCTGCCCAGTAGAGGGACGGTTCACAGCCCAGAAGTATTTGGAAATTCTTAAGGAATTTTTCTTACCTTCCCTGCAGGAGCGACATCCCTTCCCACCAGGTCCCATCATATTCGCCCATGATCGGTGCCCATTTCACATGGCACGTGCAGTCCAGGAGTGGTTTGCCACATAGGAAAATCTTCAGCTCTTGGACTGGCCTACCAAGGGTTGCGACTGCAACCCAATTGAAAGTATCTGGGCGAATATGGTCAACACATGGAAGCCAGAAAGAGAGAGGACAGCCGAGCAGTTGATGGAACTTAATTATACGGCGAGAATGGGAATCTCTACGGGGAAAACCGCACATTGTGAGAAATGTCGTCTCCAGCATGCCTGACAGACTCCGTGATGTTATTGTGCAGGAGGGAGGATGGACCCATTACTAAACACATAATAAACTGTCTATGATCTACATTCTCAATTTTCTTTTCTCATATTATATTGTTGCGGATTACCAAATGCTCCTAGTACTGTATGTTGAGAGATTCAGGTAATGCTGTTAAAGTGAGCCTAGTAGCTCAGTCAGCAGAGCACTGACTCGCCGTCCATAAGGTCGGGAGCTAGGGCCCATGCGGTGCTACATGGCCTTCGATGCCTACGCGATTTTATATATATATATATCTATCTATCTATCTATCTATTGCCAGACGCCTCAATCCCGTTTGGGGTGGCCACAAACAAATCGCCTCCAAGTCGCCCTGTCCCCCGCCATTTCACTCCCCTGCTCCCAGCTCACACCCCCCTCTCTCATATACCTCTCCACCCCATCCCTCCATCTCATCCTCGGCCTCCCCCTCCCTCTTTCTCCCTCCACCTCACTCACATACACTCTCTTCGTCAGTCTTTCACCCTCCATCCTCTCCACATGGCCAAACCACCTCAGTGGGTTCCTCATAACGCTTCCTATCACATCCACTTCAACACCACAACGCTCCTTTATATCCTCATTCGTCAGCCTGTCTCTCCATGTGACTCCACAGGCTCCTCTTAAATAACTCATTTCCACTGCTCTCACTCTTGACTTGTGTCCTTCCAACAACGTTCAAGCTTCACTTCCGTACGTTAGAGTTGGTATCACAATACTGTCATGTAGTACGAGTAACTTTTTCACTTCCATGCTCACTTCCCTGTTTCTTATCACTGATTTCAAGGAACCAGCAACCTTTCTTCTCTGCTGTACCCTTTCAAGCACTTCACCCTCCAAACCTCCATCCTTACTCATCACACTACCCAAGTACTTAAACGTACTCACACTTTCCAATTCCTCACCATCCAACCTCGCTGTACATTCACTGACTTCACCTCTCTCAAAGACCATCACTTTACTCTTCCCTACATTCACCTTTAGATTCCGTTTCTTACACACTCTCCCAAACTCATCCACCAAGCCTTGCAGCTCTCCTTCGTCTTCACTCAACAACACAGTATCATCTGCAAACAACAGTACAGGGAGTTTCCAAACACTATCCTCTCTCACCATGGCCACTCCAACATCCACTACCCTACCTTGTACCTCTTTTATTACCCCATCCATGTACAGATTGAACAACCATGGAGACATGACACATCCCTGTTTCAACCCAACCTTCAAAGAGAAAAATTCACTTAGATCACCATCCACACGCACTGCAGCCTTCGCACCATCGTACTCGTACATACTCTTCACAGCATTCAACAACTTTCCATCTACTCCATATATTCTTAACACTTTCCACAATCCTTGTCTATCCACCCTGTCATATGCTTTCTCCAAATCCATGAATGCCGCATACAACTTCTTTCCCTTCTCTAGAAACTTTTCCACTAAAGATCTGAGAATGAATACCTGATCTACACAACCTCTTCCCTTCCTAAAGCCTCCCTGTTCTTCTCCAACTAATTTCTCTGTTCTTTCTCTCTCTCTCTCTCTCTCTCTCTCTCTCTCTCTCTCTCTCTCTCTATATATATATATATATATATATATATATATATATATATACTGAAGACAAAAGTAGGCCTATTCCGTATACCTTGGCCATGAAACATGAATATTGTGGCTATCTTACTGGAGTGGGATTAAAATTTTAATGATAAACTTCTTTCTTCTCTAGCGGGCGGCAAACATACCGGTATGGCAATTCTGGCTAAATACATGACTATTTTATTAATGTTAGTGATAATTTCACGGTTATCGATCTGTCAACCATTTCTGATGTTGCTTACCACCACGCACGACGATGCCATTGGTTTCAGTTGCCTGGTGCTATAATATAATATTCTAAGTCTGTTAATTGAACACTGTAATGAATTTGAGTGTCTACAAATACGTGATTATAGTTTTATAGCTTGATTTTTACTAGAGTCATGATATAGCACACATAAAATGAATGGCTTGCTGGAACCGAATTGTCTGAGCACAAAACGCAGTATGGTGGTGTAACGGGTTAGGGATGAAAGTAGGTGAGATATGCGGAGGGAAGAGTAGTCTGGTAGATACTGTAAGAGCTGATCAAGGGGTGCTGAAGTGGTCTGATCATGTGGAATTCATGGATAATAGGACTGGTGAAATGGATATAAGTATTACAGGTGGAGGGCGCAACAGAGAGAAGGAGAACGAAGAGATGGAAGAATACTGGGAGACAGGCTTTTTGTGGATGGGAGAAAGGCTTTGTGTGGCGGAAGTTTTTCAGATATTATGAATCTGACGACACTAGCCCAGAAGGACTAGGCCGATAAGGCAATGCTCTCTTAAGATCCTCCGATATATTACCACTTTCCCGGGAATCGAACCCGGGACTCTCAGATGAGAGCCATGCAGCAATCCACTACACCACGACCAGGTAAAAGTTATCCCACATCACCACAATCTTCTTTCTTCTCTCTTAAGACCACCGTTATACATTTTACCCAATGTGGAACAGTTTCATTAGCGACTTCACTTCCTAGTCTTACCTAAATTGCATTCCGGGCATTGTTCCTGTATCATAATTTTCATATATTTATAGTGATATATACTAATATAGATAGATAGATAGATAGATAGATAGATATATATATATATATATAGATATAGAGAGAGAGAGAGAGAGAGAGAGAGAGAGAGAGATTGATTGATTGATAGAAAGATAGCAAGATAGATATAGATAAATAGATAGATGAACAGATGGATATATGATATAGGCCTATATATTTATATCCATCTATCTATCTATCTATCTATCTATATATATATATATATATATATATATATATATATATATATATATATATATATATACCTAGGCTGCTTCCCCAAGGAAAGGGAGGTAGCCGAGACAGGACGACACACGCGCAATATACTCATCCACTCAAACACATTCATTTGCATCTTAGCCCCAAAGGGGAGAAGGGACAGATCCTCACCACACCACGCCGCATGAGGGTCAACTGCGCAGTGAAATCAGTGACATCTGCAGCAGACCCGACAGCAGAGCTGGTTTACCCCTGCCACATCATAATAGACCCATCCCCTTACCCACACCTGACTTGATTAGCTGATCTGACCAAATTCGGGAGAATATCCCTTCAGGGCTGCGTCATCATTTATTCATTCACAATTTCTCTCCATTTATTTCTGTCACGCACAGCCACTCTTCCTTGTTCAACAGACATCCCTCTCGCATCCAGCGCTCTCTTCACACTGTCCATCCATCCTATTCGTGGTCTCCCCTTCAGCCTTACACCTCTCACATCAGATCTAGTTATCTTTTTCACCAATTGCTCATTATCCTTTCTCTCCATATGCCCAAACCATCGCAACACCTTCTGCTCAACTCGATCAGCCATCTCCCAAGCAACTCCAGTTCTCCTTCGCACTTCATCATTTCTCACTCGATCCATACGCGTCACTCCACACATACTCCTCAGACACCTCATCTCCTTTACATTCAAATTTTTTCCTCTCTGCTACACCCATATTCCATGTTTCAGCCCCATATAACGCAGTCGGTACCACAACACCTTCATACAGCCTTCTCTTTACATCCATTCTAAGCTAACGACATCTAAACACTTATTCATTCCCCCCAGCACCTTACCTACTTCATTCATTCTAAACTTCACTTCTGCATCTATTCTTCCATCCACAGCAACATGTGACCCTAAATATTTAAAACACTCTGCCTCCACAAGCAACTCACCATTCAAAACTATATTCATCCTTCTACCATCTACCGACCTCGTACACTTCATCACTTTACTCTTATTCTCATTTACTTTCAATTTCCTCCTTTCACACACCCTTCCAAACTCCTCTACCAACTGTCTCAATCTCTTCTCTGAATCAGCCACCAGTGCAGTATCATCTGCAAACAGCAGCTGCTTCAGATTCCACTCTCTACCATCAACATTCACCAGACTCAGACCTCCACCTAAAACTCTTGCATTCACCTCCCTTACAACACCATCCATATAAATATTTGACTACTTACATAAAAACTCTTCATCCTTTTTAGTAATCTACCATCAAGTCCATACAATCTTAAAACAGTCCACAAAGCCTCCCTATCAATTCTATCATACGCTCTCTCTAAATCCACAAATGCCCAAAACACATCCTTGCCTTTCGCTAGATACTTTTCACACACTTGTCTCACAGCAAACTCCTGATCCACACATTCTATCCCTCTCCTAAAACCACACTGCTCATCACCAATCACTCCCTCTATACCCTTTCTAACCCTCTTAATTAATACTCTACCATACACCTTACCTACGACACTCAACAGACTAATACCCCTAAAGCTAGTACATTCATACTTATCACCCTTGCCTTTATATAACGGGACAACACAAGCACTTGCCCAGTCAATTGGCATCATACCTTTCACAAAGCACACATTCAACAATCTTACTAACCAGTCAACAATAGTCACTCCACCACCCTTCAGGCATTCCACAGCACACCCATCCATACCTGCAACTTTCCCTTTTTCCATCCCCTTTACTGCCTCCTGCACTTCTTCCTTCTTGATCAAAGACTCATTCAGCTCTCCCAACACATTTATTTCTTGCACCCTTCCATCTGCCACAATCTCAGCCACCCTTTCCTCCTCTACATTTAACAATCTTTCAATATACTCTGCTCATCTCTTCCTTATTGCATCCATCTCAATTAACATCCTTCCATCCTCTGCTTTTACTCGCTCTTCCTTCCCAGACTCTTCCTTTCGCACCCTTTTCACCTCCTTCCAAAACATTTTCTTATTCTGTTGAAAATTCTCAGTCAACCGCCTACCCCACCTCTCATCTGCTGCCACTTTAGCATCATGCACAGCCCTTCTCATCCTATTCCTCTTTTCCTTATACCTCTCATATGACACCTCATCCTTCTTCTGCAGCCACACATCATATGTGCGTCTCTTCTCAGCCACAGCTATACTTACTTCCTCACTCCACCATTCACTTCTTTTTCTTATACCATCACCCACACGTCTCACACCACACACCTCTTCCCCATGCCCCACCACAGCACTCTTAAACAACTGACATTCCTCCTCCACACTGCCATTTTCCTGATCTTTCACTGCGTTCCACTCGTCTTTCAATTTCTCCTGATACTCTGTCATTTTCTCTCTTTTATCCAACTCACTCACTTTCAAAACCTCCCTGCCACACCTAACCCTCCTAGCTCTCAGCCATATGTATATATATATATATATATATATATATATATATATATATATATATATATATATATATATATATATATATATATATATCATCTCATCAGCCATTTGAGTGTCCACTGCAGGACCGGCCTATCCCTACCGAAGTGGGAACGATACAGCCAATGTATCTCTACCAAGTAGCTTAGGCTATCTAGTAGAGATTGTGTCTTGTAGAGATTTAGAAGTGCTTGTAGTGTTGGAGTGGCTTTGGATGTGTGTGTCGTCTGTGAACTAAGTGTAATCGGCCCGCGCAAGCCGACTGGGTGCAAGCATACTTTATAGTATGCGACACTGGTTCAACCACAGCACCCCTTGTGTCCGCCAATGCAGTACGTGGCCAAAAGAACGCTCCCAAATTTTATTACCTTGGTGGGGCGCGAACCCTCGTTCTTCAGTGTACGAACACGCACACTTTACCACTGTACCACAGAGGCTTCATATATATAGCTATATACAGATAAATATAGATATACAGATATAATGTGGATTTATATAGATATATAGATTGATAGGTTGATAGATAGATAGGATGATTATGGTCATCCTCCATTATATGTTGCGCTAGGCGAGTCTTATTTTGGCCCGCGTCTCATTCAGTAAAGCAAGCCCTGATTCGGACCAACAGCATCCCTGAACATCCACAACGAAGCATTCAACTCACTGATTGGTCCCAACACCTCACATTAAATTAAGCATTATTAGCACTACACAGATCATATGTAGTTCTCTGTACCTGACCACTATGCCGGGGTTCCTCCAACTCATTCACGTGTTAATACGACGATGTAAACAAAAAGTGGTGCCACATCTACCAAGATGACACAAGTCGGTGTAGTACTAAGAAGTGAAGCCAACTGTATATTTGTGATTCATTTGATATACAGAAATGGCTGACAAAGTTTGTAGTTATTGAACTGCACACTGAACAGGATGCTTCAGATAGATGTAACACTTAAAAATAGCACTTACTGGAAGAGAACTGACAACACATTAAGTGCTGAACAGATATAAGTTCATAGTTTTAGAGAGTCAGTCGGTGCCCATTCCTTTGCCATCATTACCAGCACATTCGTGAAGCAATTCAGTTAACGGGAAGAAAAAATGTTAACAATATTTTCCACGTAAGTGTAAACATCTTGAAGGACCCTGTATGGTACAATTAGTTTTTTATGGATGATTTCCTACAAGTTCTTGATCTGTAATGTTCTCTTATGTTTTGTAGTGTTGCCCAGTCAGTGTGACTCGACAGTAAGTGGTAAATTGACAGTAAAATGCTTTATTTATGAAAAGTGGAGAAGGTGACGGTTGGACATTGTAATCCTCTAGGGATACACAGGATCGTGTAATGCCTTTATATGTGAAAATTAAACCGAATATGAACATGTTTTATATACTTACATGACTTGTGGAATAGTAACACTATGATTATTTTCAATTTTTTCAAATTTATTATTTTGCTCCACCTCAGAGAAGCTATGGTAAAAATAATGAGTAATACATAAGCAGTAGATAGTATTTGTTTTAACCATGTCTTTTATTATAGATATAATAACCCAATGTACAATACCAATGGTGCCATCATAATGTGCTTTGGTCAGCATAGCACAGTTGGGAGCTTGGATAAACTGAGTCTCTCCAACAGCCCTTGATGGTTGAATGACTCCATATACAGTATAAGTCGTGATGTGGTGTGTCACCGTGTATTCCAGGTCCCCCACCCCTGGAATGTGGTTGCCATTAATATGCGGTTGCAGTGAAGGGGGCTGGATCAGCGGTGTCGTTTTCGTTGTACGTTCGTTTCATAGTCGAGTTGCGTGTGATCGAGTGTGGCGGTAGCATGTGGCAGCGTCAGCAGTACTGCCAAGTGAGTGAGTGACCATTATTAACAAGCAGCGCCTCACCCACCGCGGCCGTCCATCTCTGCGAGAGGAATATATAATTAAACTTTTGTATTTCTTTCCTGATAATGGGTCTTAATTACTTCACTTCGATGGCATAGTTCTTATTATTGCTACCTTAAGATGTTATATTTAGCTTAAAAGTGTTTTAAACTGGTGAGGATACATGTAGTCTTCATTTACTCATTCTTTACTGGTGGTCTTTCCCAAACTGTATAACTGTTTGTTAATCAGCCAGAATAAAAGAAATACGTCATCAGACAGCAGGGTGTGTGTGGAAATCTAAAAGAACACTGGGTTTTAAGATATTTATGGAATATTATTTGATTTTTATTTCTTGCACTAAGAATGTTAAAAAGAAAAAATGCAACTAACCAAAGTAAGTTTATCACAGTCTTCTGAAATCAATGTAAATTCAGTGTAGCTCTGATTGGTGATTACATGTAGAACAGGACGGCTTCATATTAAGTGGTGCAGACAGCTGCGATAGTAGGGTCGTGGTGGCGTGTCTAGTAGGTCCACAATTACCACCACCTCCAAACTCTCCAGGGTTTGGATGAAATGAATGATAGGATCTTTCCCCCACAGCTAACGAGAAGACATGGTAAGGTAGGTGCGTAGAAAACATGCAGGAATTGGGAAGGATATGTGTTATGCTAAGGATATATTGATCACTGATATGAAATAATGGTCAGGTAATATGAAATGATAAATGAATGAGGTTGTTTTCTACATTTTGAGGCACTGATGATACTTGTACATTCCTATTACATATATAGCCTATAATATATATATATATATATATATATATATATATATATATATATATATATATATATAATACATCTGTGTGATCCCTCAGGCTTACTGATAATACACCATTAGGCTGGCAATTTCCATTCTGCCATCACTTAATTCACCTTCATTTCATAAGACATATTAAGAAGTCTCGCCATACAGCTCACTTTCAAAGTCAGAGCTGACATCATGTCGGCAAAGAGACCATGTTACGATGGCAGCCCTAAGCTACACAGACAGATAACAAAGGACATTCAGTTCCTGTAACAGCCAGCTGTGTGGAACTAGGGGCTGGTGTGGATAGGATCAAGGGTATAATGGGCAGAGCACCAGTGCCTGGCCCACCTTTTGTCATCGTGTCACTACACCCCTGGGTGGCACCGGGCCCCCAAGTGCCAGGCCAAGACAATAATGGCCCTCCTGTAGTGACTTAGTGACCTCAGGAACGGGAAAGGGTAACAAAGTATACAGACACCTTCACAATTACGAAGGGTGCGATACACATGAACATGGCTCTAGCATTGCCCATTACTTTAGGTTCATACTTTGTAGCCGCAGCCTCAACTGGAAGTTTGGCCAGCACTATCTTACAGCAGCTTGTGGACCACTGATAAGTCAATGTGCACACCACTTTCTGCAGGAAGCTGGCAGACATCTGCAACTGCACTGTCAATATGCCTGGGAGTAATTCCAGGATTCTGCTCAAGTTGAGTGGCACCACAGCATATTTGACCGTGAAAGTCAACTAAGAGGTCTCCTGTTATGGCCAGGCTGTTTTTATGTCCTTCACCATCATACAGGGAGAGAGGAATGTTGTGGAGTTTTGTACCTAAACCATTTAGCATCATGCTATATTTGCCAACATTTCTCTTTTAAGAAAATATAGCTAATAAAAATATATTTATGTATGGATCAAGTACTACAAATACACTTGTGAAATATACAGAACATAATATCGTGAGAGGTGCTAACCCTATGTGACCAGGCTCCTGAGCACTCACTCACACTTGCACAAATACACACGTACACCTGGCACTGGTAATAATGGCAACAGTAACGTAATGTTGAGAATTAAGGCAAAATTAATTCTCGCAGCTATGTATCACATACTACCAGACACTATAAAATCCAGAAGCTTTATAAACAACATGCAACAAAATAAAACTTATCCATCTGCAATATTACAAATGAAGCATACATGTTTAAACTTTACCCACAATACAGGGGTTTTGCTTAAAGCAGATTTGTGTTGAGCTCTGCTCATACTCCAAAGCTTATCTACCTTCAAAAGAGTATAACAAAGATGAAGAAGTGCATCTGTGTAAAGAATGCATCAAACCATCTTCAACTGCTTCTGTTCAAATAACAAATCTAATAACCAACAGGTAACCTCAGCAGGGACTTAGTCGCCCCTCACAGTAGGTCACATACTGCTGTAGGAACAAGGAGGATAAAACTGATTTGCATGCACATCAGTCACATACGACTGCTGGTCTTCACGCCCACAACCACTACTGTTAGTTGCCTGGATGTAGTTCTCATTACAAGTAAGTACTCCTCCTGACTGTGGGTGGGCATGTGTGGCCAGTGGTGAAGTGACAGGTGGGGGTCGTCCACTGTAAGGACTGTAACGTACGAGTCCAGTACTGCGGGATTTGGCTGCAGTGTACATAGATTTCTGAGTGGGTGGAGCAGGTGATATAAATTCATTTGTTCGGGGAACTCCCAAGCATGCATAGTTATAGCTTGGTTTAGTTTGAACACTAGTAGAAGAGGGTGTGGCAGTGTAGTGCTGCTTCTCACCCCCACCACCAGTGGATTGCTGTGAACGCCCAGGGAATTGAAAAGGGTGGTGCCTCTGGCTCATGTTTTGTGAAGGACAATATTTTGGAGCCAAGAACTGGGATGATGATGAAGCACATGATGCAGGGGTTGCTGGTGATGAGCCAGGTGGGGAACTGAGGGTGGAGGACATTGAAGGCAAAGGTACAATCTGTGAAGCTGTTGAGGATGGGGATTTGTAATTAATGGTGGTGGTGTGGGGAGGGGAGGTAGGACTATCAGATGACGATGACGATGATGATGATGATGATGAAGAGGAGGAAGAGGAGTTGGAGGTGGTGGCATCAGGGGACTCCGCAGGTGTAACAATGACGAGTGGTGGCCTTGGAGTCTTTGGACAGCGTGGGATGTGGCGGCAAGAGGCCCGGTGGCCAGGATCACCCAGCAGCTTCTCCAGATTTATTTTCTCTGTTGTTAGGCGCTGGATTTCTGACTTGAGTTTCAAATTAATATCTTCCACTGCCTCTGATTCCTGGAATTAAGAAAAACTATAAGAAATCCACATTCCTGTTTAAGAAACGTTACAGACGAGTCATCTATCCATCTCACAAACTACATGCTCCCAACTTGGAATCTACCACAGGGGATGGTAGTTACAAAAGAACCTCCAAGCTGTTCTATCCTTGCATATATTTGTTTTCTGCATTTTATTACACTGTTAAATTTCCCACAAATTGCTTATTTCCTTCTACTTCACGTGTAGCGAGAGGTTTTCCTCTTAAAACATTACAAATTGCCTCAATAACACTCTCCTCTTTCAACCATCCTGCAATCCGTCTACAGTTCATGTCATTTCACCCTCACTGTGTTCCTCTTCATTCAATCCATTCTACTCTAAATATCTTTTGTTCTTTCCATTCATACACCAAAGAAGAGCAATAGTAACCTAGTGCCAAAGTCCAGCACAAAACCGGATCATCGGCTACAAGTTGCGTATGCTGGGTGGGCTGGAAGTACAGACACGGCGTCGTGAAGGAAATGGGTCAATGGAAGAAGTATATCATATCACAGATGGGGCTACTGAAGTAAGGAACGGAATGAGATGTCGGAAAGAAGACCAATAGAGGTATGGAAGGACATGATATAATGGAAGGAAAAATACGGTGATTCTCGGAGAAAGTCTGCAAGAAGGAGGGATGTTGGAGGTGTGACAAAAAAGGAAATGAAATACATCGCTGTAGAGTGTAAAGAGGACAATCAAGGAAAATATGGTGTATGGAGAGAATGGTACTGCAACCAGTACAGAGGGGAGGGCGACCACCAAACATCAAATAAGAGTGGGTAAGTCTAATATTACCAATTCTTAGACGAACTAAAGCAGTCTCCCACCTCCTATTACGGTGGCAAGGGGTTAACCAAGGAGAAATAAACGGTTTAACAACACGTAATTTATTATTAGTGATAGATTTCCAGCAAGACTGCCACCGGTGTTGAAGGAAGGAAGATCGAGCAGGAAGAAGGTCAGAGACTGGAATGAGGAAGGAAGGAGAGACATCTCTGGTAACAGCCGTGCGAGACAACTGATCAGCACTTTCATTGCCTGTGATACCCACATGTCCTGAGATCCAACAGAACTGGACTGTTTTACGACGAGAGGAGATATGGAATAACACTCCAAGATACGAAGGACTAAAGGGTGAGAAGTAGACGGTGACTGTAGAAGGGACAAAGCACTATATGAATCAGAGAATATCACAAATGTGGGAGAGGTGGCACGACAAATATACCGCAATGCAAACAATAGGGCATTAACTCTCCTGTTAGAACACTTGCATAAGTAGGAAGGCTAAAATGATAAAAGGTGTCAGGAAAGAGAATCGTGAATCCAACACCCACAGGGGTTGTTGAATCATCAGTGTATATAGGGACTGCAGAGGAATGGTGGGAGAGATGGTCAGAAAACCAGGAACGGAGAATGAATGAAGAAGAATTGGACTTGGAATTAGGGAAAATGGAAGGACAAATGTGGGGTCGCGGAAGCAGCCACATGTGCAGAAAGAAAAAACATTACTAACAGTAAGAGAGGAGTGTGAGGAGAGAGTACGAGTTCGAACTGCAAAAGGTGGCTTGGTCCTAGGAGTGGAAAACAGGTCTAACTCAGGATTGGAAAGAAGTAGAGAAGGAATATGAGGAAAACAGTGCAACTTAGCATAGGCACGAAGAGAAAGTAGAGCACGACAGTGGAAAAGTGATGGAAATCCTGATTCAGCATACGGACTCTCAACTGGAGAGGTCTTAAAAGCGCCAAGTGCCAGATGCAAACCATGATGATGCACAGAAGCAAGTTGTTGGAGGACGGTGTCTGAAGCAGAAGAATAGACTTGTCAGGCATAATCAAGTAGAGAACGAGAACAATATGGAGAAAAAGGAGAGTAGTCCGATCAGTACCCCACAACACGAGACAAAGTCTACGAGAGATGGAAGCATTACAAGGCTGAAGATTTTCAAGAAGGCATCCTTCCAAGTAAGATGGGAGTCGAAAAGAAGGCCAAGAAAGGAAGCGGAGGCTTTGTATAGGAGAGAAGAGCAATAGAGAAAAAGAG
Source organism: Coenobita brevimanus (assembly GCF_032717465.1). Classification (NCBI taxonomy): domain Eukaryota; kingdom Metazoa; phylum Arthropoda; class Malacostraca; order Decapoda; family Coenobitidae; genus Coenobita; species Coenobita brevimanus. The sequence goes on from NC_137033.1 coordinate 23,700,459, forward strand.
GTGGTTGAGAAATAAGATGAGAGCGAGTAAAAGTAATAGCATGAAACATAAGAGGAAGGAACTGAAAGCCATGAGAAGTAGCCCATTCTGAGGCAGCAGAAACCGCAAGTTGAATAAGAGCACCAAGGGCAGAGATGTCAGAATTTGAGGCATATATTGCAAAATTATTTACATATAAAGAAGAGTGAACACCAACTGGGAGGCAAGAAACAATCCTATTAATTGCCAATAATAAAAAAAAAAAATATTAATGCTAAGAACACTGCCGTGGGGAACACCTTCATATTGTGGGAATGGATCTGAATAAGTATGCTGAACACAGACTTTAAAGAAACGAGCTGATAGAAAATTCCTTAAGAAAACCCCAAGGTTACCATCAATACCACAAGAATGAACTGTGCATAAAATATGGTAGAGCCAGGCTGTGTCATAAGCCTTCTCAAGGTCAAAGAACACTGCGACAACAGATTGCCGAGTGGCAAAGGCTGAGTGGAGGCTAAATGGATATGTCTCTAGATTTAGGAGGGGAGTTAAGGTGCTGTGAGCTATTTGAAAAACAAACTGTGAAGATAACAAAAGCTGCTTGGATTCTGGGAGCCACATAAGATGATGATATATCATATGCTCGAACAATTTGCAAAGACAACTAGTAAGAGCAATGGGGCGATAATCTTGATGGGCATGGCCTTGCTTTCCCGGTTTAAGAAATGGGAGAATGACAGCATCATGAAAAGAGGGAGGAAAAACATCGGAGAATGACAGCATCATGAAAAGAGGGAGGAAAAACATCGGAGAATGACAGCATCATGAAAAGAGGGAGGAAAAACACTCTCTGTCCAGATACAATTATAGACAGTTAATAATACGGTCAGGGCCTGGGGGGAAAGGTGACAGAGCATATTATAGTGTATGCCATCTGAACCCGCGTAAGTGTTCTAACAAAGACGAAGGACAGAGGACAATTCTTGAAGCGTAAAAGGCGCATTATACGACTGACTAGACGACAGCTTGAAGACAACAGGCGTACATTCAGTAGCAGCTTTAAGGGCATGGAATTCAGGTGAGAGATGAGAGCCGCTACTAACATTACTAAAATGAAGACCTAACCCATTAGCAACTAGACGAGCATCTGCAACTGATTCCCCATCCAAATGGTGGACAGGGGAAGGTATGGGAAGATGCATACCAGCTATTTTGCGTATACATTTCCAGACGGATGCAATGGGTGTATTGGCAATAATGGTGGAAACGTATAATCTCCAGCTACGGCATTTTGCCGTAGAACAATACTGATCATGTGTGTGAAAACTCAGTGAGTAAGAGACAAATATCGTGTTGGCGGGAGAGTGGGAGCTGTGTGGCACGAGGTGGGTGGGAGGTGAGATGGAGCAGAGGTGAGGTGGAGCGTCTCCCACGCTCACCTCCCACCACACAGCGATCCCGCGCTACTTACTATAGGGCTGTGATGAGTGTACATACCTCTAATCAAATTTTTCAAAGTGTATGTTAGTGAAAACAACAGCATCAGCTAGTCAAGTGTGCCAGAAATCGGAGATTTACGGGTGGTACCTATTATGAACCTACGTTATTTTCAACTAATATATATATATATATAGTTGCTGTATATGTACTTTTGTAGCAAATAAATGTAAGTATTTAGGTTGGTTTTGATTAGTTACCTTCCTCCTTCCCACTGTAGAAAATGGAGCTGCTGCACGAGCCCGACCACAGAACACTTGGCTGAGGTGAAGGAGGAAGCACCTTATGAGCACATAGGGGTGACGGGAGCAACTTTCTTGGTGATTTTCATTAGTTTCTCACCAAAAGGGAATGTTTGAGCAAAACAAAACAAAAAAAATCGAAAATTAATCACGTTTTCAGGTGGTGGGGGGGCCCGAAAAAACTGGGAGGGTACGGGTTAAAGTAGTAAATGACGGCCAGTCAGCTTTTCGGAAAACACCATCGAGGGGGTCTGAGTACGGGACAATATGTAGAAGGATTAAGATTGATAGGAAAGTGATCACTATATACATCGTCCGAAAGAAGAGAACAATGGAAATCTTAAGAGAAGGGGAGCACAAGTAGAGATCCAGACAGGAAAAAGTACATGTTTTAGCATCAAAAATGCATTGAAGCTCCCATACTCAATAAGGATAAATCATTACTAAAAATAAAAGACTCAAGGCGGCGGCCATAAAGCATGGCGACAGTTAAAATATCCCATCAATAAAACTGGTGTGGGTAACTGTGATAATAAAAGAGATAAGGCAGGGAAATCAGTAGGCTGGGAGGGAGAGAAATATATAGAAACCACTGTAATCCAGCATCCAAGGAAAACACGAATAAAATGACATGGAACCGTGGTGTGAAGGGACAGACGTTCTAGAGGAACTGTGTAATGAACTAAGATAGCTGAAACAGGAAGAGAAGCAGGAGAAAACAAGAAACAACAGTCAAGTGTAGGTACTGGAGGGGAAGACAAACAGGGTTCTTGTAAACAGACTATGGAAGGACGGTGAACCGAAAGAAGATAGCGAAGGTCACTACGATGGACAGTGAAACTTCGAAGGTTCCACTGTACAGTACAAGAGGCATACTAAAATTTACAACACTGAATAAAGACACAACCAAAGAAAAGTAAAAAAAAACTACAAAAAATTACAAAGGATAAAATATAACACAGGAAAACGAATTTATGAGACACGAGTATCATACATCACCGAGTCGGTCCGATAGTAGGAATAGGAGCAGAGGGTGGAAGAGGAGGACGAGTGGGGACGGTCACTATAGTCCGGTGACACAGGAAGGGATAAAGGAGAGAGATTACAACAAGAAGGAGGGGCAGGAGGGGAAGGAGGGAGGGGAGTGGGCAGGAGATCAGAAGGAGCCGAATGGACTTCAGCCGTATGAAACACTATTTTGGGACTCATGGATTCCTGTAAAGGAGTTGCTAGAAACTCCATGATGTCTGTGAGGGTTTCACCCTCAGCAACTGTTGGGAGTGTCATCTCCGGTGTTGACAGGGGAGCCAGAACAGGTTATAGAGTGGCTTATGGACTTGGGATAGGGTTAGGACCAGACTGTGGAGTTGAAACAGGAATCTTTGTTGGAGCAGGCATCACAGAAAGCAATGGACGTGCAGTACGCATCTTACGAGTTGGGGGAGAATGTGAGGGTTTTGTGGAAACCTTGCAATGGATGGCAGCCTGCATTTGGCAGAAGGAGGCAGATGGCGGGCACCACGATGTGGCAGAGGGATTAGTCGTTGGTGGAGAGAAGAGAAAGAGCGAGGGGGAGCAGCAGCACAGGAAAGGCGATGAAGGGAAGACAGAGGAGTGGACAATAAAGGGGACAGGAAGGAGGTAGGAGTGGAAGTCTAAAACAAAGAAAGAGGTGGAAAGAAACAGGAGGGGCCTGAAAGTAGGAAGTAGAACAAGAAGGGCAGGAGGAAGATGGGAAAACAGAGACAGAGGAAGAGGAGACAACAGTGACAGTCAGAGGGTTACGTGAGGAGGAGGTATGAGTAAAGACAGGAAAAGAGGCCCAGACAGCAGAGGAACTGGAGACTGGCGATATCAAGGAAGCAGGTGTGTCAGATAGGCAGATGATTGCAGAAAAGGAGTTAAAGGTTGTTCCAGTTGCAGTGCAACAGGACTGAGAAACAGCAGAGGCAATGGGCACACGACGGGCCACTCGAGCATAAGTGATACGGGAAGAGAATCCTATGTCACAGGCACATTGATGGGCTGCACGGAGGAGAGACCTTCTTTCCAGCAAATCCTGGAGACTTCTGTTTCAAAGGTATATTCCAGACACTTCTGGGAGGAGGCAGCATGAAAGCCTTGGCAGTTCAGGCTGAGGAGGTGTGGCTGGGTTGGGCGCAGGTAAGGCAGACTGCCTCTGACCTACAGTATTCAGCTAGATGGCCATATCGCCAACATGAAGAGCACTGTCAAGGATGAGGCATGTACTCTTTGACCTGGAGTAGTGTGCCACCAATAATCACAGAGGTGGGAAGATTGCGGTCCTTGAAGATGATATTGGTGATATTAGCTGAGTATTTACGACGTCCCTGAGGGGGAAGTGTGTAGCACTGGACAGAAAGTACTGCAAGGTGTTGGGCGGACAAGATTGCTTGGATGTCAGCTAAACATTCTGAGAAACTGAGGTCTATGGATATATGGGACGGGATCAGAACAGTTGTGGTTTAAGTGGACATCTGGAACTGCAGAGATAGGGTGACCAGAGGGGTCAGTAAGTGACAATGCCTTCTCAGGCTAAGCAGCAGTTTGAACTGTCATGAGGCAGTCGCCATTAGGACGTGACGAGAATGTGACATCGGGACCTACAGGATTTGTCGGAGGAGAGAGAGATGGAGAGTGAGGTCGTTCGTCGTCAGCTGTATGTTAAAGTACTTGGGCCACATCTGGCGGTTAAAAATTGATGTTACTGATGGAAGATTCGGAAAGAGGGGAGGAGAAAGGAGAGGGGGGGCAGGAGAAGAAACAGAAGGATAGGAGGAGGAGGAAAGGGGCGGCAAAGTAAGGGAGGGGGGATCCACCTGACTGGGAGAAGGTTTTGGAGGAGCATCTCCCGTTGCTCCTTGAATGAGGTGAGAAGAATCATTACTGGCCATGGTGAGCCTAACTGTATAAAACAGGAATTAAACTGGTCCACTCCTGAGAGCTCGAGTCAGGAATAAGGGCGAAAGAGACAAGGGCTACCGTACCCATGGCTCCCTGAGGCCGTTTACAACTGACACAAAAGAGACAGCCTTGCATCCCATCAGCATGGCTCTCACACCTTAGAAAGGTGAGAAGAAAAGAAGATAAAAGAAGAGAATGGAAGAAAAAGGAGTAAGCAAAATGAGTAGGGTCAAGGACTGGGACCCAAGGGCGGGTGAAGCGGTACAAAGAGACACCACCCCTACCATCAAGCCCCAGCCCCAGACCCCAGAGCCCCCCCACGACTGCAATGGGCTTGGTATTGGGGTAGATCCATACACCAAAACTTTCACGCATCCTTCTTCTGCTACTTGATTCACAATACACACAAAAATTTTATTCTTGTACATCACACCTGAACTGTTCGAATCCATTGTATTTTTTCACAACTCAGAAACCATGATTCACATCCATAACTAATAGTAAAGGACAACTCACCCTCTGTGTCTTAACTTCTCAACCAATCAATCCCAGTTTTATACTCTGCAATCGCTCTTCTCACATAATGCGGTCCCACCCTTACCTCGCCACCCAGAACTCCATACTTGCACATTACAATCACTACAAGGTCTCTTTGTTTAGCTGAATAACATCGCCTGGTGTTGGCTGGAATTAAAATACAAAGTACGTCATGGTGCTTAAAGGGTTTAGGGAGACTGTTTCTAACCTCTTCACCCAGAGAGGCTTCTCCTAAGCTGACCAAAGTCATATGATGTTAGGCAGGATAAATGCAGATCACATTTTCGTGTTGGTGACGGGTTATAGCTCTTCTCATCCTTTACGACTTAATTTCTTATTGAGAAGCTACAGTAAGTGTCTTACTCTTCTAGCAACTTAATATATTTCATACAAATTGGTCATGTAGAATGATATTTCCGAAAGCAAAAGGAACTACAGACTTAAAATCAGCTAACTCTGAATACTCATAAAGGCAAAGATCATCATGATCCCCTTTAGAAGAAAACGTACCAACAAACTTCTCCTACAAGAAATGTGTCCCATAAAAAAATATACGGGGCCAAATGGTATTCCACTTACAACTAGAATGGTTTTACTACAGGTATTGTATATAAACTACATATATTATGCAGTAATCATCATGCAAGGGATTTGTGAACTATCACTCTCCATAATGATTGTACCTAATATGGGACAGCCAGACACTTCAGCCGAAGAATTATTCAGATTAGGAAGACTGTCAGCATCAGCAAAACTGAAAAAAAAAATCAACATTGCCATCTTTGACACCTTGCCCTTTCCCAAGGCCATCCGACAGGAGGAGTTTGGCAAAAATTTGCTTCTCTTACGGCACGTCCACATGTGTACTCAAACATATTTTGGCAACGCAGCTGGCAACATGTTCAGGAACATGTTTGCAGCAGTATATGGACAGACGTAGGTAAACATGTTTCAGTGCAGTTTCGAACACTGGCAGCAAAGGTGATGAGATAAGTGTGTCCATTCCAGGCAGCTGAGACTTCATCATGATGTTACCAACATGATCTGGACGCTGCTGTTCCCAACATGTTTGCAGCAAGTTCATTACTGTGTTGCTTACATGTTGCCAAAACTTGTTCGAGCACATGTGTGGACGTGTCCTTACTCTTTCAGGCAAGCATTTTCCACATCTCAACTGAAGTGAACACGTTAAATAAAATAATATACAGTATCATCACAGTCGGGTATGATGAATTTCAGAATGTGTCTGTTGCTCAGGACTGGTATCGAGTACTTAACTGTGAGGTGAATTTCTTTATATCATTTTACACAAATAATATCTTACTGTCTTCTAGAAAAACAGTTATTAAATGGACGCATAGTCCCCAAACCTAAAACATAATCGGTAGTATGTCTGGCCAGCAATGACCAAGAAAACTAACCACAGACTGTTATATCCAGGCAAATGCCACCAGATCCCCATGGATTACCAGATTGGCAGTACTGGTTACTACATGTGTAAAGTCAGCAGGCCAGCACAGTAGGAACAGTTGTATCTTTCCCAAAGATCACATCCTCCTTATGGCATTTGATCAAATCAGAGATATCCAAAGTCATCACAGTGTATCAAACCACAGTCCGTAACACTATTTTGTTGACTAATGATGTAAGCCATTATGCATATATTTGTCAACCACAGTGGCCGCATGAAGTTCACTGTTGCCCCCATTGCAGTGGGTCAGTGTGTGGGAATTCGAAAGGAAACATCACTATATCTGATCCTCTCACAGCCTTTAGACTCACAATGGCAAGATGGTTATGGGCCCTCATTCGTAGAGGTGTTTAATCAACCTGATGGTATACTGCATGTAACAGAAGATTGGGATGCCATCAATCCGTTACTCTTTCTGCCAACCTGAGCACCCTGTTCTTCCCCCCCTTTCTCCCTCAGTCACCCACCGTCCTGATAACACATCTCTGCAGTTAGCTGAATTCCCGGGTAATTAAACACAATCTGTGTATCATTATGGTATATAGGGTGGTCTACATGTACATTAACACTTCTATTCCATTCCGCTGGGCGTTTTCCCGTGTGTTGTAGGAAGGGCTCAGTCAAAGTTATCAGTGATACCTACAACATTTTGTTGATTTCCTCATCCCACAGTGATGCTCATGTCCAAACCAGCAGACTCAGCCATCCTCACAACACATAAAATACCATCCGGCTACTTTCTAGCAGAGACCTATTTAAGGACCACCCTGTACAGTATTCCATTCAAAGTATCTCTGGGTACCATGACTCACTATGACTCATAAGCCAGCGTGCTTATTGTCACACTTGAAGAGAGAGTGTTTATAATAGGCTAATGATCATTACACTTATTATGGTGATAGAAACACCGATGTGGGACTTAGTGTGTACTGACGTTTTGCTTCATGGATTCCTCAGAAAAAAATTGCTGAACATCACCACATTTCCTGTATATATAGCAGAAGGCAGTGGGGGTGTGAGGTATTGGCTATAGTCTGACAGATCGAAACGTAGGGTTTTGGTGGAGTCACCCCCTCCCTGCACTGTTGCCACGTTTCCGAGCTGACCTCTCCATCAGCGATGACCTTGACACTGTTTCCCTCTTGTGATCTCCGTTTTTCTAATACCCCCTATACCCCTGCCACCAACACCCCCTATACCCCTACCCCCAACAACACCCCCATCAACAACACCCGCTATACCTCCACCACCAACACCTCCTATAAATATAGACCCCCACCATCAACACCTGTATAATAATTAGCCGTTGATAATTGCTATACTTTTATTGAGAGCATACATTCTACCCTATTGCTCAAACTCCCTAATCTTACAATCCCATCTGTCTTAATCCTTCCCACTGCCTTCGTTCCTAAATCCCTTAATTGATCTATTTTTAACCTAAGTGTCCCCACACCTTTTAAACCATTTACCTCTCTGTCACTATTCTCCACCATATGTATCAACTTGTATTATATTGTGTATAGAACTTTCATACTGTATGCTGTACTACTGTATAATGTATAAGAATACCCACTGTTTAGTGGAAATAAAGTTTTATTATTATTATTATTATTATTATTATTTCTCTCTCTCTCTCTCTCTCTCTCTCTCGCTAGATTTTGTTATGTGTCATCCATGGTTTTTTACTTCCATTTTTATGTATGGATTATAATTTTGACTTTATTTCCGCACCACCCTTGAGGTAAAAGTCACGGCGCGTTTTTTTATAGAGGTTTCCCCAATAGGCCTAAATCCTGTAGGGGGTTGGTGACCTCCCACAGCGTACACACAAACACGTGTCGCGTGAGTGCTGCCACCCCAGAGCTGTTTGATATATTTATTTTAATTATGAAAGGATCGCCTCTTCCCACTTTTATCCCTTCAAATTTTCTTGCAATTATACTTGCTAAATTAATTAGCAATGTTAGAAGTGTTGGGGAAGTAAATAATAATTAGAATATTTTTAGAGCAACACTGCCAAATTTTTATGCCACGTTTCTCTATTATCGTATAATATAGTATGCAGAATAGTTTTATTCTTCCTTGATACATGTCAGCACTTTCATTACAGTTATATTAGTATGAGTTATGTTTATGTATCATTCCTACTACACAAACCACAGGCGTTATACATCGTAGGGTTAGGAAACATGGCAATAGTGTAGGGAGGGGGTGACTCCACCCAAACCCTATGTTACGAGGAGGAACACTATAGGGGTGGCAGGGGTACAGGTAAGGTAAGGAAGGTGAGGTCCCAGGGGAATGGGATTACAGATCATGGCACAAGGACGGATAGAAAGAAAAGAAACAAGGGAAGAGTGAAGTGGGAAGTCCCTAAGGAGAGGGAAGGAATGTTGGGTATGGAAATAGAGGTCACAGGGGGAAAGGGATTCCCGATCCCAGCACAGGTGTGTGTGTGTGTGTGTGTGTGTGTGTGTGTGTGTGTGTGTGTGTGTGTGTGTGTGTGTGTGTGTGTGTGTGTGTGTGTGTGTGTGTGTGTGCGCACAAGTGTTGTATAGGTGGGCAAGAAGCTGGGTGAAGGGAGGGGATGGGGATGGATAGGAAGGGAGGAGAGTGATGTTTTGAGTTTAGGGGGTGTGGGGTGTGAGAAAGCTTTCCTCTTGACAATATAATTGGCCACAGAATTCGATAGGTGTTAAGATCCGCAGATCTTATCACCTGGTGCATGCTATGATGTGTTCCTTGCCCTCCCAGACATGCACGAGGACGGTGCCAATCCCGACTAGGGAGACATCAGTCTATATTCAGAAAGGCTGGGTATAAACTGGGAAGGCAACTATCGGAGCTGTGGTGAGGTAGTGCTTGAGCGCCTCGAAGGCTTCCAGCCTCTGGGTAGTCCATTGGAGGTCCTCTCCTTTTTTCATCATGTCACGTAGGGGTTTTATGATGGAGGCGAAATTTCGGACGAATCTCCTATAGTGGGAGGCTAGGCCACGGAAGGAATGGACTCCTCTGACATTTGTAGGTGGGGTGATTTCTCTATTGGCGTGCAGTTTTTCCGGATCTGGGGCGAGCACTTTGTGTGAGATGACGTGGCCAAGGAAAGTGTAGGACTCTTGGGCCGGGTCACATTTAGATGACTTGAGTTTTAGCCCCGCTGTCTATATGCAGTGCAGCACCTGGCCTAAGCGGTTGAGGTGTTCCTTCCAGGTGCAACCAAATACTATCACGTCGTCCAAGTAAGCGAGGCACGTCTCTCAGGTAAGCCCTCACAAGACTGACTCCTTGAGGTAGGAGAAGGTGGCTGGCCCATTACACAGACCAAATGAGAGGACAATAAATTCATACAGTCAGCCACCGCTTGTGGAGATGGCAGCTTTGCTATGGTGTTCGGACCAGATGGGTACCTGCCAGTAGCCCAACTGTAGATTAAAGGTAGAGAACCACCGTGCTCCATATAGAGAATCTAAGGAGTCGTCGATACGAGGAAGTGGGATGACATCTTCGATGGTCACGTCGTTTGGCAGGCAGTAGTCGACACAGAACCTCATAGATCTGATTTCTTCTTTACTAGGACTACAGGGGAAGATCAGGGGATGTTGGAGGGCGCTATTATCCTTGCTTTGAGCATTTCTTGGACTTAGCAGTCTTCCTCTTGGCGCTGTACTAGCTTTTTTTCGGCACGATGGCTGGTGTATAGGGGGTCCCGTAGTGTGAATGGGGTGGACCTTGGTTCAGCCCAACTTCTGGATGCAGGGTGAAGACCTCCTTGTATCAGAGTTGTTGCTCCAGGTCCTGTTGGTACTGTGGGGGAGAGTGAGAGGGAATGTGAGGCAAGGAGTGGATGCTGGGGTCAAGCATGCTTGTCATGCCCAGTGATTCTGGAAGGGCGTCAAATGTCTCCAGTTCTCCTACAACCAGTCCTTGCAGAGACTGACAGTCCTTAGGTGAGGGAAACAATGGTTGGGGAAATTAAACAGTTAGCAGCAAATGGTTGGTCCATCTGCGGGGAGAAGACCAGTGGCTGTTGGGCCAAGGTATTGCCAGACCTGGTGGTAAGGGGGCAAAGTGGTGCTTATTTCTGTGATGGCCTGTACCACTGTGTGTAGCCTGGCTGCATGTGAGTAGCCCCTGAATCAGATCTGTCTGCACTGGCAGTCTATGGTGGCTCCCTGTTTTTGTAGTAGGTCCAGCCCCAGGTAGCCATCATATGCTGTATGCTTGGAATCGAACACTATGAACGAGTGGCTAGTGTAGGAGGAAAGTTCCAGGGTTGTTATAAAGAGAAGGTAGGTTTTGCCCCTCAAAGTCAATGGTTAGTCCCCTGCCCCGATAAAGTCAGTGGACGAGGGTTGGAGGGGCTGGAAAGCTGCCTGATTTTTGTGGTAATACTGTGTGTACAGGCAGGAACACATGGCACCTGTGTCCACCAGGAGCTGGACAGGACCCCCTTGGAGGTTGATCTTTGCATAAACTGGTGTTTTGAGCTGGCTGCTGGTTGCCCCTGCCAGATCCAAAACTGAGAGGGGAGGGTTTAAAAATCTAGCCCAGCTTCAGAGGTGTTCATCTCTTCTAGGGGCATCTCCCCGTCGTCGAGGATAGCAGTTGGCTCCATTTTGCCCTCGAGTTCTACCTGTGAGTTTTCTGTATGGGCACCACTGTTGGCTACACGACGTGGGATGGTGCAGGGTGGTGGGGGTGGGGCCTATTTATTCTGCTGGTTCTGTCGGGCCTTAATTTGTTCCTGCATGTCATGTAGGGCACGAGACACATTGCACACCTTGAACTCCCAAGGGTTGATCAAGATTATGGTATCTTGCCGCTGTGGTTTATCCTGTGGAAATGGAGAGATATGAGGATAGAAGGGGTGGTTGGTCTTAAGACTTGGCTGGGTCGGGACGTGGAGCACGGCCTCGAGTGGCTTCTGTCTCCCCACATGTGCTGCCAACAGCCATTGGATTGTTACTATGTCTCTATTAAATCCTTGGGTGTCATGCATGGTGAAATGTTCCCATACAGCACTGAGTAGGACATGTACCAGGTGGGCAAAAATGTGCTGGTTACATTGTTTTCTCCCTAAGCTAGGCATATGTGGACATTATGAGTTTCCGCATATCCGCTATGGTAGCATCCAGGTCTCCCTCGAACTTTACGCCGTTAAGTCATGACAGTGCGACAACTGCCCCGAGGGATGGTTGGATGGAATCAATAACTATCTGTTTGAATTTTGCCCATGTTAGGGGCACATCAAATTTCCTGGCTACCAGGGCAACTGACTTCCCTAAGTGGGGCTGTAATACCGCAATCTTCTGCGCATCCTCCTCATAAACCAAGTCCAACATTGGCTTGGCCATTTCCATATAGGTAGTGATATCAAACAGTTTGGGGTCATTCTTGGGGATGGGAATGTGGGCCCTCAGTGCTGCGATGTTGGCATCTGTGTACTGTGTACCTCAGCTAAAGAAACTCCGCTTTGCCTTCCCTCCGTATTTAGAATCACCACTAGCCACCAATGTTATACTGTAATTTTCCTACTCCAGTGGGGTTCTTCTAAACAGGAACACCAAAGCAAGATGCAATAGACCTTAAGAGTACAAGTTAAACACAGAAGCTCCAGATGGCAAAGCGAAAGATTTATTACGACACTGGGTTTTATGTACATCTTTATGTCTGAGATCATGAAATCTAACTGGAGAAAATGGCCAACTGGGGCCAAGAGGAATTGGGGAGGGGGAAATCTGGAGGGTGATGTCCTGGATATGACACACTCGTCGCAGGGGTATCTCCGGACAAGGAGGAGGGCCAGGGCTTAACTCTATGTCTGTACGGGTGCTGTAGTGTGGTGAATTAGTGGTGATATGGCTAACGGGGAGACAGGTTACAACCCTGGATCTAGAGAAGTTGAGGCCAAATGTCTGGCTCTTTCTCCCTCTTAGTCTGGCGATAAGGTTGTGTGATTTGTGCCCATAATGGGTCTAGCACTGAAGTTAGAAGGAACCCAAGACAGTCAGGACAACAAGCTTATGTTATCAGGCCCAAGATTCCTTTTCCAGGGGTAGGAGGGCACTCTTTACCTGTGGGAGGGGATGTGTGTGTAGGGGGAGTGTGGAGGGGACTGGGTCCTGCTTCAGTGTCACATTGGGGAAGCCTGCCGGACTCTGGGGAGTGCATGGTCTGGAGCACCTTCTGTGCTGCCCAGCCACCTCTAGCAAGCTCGGGGGTGCTGCATCTGGCAAGCACACGGGAACACTGGAATTCCTTCTGCGTGGCCAAGCCGCCTCTAGCAAGCACTAAGTTCACGAGCCCTCCCTGCTCCTGGTACTGGTGGATTGATCAGCAATATGGGTGGTGTTGCGGTTCTGGGCTAGAGGGACTTCCGACCGTGGGATGTGCTGGCTCCCGGAGTCCTTCTTGGGCAGACGCTCATACCTCCACGACTCGGTTGTGGCTGCACACATTTTCTCCTGCACCCTTTTTAGCCGGAACTGTGACTGATCTTTCAACCTGTCATGTTGGGGCCCCGGGTATTTTAATAAATATTTTCTCTCTTTTTTTTTTATGTTTCTAATGTTAATTCCTGAATGCAGTTCTTTTTTTTACTCTGGGTGGTTTAGGAAAGAGAGGAGAAAGATAATGGGTGCAGCACTTTCTTTCTTTTCTTGACTTTCTTCTCTTCTTATTCTTACACTAACACAAGGGGAGCAAAAGAATGAAATTCACTCGACTGATTCCCAAGATGTAGTGACCTATGGTTTAGAGGCTAGAGTAGTCTGTGTCAACATCTCCCAGATCTTTGTTCCCTTCCCAAAATTGTTCACAGTTTTTCTACAGGTCGCGCTGCACTGACGTCAGTGGCCATGTTCTGTTAAAAACTCATTTGATGCCGGCGACCACAGACGGGTTAAAAAACGAAAAGGTGTATTTTTACCCCAATCACAAGAGACACAGTCAGCTGTGTCAAAACCTTATCTCCTGACATGTAGTGACTGTTACATTAGACACTGAAAGAATGAGAGAAATTGAAAGGTGGAGTTACCAGCCAAAGAGTGTAATGGCAAATATAGTCACTGACGAACAAGTGGGAGAGAGAGTAAACATAAAGAACCCCAAGGAACATCACTACCGAAAACTTTAGAAGAAAAGTGGTGACACGATCCAAAATAAAACTTCAGAAGGCAAAAAAACGATAGCCAGAAGATGTACATGGGCAGTTTGGAATCAAATGACCTGTGTCGAACTCTAAAGACAATCGAAATGTCTGGTGCAATTGAGAAGATCTCACTGGAACTCCAAAGGAAGGACGACTATAAATCTTAACCAAGCATAACTAGTAAGATAAGGTGCCTGACATTATATTACATGAAGTTAGCATAAGTACAGTTTTGTACGGCAGGGTAAGAATTACATATGTTCAGATTAGGTTAGGCTGGCTTCAGCTTTGAGTTTTTGCTTCTAAATACAGTAAGTCCACAACACGGTGTGTCACGTTACCTGTCAAAAGCAATATTGCCAATTTGGCGCTTTCGGTGCTAAATCTAGCACATTTCATACAAATTTACTGTGAAAAAATCTTTAATTTTGCTCTATATTTAGCGTGTTTTAAAGCCCAGTTTAGCACAAAAATCTGAACAGTTCACTTAAAGCTTAGCACATTTTAAAGCTCACTTTAGCAATTTTCATGATATCATTTTGGCAACACTGATTCAAAAGTCTCGACTTCCAGTGATGGCAGAGATTGGTCGGATAGATACTTAGCCATTACCACTGCCTTTTCATTACGTCTGAGTGTCAACATATCCCTTCCTCTATCTTCACCATTTCACTTCCATGACAACTTTCATATTTTATCCTTCATGATACAAGAAGATTTTATTCATCTTAGGAAAGACTTTCTGAACTGGATGGGTTATACAGCCTTTATTAACCCGTCCATAAACTGATTTCTGTATATAAGCTAAATTCGTCTGAAGGGAGAAAGAATATAAATGCAGGTAAATATTCAGCAGAAGGCACAAATAGAATTAAAGTAATTTGAAGAATTTTTTGTTCATATCACACCATTTACTGGAACATTCGGAATGATTCAGGAGACATCTTAGCCTTTCTTGGTAAGCTGTTTATTCTTTCCTCTTACAACTTAATACTGACTTGTATGTTGCTGATGTAATTTTGGTCAGTTTTAACAAGACATAATACAGAATAAATACTGAACACGGTGGGGAAACTATTTTCCCCCTGGGGGGATATAGTGTGCGCAGCTGTATATACGCACCTTTTAATATAGCTGTGGCAGAGGAATTTTCCAGGGAACGTTTAGTGCTGATTCAGCAATTTAATAACCCAGGTATTTGGTCTAGTTTTCTGGTTAAAGTCTTTATTATTAATAAATTAAATGGTACTGTGTTTAACCTTTTATGGACAATTACAATGTAAATAGGTGTATAAATACTTATAATGATAAGAACATTCCATGTACCTGACTGTGCATCCTTAGTATGGTGACATGGAAAACGGAAGGTGTTATATCTTAATGTAAATAAAATTATTTTTTTTATTTTTTTTTTTTTTAACAAAGATTAACACGTTAAGTTAGACCTACTTGTAACTTTCATGAAGTAAGTAATTGTATTTAAATAATTATAATTAAATAATATTTGGCATCTCTGAATCCATTGAAGGAGGGAGATTCGCCATTTTTCAGTTACAGTTGTTCCTAAGTCTCGCTCAAGCAACACACTGCACACAGACGGCACCAGGATGCTTGGATACCTCCAAGTAATCCAACCAAGGCAGCAAGCCCGCCTAAAGTACGCTGTTCACTGGTTGTCTTATTCCTTTCAGTGATACAGAGACCAAGGTGCAAACACAATCAGAGATGGGAGAAAGAAAACTCATCGTACCTAACAGCAGTTTATTGATTTTATTCTAAGATTACAGCAGGTGTGGTGTATACAGTAGAGGGTTGTCAGCTGCTGTAGTGATGACGGCTCCCGGTGGAGCTGGTGAGATACTGCTGGAGAAGCCCGTGCTGGTGCTGCTGGTGAGCTAGCTGGACCTGGTGATGTTGGTGAGCTAGCTTGGACCAGGTGCTGGTGAACTAATGTTGACATTCACCCTGGTTTGACTTCCTCGGTGTGGCTGCAGAGTCACCCGCTCTGCTCCTGCAGGCAAGAAGGGCACACCGACCAGAGGTCCCTTGTGCTGTTGTTGCCCTGAGTGCACGTATGTTGTCTCTGGGACCGTCAAGGGAAGTGGTTGTAGTGGATGCTGGTGGTGGTCACTACAATACTCCCCTTCCCTCCCAGGCACTGTGATAGCTCGCTCCAATGTGTGAAACATAGCACTCTGGGATGCATACAGTGTGGCCACAATGGGTTGTGTATCCGTCGGTAGCATCCACAGCAGGATTGGGGGAAGAAACTTGCAGAGGAAGAACAGAGGTGTGAGTGTCGCCAAGGGTATCGTTATGTGGTTCATTGGATGGTGGAGCCAATATATCAAGCGAGCATGATGGTGGAGGTGGTGGTGATGGTGGTGTTCTGGGTGTTGAAGGCTCCTGCTGGGGTGGTGGTGTTGCGTTCGATGGCTCACCTGGAGGCATGGTTGCTGGCTTCAGGTGGTTGATGCTCACAATGTCCTGTTTTCCTTTGTGGCTGATCGTTATGAACTTCGCTGAACAAGAGATGGCTTGGAATGGGTCATCATAGGGACATTGGAGAGGGTCATGGTGGGCGTTCCATCTGACAAAAACGTAGTCAGCATTGGCGAGGGCTGGTGGTATGGCGATTTGGTTGTTTGAGAGGTGACAGGGTGCAATGGTTTTAAAGGAGGTCACTGTGAGCTGTAATGCCTACAATAGGTCATAGTGACTGAGAAGAGGGCTTGTGTCCAGTGAGAGGTCGCCAAGAAGTCCGAGTGGTTTGCCATGGGTAAAGTGCGCTGGACTGTAGCTGAGGTCTTCTTTGGGTGAAGCACAGATGCCAAGGAGCACCATGGGAAGTACATCCACCCAATGGTAAGAAGGGTGAGGTGGTGCCTTGTTAGCATGGGTGGTCACTATATGTCATCATCTGTCATTCTGACATATCTAGCTACGCATCCTTTAAGATTTGGCCAAATCAAGGGGAAATGGCAAAGGTGTAAGGAGATAATAATAGGTGAATTAGTGTGATAGTTATACCTAACTCATTCTTAGAGACTCATGTTATTTAATTTGAGCATTTGGTGCTTGGTAGACGAATACTCTCAGAAAGTAACACTCTAACATTTTGATGTCCCAAGTGCGGACAACAGATGTGTGCTGAGGCTTTAAGTGGATTCAAGGATCCTTTCGTGAGGCATAGCATAACTCTGTGCACAGTACTGTAGAGGTGCTAGATACAGAAGTACGAATATTCCGGTCTGCAGGTGGAAAAGCTAGTTCCTTTTCAAATGATGAAGAGCTAAATACCGTACTGGATTGGGAACACCACAGCACTATCCTCTTTCTGGGGGAGAAATGATATTTATGAGGATGTGGAAATGAATGAAATCATCATGAATAGTATGGCAGTGATAGGGGCTATTGAAAAAAAAATGTGTAAGTCCTCTGTAGCCATAACTCTCCTCGAGCCTACAAATGTACCATATGGTGCACCAGTTAGCTACAGCACATTTAATTAGTCAGCAGGGCCGTAAACAGGAAGTTGCAGAGAATATGGAGCGGAAGAGATATTATTCACTTTAATGCCAAAACCTTCCAGGCAACCCTTAAGGCTGACGGTATTCACTGAAACCGTCAAGGCAGAGAGGTCATTCTAATGAAATTTATAAACTATACAGAACAAAAGAGGGACACCTTTTGTGCAGTAGATGCCATGGGAAGTCCTACGGAATATTGATGAACTAACTGCTTCAGAGCTCAAGGTAATTTTGTTGTTTATTTAGGGGTTAAGATTATGGGGACAGTGGTATAACCCAAACAGTTTAACAATCCAGAGGGGATAGGTTTAAAAACTTTTCCCCACAATCGTCAAAATTTAAGGTGCAAATATAAGAATTTGAATGTTATAAGGTAATCAACCAAAATGTCCATTTCACTGGGGCTGATTTGGTGGATGCACCTTCACTGGCATGAACTGCACTGATTTCTAAGCAATGAGACCTGACTTTCCTGAAGTGACGAAGGGAACTTAACCTATAAAGATTGGGGAGGGACTAAAGCTTTCTTCCATGAGAAACGGGGCATAGTCGATCCCTTCAAACACCATCTTTAGCCTTATGAAGTGATATAATGCAACACACTGATCCTGTATACTGTAGGTACTTACTTACCTTTTAAAGGCGTTAACCTGTCGATTACGGTACGATCAACACTAACTACAGTTAGCAAAGTTGGCATGATGCAGTAACTATCTCTTTTTTATCATAGTATTTCTCACGTATTTCGTATTCCATTGCCCTCAAATACAGTATACCATGACACAAATACTGTATAGCAATGCAACAATATTAGCAGTAATACATGTAACCCCTTCGAACGTCAGTGAATGTCTGGGTGATAAGGAGGGGCAGGGACTGCTAAACAAGAGTTTCACACAGCTTCTATGTGCCCAAAGTCGAAAAATCGGTTCCAGTTTTGGCGTTACACCAGCCGCTGTACAGGAATGGGCCTTGGTTTTTTGGTCAGTACAGGAACAGCAACTGTACTGTAAGGGTTAAATAACCTAAACTGACTGAAAAAAGGCCTGAACTGAACTACTTCGATTCTGAACATGGCTGACAGGCATTAGAGTTATTAAAATGGATCTGGGGGTTATGACCGAACTGGAAGTTCCCTGAACAGATCTGTAGTTACCTAAATGGATCTCATGTAACCTGATTGGCAGTGAACTGGCCTTACCGAGCTTGAATTACTGTGAAAGGCTTGAATGAACTTAAACTTATTATAATGACCTCAAAACTGAGCTGAAGGTACCACGCCAGCGCAAAACAGATGTGAGAGGCCTGACTGGAACCAAAATGGCACTGGTGTACCTGCATGAATACCGGGTATGATTTGATTTGAACATGCCTAGCAGACCCTTAATGGTCATACGCTGCCATGGATTAACTTAACTGGACCTGACAGGACCTTACGTGGTCAGTTTAGTTTTAATCACTATACATGAACCTGACCTGATTTCACTGGACTGGACTGAATGGAAAGAGCATGAATTAACCCATGTTGCTGGGGTGGACCTTACAGGACCTAGTAAATAAAAATAGACCTGAATGGACCTGAACTGATACAAATGATTTTAAATTAACCTGATTTGACTTAATTAGATATGAAGTAATTTAAATGAACCTCCCGTGGCACGATGACTCAATGGATGTAACAGAGAATGAAATTGCCTGAATGGAAACAGACCTTCTAAAACCTTAATGGTTGTGAAAGGCCTGAATCTGATATGGTCACCAAATAAATATTTTTTTAATTAAGCCAGGCAGGAAATAAAGTCCATTTTTATGGGTTTTCTGGATCATATGCAGGGTGATAATTTTGCTAGTTGACGGACAGTTATGATGACTGATAGTTACGCTGAATGATGGTTATGCCAGCTGAAAGATAAGCTGGCTGACAATGAGGCTAGCTGACATTTATCCTGGCAGACAGTTACGCTAGCTAACTAGCACAGCCAACCTGTTTACTGCCGGACACTTGGGGGGCTCTTGGCCTGAAAATGAACAAAAAGGGCCTAAGACGACCCTACAGAGGGCATTTTACGAATCTGAGTTTGTATTCATAAAGAATCTTGCGAAAATACTCGTATAAATTTTCAAGTTAAGAAATTTTGTGAATATGACTCGTATCCCTGAGAAACATCGCCTAGTATTCAGTTAGACGTGGAAAAATTGGTGGAGTCACCGTGGTGGCTCCAGTTTGGTGGTTTTGTCCTCGGTACAACGAGTGACTCGGACTAGTGAGTTACTGGGTCGACCTCTGCCGCTAGCAAGGTTCGGCAATTATGCCGGCAGACAGTTGGGCTGGCTGACAGTTATGTCAACTGAATTATGCTGGCTGAGGTTAGGCCAGCTGAATTGTGCTGGCTGATAATTATGCTGGCTGACATTCACGCTGGCTGACTTGTGTTGAATGATGATTGAGCTGGCTGACAGTTATGCTGACTGATAATTATGCTGGCTGATAATGAGTTCTACTGACTGATAATTATGCTGGCTAACAGTAATGCTGGCTGATGCTGGCTGATAGCCTAATTATGCTGGCTGACATGCTCTCTGATTATTATGCTGGCTGACATTTATGCTGGCTAACAGTTATGCTGATAATTATGCTGGCTGACAGTTATGCCGGCTGATGATTATGCTGACTGACATTTAGGCTGTATGACAGTTGAGCTGACTGATAATGATGCTGCCTGACAGTCACGCTGGCTGAGTTCTACTGACTGATAATTATGTTGCCTGACAGTTATGCTGACTGATAATTATGCTGGCTGACAGTTCTACTGACTGATAGTTATGCTGATTGAGTTATGCTGGCTAATAACTATGCTCATTGACATATGCTGGCCGATAATTATGCTAACTGACATGCTGGCTGAATTATGCAAACTGATAATTATGCTGGCTAGCAGTAATACTGACATAATTATTCTGCCTGACATTTATACTGACTGATAATTATTCTGACTGACAGTTTTACTGACTGATAATTATGCTGGCTGAGTTATACTGACTGATAATTATAATTATGCTGGCTGACAATTATTCTGACTGATAAGTATCCTGACAATTATGCTGACTAATAATTATGCTGGCTGACAGTTATACTGACTGATAATTATTCTGCCTGACATTTATGCTGACCGATAGTTATGCTGACTGGCAGTTATGCTCAAAATTATGCTGGCTGACAGTTATACTGACTAATAATTATTGTGATTAAGTTTTGCTGACTGATAATTATGCTGGCTGAGTTATGCTGATAGATAATTATGGTGGCTGTAATGCTTACTTAAAAGTATTCTGGCTGACATTTACGCTGACTGATAATTATCCTGAGTTATGCGGACTGATAACTATGTTGGCTGACAATTATGAAGACTGATAGTTATGCAGAGTTATGTTCACAATTACGCTGGCTGAGTTATGCAGACTCATAATTATGCTGGCTGACTGTTCTGTTGACTGATAATTATGCTGACTTACGCTGACTGATAATTATGCTGGCTGACAGTTATGCTGACTGATAATTATGTTGGCTGACAGTTATGCTGGCTGACAGTTCTACTGACTAATAATTATGCTGGCCAACAGTTATGCTGACTGAATTATGCTGGCAGACAGGTATGCTGGCTGACAATTCTACTGACTGATAATTATGCTGGCTGACAGTTTTACGAACTGTTAATTATGCTGGATGACGGTTATACTGACTGATAATTAAGCTGGCTGAGTTATGACAGTTGACAGTTATACTAGCTCACAGTTACGTCAACTGACAGTTATACTTGCTGACATATATGCTAGCAAAACAAAGTTGCGCAGCTGAGGTAGCACTTGTTCAATATAACAGCCAGACCTCAAATAATTCCTCCATAGATAGACAGATAAACCTCAAATAATCCTTGAAGGGCTGACCACGAACAAATCGCATCTAAGTCACCGTCTTCTTCCATCAAGCAACCCTTCTTCATATCACACCACACTCACTCATGTGCCTCTCCACCCCATCCCTCCACTTCATCTTTCCCTCTTCCCTTCCCCCTCACATACACTCTCCTAGTCATTCTCTCACTCTCCATTTGTTCCACAAGTACTTGTAATACTTTCCAGCATATCCACATCACCCCGATAGCTTTCTCGATCTTTGTGTGGGCAAAAATTACTTTGTCTTCTTATAAACTTACGCCATTCAAAATATCAGTTTTAAGCTGATGCTTCATAAATCTACAGTAAGTGGCTGCATCTTTCCATAACTTCATACTACTCCAGTAACGTGACAAGAGCTGAAGGCATTAAAGAAACTCATGCTGCCAGCCGTATTTCACTATAGTCGCGGCGCGCAACTCTTGAGGTTATTATCGCGCCTAGGCAACCTACCATTCAAAAGTGCGTCCGATTTCGTGTATGATATGAGACGCACGTGATTCGTGTATGATATGTTCGTGTACAATAATACTCGTGTATAATATATTTGTGCATAATAATATGATTCGTGTATATGATACGAAATCGGACGCACTTTTGAATGGGAGGTTGCCAGGGTACGATAATGACAACCTCAGAGTCGTGCGCCGCGACTATAGTAGCCACTAAGGGGTCTGTCTTTGGAATCCTGTTACACTGTCGGTTACACCAAAGCATGACATGAAGCACAAATGTCGAGACTGGCTTATGGTAACCACGTAAATTATGTGGTATGTAATCAGTGACTGAAAGATATGTAGAGGTCCATCACTTTCACTAGCATCTTACACTGAATGAAGCCTACACGTGATGGCGCTGTGCACCCTAGGTGGAACAGCTGCAGCATCCACTCAGATGCTACACCTTATGTTTCCCTACACCCTGCCGTGGAAAGGACCCTGATCCCACCCAGATGAGGCGCCTGATCCGATCCCTGCACGGTGTATGTACAGTACTGTGCTGTATCTGTAAGACGGTCCTACAGAAGGAGTTGCTTAACTGTGCTCCACTGGAGTTGAGTAAAAACAACAACAATGGACCAAGGGCTGTATTGTACTGTAGGTGGCATGGGAGGTTTGGTACAACCATCTCCCTGGTGATTACATCTCAATATTCTCTTTTATGTTGTTAATGAAAGCTATTTCTGCACTATAAATATATAAAAACATATTAGAGAACATTAAGATGAAATATGCGTAATACCTCGCTATGAAAAAAAAAAAAAGTGTCGCAATGCCTCAGGTTCCACTCAGAATACAACCTTATGAATAATACTATAAATCTGTAGACAAACTCACATTCATGAGGCCAATGGTTTTTTCCTTCTTCTTATTCCTGCATTTGGTGGCAGCAATCTTGTTCCTCTCCCGCCGTCGTCGACGCCGCTCCTCATCCTCTTCGGTTAGCTGGAGGATGGATAATTTTTAACTTGGGAGTCCTTATCACGTTTGTTTAAACTTGACAAAGATCCCTAACCATTTTTAGCTCAGCTGATAGTCATGTGCAGTCGGACTAGAGGTCAATCTGACAATCAAGGAGACTCATTCCTACTTCATAACTAAGGCTCATCAAAGTTCATGCAGTAATGACTTAGTATTCAAGCTATGGGAGTGACCCAGCTCTGTCAGGTGAAAACAAACCGACTAAAACAAACCACTTACAATCGATGACGTAATGTTTTGCTTTATTATTGCTACCTCCGATTTTAGTCACATTAAGGAAGACTTTTTGAACTGACTGGGTTTGATACGGCCAGAGTTAATGCTAATAATACTATAGTTAAAATCTTTTAATATAAGCGCCCCTTGGTAATGTGACTTAAATAAATATATACGTCACCGAAATAAGGGGTTCTTTCTGTTACACTTCGATAAATACTTCTTATTACTTCGCTGTTTCACATAAATCAAACAAGTGGCATCCATCAAAAGACTCTAAACACAAGTTTTCATGTTCACATGGGATGAAATTTGGAATAGGGATATTTATTCTTTCTGGACATGAATCAGATGAAACAAAATCAAAATCATCATCATCATCATCATCATCATCATCCGGACCTCCTTTCCCACCCTAAGGCAGGGTGAGGAGTAACAATGTCAAGACAGCCCAGATTTAACCAATCCAATGGGCTACGCTTCTATTCACTCATCATTCAAGCCCCTGGAATCCTGGATCAATCAGATACGCCAAAAACATTCACCACGTTCTATAGCTTCACACAAACGTATCCGATAGAGTCAATCCGAACGCTGTCACGTTAAAAAAGGGTGCCAGCTCCCTGATCATGCACTTCTCACGACACTCATCCAACCAGCTCGATCTCCTGTCAATTCCATAGCCTCACCAACTTCCAAACCTCTCTTCCTCACACACTCATCCACCATATCTCTCCACCTTCTTCTTGGCCTACCTCGCCTCCTCCCTCCTTCAAATTCGCTCAGATATACCTTTTTCACCACTCAGTTGTTATCCATTCTGTCCACATGACCATACCATCTCAGCACACACTCTTCGATTCTGGTGTCCAACGACTTTCTTACTTCACATCTTTCACGAATCACATTATTTCGTATCCTATCCACCCTCTATACTCCACATACATTCCTCAGCAGTCCCCCCTCCACTGTTCTTACTCTTGACTTTTCACATTGCCACACCATAGTCTCACATCCATAATAAGTTGGCACTAACACTCCTTCATGTAAGCCTCGTGCAGCTGCAACACTCAAGCCTCTGTTTCTTATCAAGGCCTTCATTGCACCAGTTACTTTTCTTCCTTGTGTCCCTCTACTTTCCACTTCTTTTGCACATTTTCCTCTCTTTTCTATCACTGTACCCAGCTATTTGAATTCTCTCACCAATTCCAGTCTCTCTTCATTCACTGTAACATCACACTAGGAGTCACCTTCTCTCAGTAACCATCACTTTACTCTTTACTACGTTTACTTTCAGTGTACGACGCTCACAGACATCAGCAAAGCTCTGCACTAGCCTACCAAGTTCTTGTCCGGTATTTGCATGCAGTACTGCACAATCAGCATACAACAAATCTGAGATATTCCATCGATCACCATTCACTACCAACGCCATCACTCTCTCCATTACTCGTGTTTTTACTTCTCTCATACAACCATGGGGACATCACACAACCTTGTCGCACACCCATACCGATCGTGAACCATTAACTGTGATGCCCATTTACCCTTACACATGCTTCACTACCATTATAAAAACTCTTGACGGCACCTAGCAGCTTATCATCTACACCTACATGCGAAAATTCCACAATCCATCTCTGTCCACTTTGTCGTACGCTTTTTCCAAATCCATGAATGCCATAAACACCGTATGGTCCTTCTCACAAGCCTTCTCTGCTAAGTCTCACTGCAAATATTTGATCCACACATCCTCTCCCATTCCTAAAGCCACCCTGTTCATCACTCACTAGGAATTCTGATATCTCTCTTACTTTATCTATAATAATTCTTCCATATACCTTCCGTACCACACTCAATAAACTTATGGCAGGATAATTCTTGCACTCACTTTGCTCACCTTTATTTTTGTACAGGGGTACAATCACAGCCTTTTTCCACTCTGCTGGCACAGTTTCACTCATCCATGCCTTCTTACATATCTCCAACAAGTACTTCATTCCACTCTCTCCATATATATATATATATATATATATATATATATATATATATATATATATATATATATATATATGTATAATATATATATATATATATATATATATATATATATATATATATATACATACTATATATATATATATATATATATATATATACATATATATATATATACATACTATATATATATATATATATATATACATATATATATATATATATATATATACTATATATATATATATATATATATATATATATATATATTATATATATATATATATATATTATATATATTATATATATATATATATATATATATATATATATATATATATATATATATATATATATAAGGATGGAGATGACACCCGCCAGCATTTTCTTTCAATATATTTCTCCGAATTTTCGGACACTTCACGTGGCCATCATCAGGGTACATATGCGGGATCCTACCAAAGAGCAATACTCGTTGTACAACATATATGGATCTAAAGTCATTCATTTTCTATATACTGTATATATGTTTTTTTTTTTAAATGAAGAACATGAAAAAAAAATTGTAAACTAACATAAACCAAACTTATCAAATCTATAGTCTTCATATAGTATAAACAAAGACAAGAAAAGGAAACTACAGCAAAAATGCACATATAAAATTAATACACAAAAGCAATGTACATTGCTCTTTGGTAGGATCCCGCATATGTACCCTGATGATGGCCACGTGAAGTGTCCGAAAATTCGGAGAAATATATTGAAAGAAAATGCTGGCGGGTGTCATCTCCATCCTTATTTGTCTTTTATGGAAGTTACGGTGCCATGGGTCCATTGTTGATGTGCTGATTACATTATATATATATATATATATATATATATATATATATATATATATATAAAAGAGTCATGTTGTTTGTGTGTTTGTATGCTTGTCCTTCAATCACACCCCACAGACCCCAGACCCATATCCATTCTGATTCAGGGTGACCCAAGGATGATTATAGGGGGGTCAAAATTCAGATCTGGGTCATTTGAGGTCACTAGTAGAGTGTTCGCCTTTTTGGCCTGGGCAACACCAGATATCTCTGCAGCCAAATTTTTGGCATGGAGATTCACATGACCTCCAGTTCGGACATAGGCTATGTGAGGTTGACCTCCGAGGTCATTTGAGGTCACCAGTAGGAAGTCATTTGAGGTCACCGGTAACACACGCTCGAAAGATTGGACAAAGCAGACCAATTTTTGGCATGGAGACTCACATGACCTCCAATTCAGGCATAGGCTATGCGAGGTGTACCTCCGAGGTCATTTGAGGTCACCAGTCGGAGGTCATCTGAGGACATCGGTAATATCAAACAAGTCCTCACACATACTGTGCATTAGTCTGCAAAAGCTGAAACAGAAAGTTCCTGGATCTCTTATAGTCTCTCCTCAAAAAGGTAAGAGGTACAGACGTCGGAATAAGTTCGTTTCCTTTTCCGTGTTTGTAACACTGCTCGATGGAGAGCTACCCCCTCCTCCTCCCTTCCTCATAGTCCCACACTCCCACCCAACCCCCCGTTTTCTCTCCTACCCCATAACCCCACCAGGTACCGTCCATGCTCTCGCTCACAGCCAGCTAGGGGTTTCTTAACTTCAAGCACCTCTCTAATGAGGTGCATTCAAAGCTAGTATTGCGGTAGATGTCACCACCATTGGGACAAACACATTCCCCATGCTGTTTAATAAGTATATTTTTCTTTGATAAATATCTACACTTGCGTGAAACAGTGAACCATAGTAATGTCATACTGTAATATAAATAATACAAATAGAACACACGAGTATAAATATATAGATATATATATATATATATATATATATATATATATATATATATATAAATGGCGTTGCCATCGTATTCCATCAATGATATTTTAATATCCGTTTTATGTTCACGCTACGTTATATATATATATATATATATATATATATATATATATATATATATATATTTATATAACGTAGCGTGAATTGTTTATATACATAAAACGGATATTAAAATATCATTGATGGAATACGATGGCAATGCGCCATTTCAGTGGTCCTATATTATTTCATTTCTGCTACATTTAGTGCAAGTTAGGTTCTTAATACACAGTTTGTTCAGACTGTAAATTGCGCCTAGTGGGTGTCTTGAATCATTCAGTCTCTTTGTGGGCAGAAATTAAATGTTGAGTAAATACTGGGACTCAACATTTTGCTCACTCCCTTCACCCATGCACACCACAAGACCCGTGTTGCCACGGTTTGAGAAGGCCGTGGTGTTGCCCCCTCAGACCCTCCAAAGCAATTACAGTACCTTACTTTATCTAACCTAACCAGACCACAAGTAGCCTAAACTAAATTGTATTATTTTAAGCATTAGCCCTAGTGCGTTTGTTTTGAAAACAAATCTCGTGTGAAAAAATCTAAACACTGTACTGTCTTGTGCGCATGCGTGAAGTGAGTGAGCAAAATGTTGAGTCCCAGTATTTACTCAGCATTAAAATGCTGCCCACATAGAGACTGAATGAGTCAAGATACCTACTAGTCGTAATTTACAGTCTGATCAAACTATGCATTAAGAACCTAACTTGCACTAAATGTAGCAGAATTAAATAATATAGGACCATCATATTCCATCAATGATATTTTATTTTCCGTTTATGATAAATATAAACAATTCACGCTACGTTATATATACGTGTTCTATTTGTATTATTTATATTACGGTATATGACATTACTATATTTCACAGTTTCACACAACAATGTAGAAATTTAACTAAGAAAAATATGCTTTTTAAAGAGCGCGGGGACTCTGTCCCAATGGTTGTGACAGCTACCGGAATACTAGGCTTTTTCAGAAGTACCCCATTACGTGGTCCGAACAACTAATAAAGAAATCTCTATCTATATACCTAGGTTGCTTCCCCCAAGGAAAGGGAGGTAGCCGAGACAGGACGACACACTCGCAATTTACTCATCCATTCAAACACATTCATTCACATCTTAGCCCCAAAGGGGAGAAGGGACAGATCCTCACAGCATCACACCCTACAAGGGTCAACTGCGCAGTGCAATCAGTGACATCAGCAGCAGGGCCCGACAGCAGAGCTGGTTTACCCCTGCCACATCATAATAGACCCATCACCTTATCCGCACCTGACCTGACTAGCTGATCAGACCAAATGTGGGAGAATATCCCCTCAGGGCTGCATCACCATTTATTCGTTCACAATTTCTCTCCATTTATTTCTGTCACCACAGCCACTCTTCCTTGCTCAACAGACATCCCTCTCGCATGCAGCGCTCTCTTCACACTGTCCATCCATCCTATTCGTGGTCTCCCTCTCAGCCTTACACCTCTCACATCAGATCTAGTTATCTTTTTCACCAATCGCTCATTATCCATTCTCTCCATATGCCCAAACCATCGCAACACCCTCTGCTCAACTCTACCAGCCATCTCCCGAACAACTCCAGTTCTCTTTCGCGCCTCATCATATCGCACTCGATCCATACGCGTCACTCCACACATACTTCTCAGACACCTCATCTCCATTACATTCAAACTTTTCCTCTCTGCTACACCCATATTCCATGTTTCAGCCCCATGTAATGCAGTCGGTACCACAACACCCTCATACAGCCTTCTCTTTACATCCATTCTAAGCGAACGACATCTAAACACTTTTTTCATTCCTCTAAGCACCTTACCTACTTCATTCATTCTAAACTTCATTTCTGCATCTATTCTTCTATCCACAGCAACATGTGACCCTAAATATTTAAAACACTCTACCTCCTCAAGCAACTCACCATTCTAAACTATATTCATCCCCCTACCATCTATCAGCCTCGTACACGTCACTTTACTCTTATTCTCATTTACTTTCAATTTCCTCCTTTCACACACCCTTCCAAACTTCTCTACCAACTGTCTCAATCTCTTCTCTGAATCAGCCACCAGTGCTGTATCATCTGCAAACAGCAGCTGCGTCAGATTCCACTCTCCACCATCAACATTCACCAAACTCAGACCTCCACCTAACACTCTTGCACTCACCTCCCTTACAACACAATCCATATAAATATTAAACAACCAAGGCAACATCACACATCCCTGTCGCAGCCACACTCTCATGGGAAACCAATCACTCACAGCATTTCCCACTCTTAGACACGCTCTACTATTTACATAAAAACTTTTCACCCCTTTTAGTAACCTACCATCAAGTCCATACAATCTTAAAAGAGTCCACAAAGCCTCCCTATCAAGTCTATCATAAGCTTTCTCTAAATCCATGAATGCCCAAAACATATCCGTGCCTTTCACTAAATACTTTTCACACACTTGTCTCACAGCGAACACCTGATCCAAGCATCCCCTCCCTCTCCTAAAGCCACACTGCTCATCACCAATCACTCCCTCTGTACCCTGTCTAACTCTCATAATTAACACTCTACCATACACCTTACCTACAACACTCAACAGACTTATACCCCTAAAGCTAGTACATTCATATTTATCACCCTTGCCTTTATACAACAGGACCACACAGGCACTTGCCCAGTGAATTAGCACACATACCTTTCACAAAGCACACATTCAACAATCTTACTAACCAGTCAACAATAGTCACTCCACCACCCTTCAGGCATTCCATAGCACACCCAACAATATGTGCATCTTTCCCTGTTTTCATCTCCTTTACTGCCTTCTCCACTTCCTCCTTCATGATCAAAGAATCATTCAACTCTCCCAACACATTCCTTGCACCCTTCCATCCGCCACAATCTCAGCCACCCTTTCCTCCTCTACATTTAACGATCTTTCAAAATACTCTGCCCATCTCTTCCTTACTGCATCCATCTCAACATCCTTCCAGCCTCTGCTTTTACTCGCTCTTCCCTCCCAGACTCTCCCTTTCGCACCCTTTTCACCTCCTTCCGGAACATTTTCTTATTCTGTTGAAAATTCTCTGTAAGCCGCCTACCCCACCTTTCATCTGCTGCCACTTCAGCATCATGCACAGCCCTTCTCGCCCTATTCCTCTTTTCCTTATACCTCTCATATGACTCCTTATCCTTCCCCTGCAGCCACACTTCATATGCAAGTCTCTTCTCAGCTACAGCCATACGTACTTCCTCGCACCACCATTCACTTCCTTTTCTTACACCACCACCCACACATCTCACACCACACACCTCTTCTGCATGCCCCACCACAGCAGTCTTAAACAACTGCCATTCCTCCTCCACACTGCCATTTTCCTGATCTTTCACTGCGTTCCACTCATCTTTCAATTTCTCCTGATACTCTATCATTTTCTCTCTTTTATCCAGCTCACTTTCAAAACCTCCCTGGCACACCTAACCCTCCTAGCTCTCACCCATCTCTTACCTACTGTTAACTTTCCCTCCACCAGGTAGACATACCTCCACCCTTCCCTCTCAGAACTCTCACATCCAACAATCTTCCTATTACATTCCTAGACACAACCACATAGTATCCACAACCATTCCACCCTCCTGTCTCACCCATGTATACTTGTAAATATCTTGCTTCTCGAACAGGGTATTTCCAATCACCATCTCTCGCTCAACACACATCCCTATCATTCGTTCCCCATTTTCATTTCTTCCAGGCACACCATGCATACCAACTACACCTTCAACTGCTACATTTCCCACTCAAGCATTCAGATCTCCCATCATTACCACATTCACATTTGCTCCCAAAAATGCAGACACTCATCAACATCATTCCAGAAAGACTCCCTGACTTCTTCATCCTTTTCACTACCAGGCCCATATGCACTCATAAACACTCACAACTCACATTCAAATTTCGCTTTCACCCACATCAGTCTGGATGACACCTCCTTCCATTCAATCACACACTGCTGTACTTCCGGACTCACTAACAAGGCCACACCTTTTCTTGCCCTTCCTCTATCAGCACCTGACAATCTACCATTCACATTTCCAAACATAGACTCACCCTTCCCTTTCATCTTCGTATCACTCAAAGCTAACACATCCAACTTTCTTCTCACAAACATTCTTCCAATCTCCTCCATTTAAGCCTCAATCGTACTACATCCACGCACATTCATAGACCCAATTTTCAGGGTACGGGGATAACTCCATCCCCCATCCCTTTCTCTGGCATGTCTCTTTTTAGGAACTAAAAAACGGAGGAGGGTGTCCCTAGTCCCTTCACCCCGCCCCTTTTAGTCGCCTTTTACGACACGCAGGGAATACGGTGGCAGTATTCTTCCTAACAACCTGGCCGCAGAGTAGTAGTACCACCCCATAGTGCGGCCAGATTGTGTCCACCCCCGCCACAGGGGGGGGGAAGGTTTACCACACTGTGTGTGTGTGTGTGTGTGTGTGTGTGTGTGTGTGTGTGTGTGTGTGTGTGTGAGAGAGAGAGAGAGAGAGAGAGAGAGAGAAAATCTGCTGTGATTGAATATTGCGATAGTAGACACCTCTTTTACACACACACACACACACACACACACACACTTACAGAGTGAGAGAGAGGAGTTACAAGGAAAAGTTAGGATCATGACTATGCAGCCAATACCGTGGAGATATTTCTTGTTTGCCTGGGAATGCATATCCAGTTCACATTTATTTTAGTGTAAGATCCTGCTGATGAATCCCTTAAACTTCTCTACTGTTAACAACGTCCATGTTGAGTCAGTTCCATGTGGAGCAGATCATGCACGTGAAAAAGTTTTCACGTAATTCTGTTGGCAAATTTTCTCATTTACGGCTTCCAGCCATAGTTGTGTACCGAGTCCGTGTTAATAGTAAGTAACTTTCTATGTAATGGTTGTGAAACCCATTCAGATTTTAAACACTTTAATGAACTGACCTCGTAGTCTATGAGTTTCTACTAAAAAGGTCCCACAGTCCTCAGGCGAACCTAACACCTTAGTCTCCTGAACTCTTTTAAAGTCGACGTATGTCTTTTTCAAGCGACCAAAATTCCACAGCAACTTAGGAAGTGGCCGTATTGAGACATAGACTGTGAGAACAATCTCTCTATTCCTAGAGAGAGAAAGAGAGAGAGAGAGAGAGAAAGAGAGAGACTTGGAATGGTAAGAACAATCAGGAGAAATGCTGATAAGAAAAGTGAGAGGAGAAACTGAAGCAGAGAAGAGGAAAACACGCCGGTGAAAAATTGAAACAATGTTATAGAAGTGACACAGGGATGGAAGCACGCGCGAGCACACACACACGCACACACACACACACACACCGCTCGCTGGCTCAGTGGTAGCGTTCTCGCTTGCCATCTGGTAGACGGGAGTTCGCGCCTCGCTCAGGTTGCGAAAAGTTTCACTGACGAAGTGGGTGGTTACTGTCCCCCTTGAGCAAGGGGACGGGTGTGTGCGTGTGTGAAGGTCACAGCCTTGCCCTTAGATCGGACTATATGAGCTCTCAGCTCCCTTCCGGGAGGGTAAAAAAGCTGACGATCACGACCATCAGGTGATCCTGACCGACCCGGTGAATTACGTACTCACAAACGCACACTTTCTGAACATTTGTCGACCTATCTGTCTGTGCCTGTCTGTGTACTGCCCCTCTCCCCCTATCTCTCTCTCTGGATCCTTTGTCTCATCCCCAGTTTCCTTTTCCCTCCTTCCTCTTTCTTTATAGGTATCTGCTCAGTCCCTACCTTCCTCCCTCTCGCCTTTCCTTCGTCTGTCTCCCCCTCAGTCACTCCCTCCTTACCTCACTCTTCTTTCTCCCTTCCTGTCACAACTTTGTCTTACTTTTTTCATTTGTCATGTGTTACCTTTTTTTCTCCATTACTCTCTCCGTATTTCTTTACCTGTACTGAACCCATTTTCTTCACTGCTTTCTTTCCCCAGTAATAACTGCATGCTCCTTTTTCTCTCCCTCTCTCCGCCGCTCCCTGTCACCCGAAATCTCCTCTTTCAATCCGCTCTTCCCACTGTCTTTCCCTCCCTTCCTCTCCCTCCCCTTGTCTTTCCTTCTTAACATCCCCCTCCCCTTTCTTGGGGTACTTTATGGGGTGGAAGACAATTGACAATCGTCATGGTCGAGCCTGCCACAGACGTCGTAGGACACGCATGCTCATGAATCATATGCTGCATTTGTTTATGTGCACTTGTGATAGGATTAATGTCATTCCTACTTACAAAACCACTTACACTCTCCAATGAATACACACAACAAGAGCTTATTCATTTGTATGAGTCATACAAAAAGGTAAAAATATTCTAATCTGGCAAGTCTAGCAACTAGTCAGCTCATTCATCCCTTATAATTTAATGTTTTCTGTGTTAATTCTTTAGAAATGAGTAGATTTGTATCTCTTAATATATGGTTTCAATGAGGAAAGTCATATTTTCCTCCGCTGAGACGATTTACTAACTTAAATTTATTAATGCATAAATTCGCCTTCAGTCAACGATTTCGACAAACCGTCCCAAATCCAGGAACGGTCAACAGTCATTTTTTGCCTGCTCTGAGAGAGGTCGGAAGGCTGGACTGAAGTCGAGAGGACGCACGCTGAGAATCTGAGATGTCAGGATCGTACTGTTGTGTTCCCCTGTGCATTAATAGGGGTGGCCATCAATTTCCCCAGATTATGAATGATGAAATTACAAAATAAGCAATTTGGATAATATAGTATCATATACAGTATGTATATATTTCTCAAAGTGGCTAATCAATCCAGAATAGAATATATTCTCTATAATAAGTATATATAGAAAAATGTGTGCTTTTCACTTTCACTCACAAAGTACACACTGCTTCCTACCCAGATGACAACACTCCCACACACACTTCATGACTGGTGTACTACAAAAAGACTCAGAATGGCCTCTTTTATGGTAGAACACAGTCATAACTCACACCTCACTATCAACAACATCCCCCTTGTCCCACATGCACGCAAAATCTTTGGTGAAATGAAAGCACAGTAACAGAAGAATTTGGTAATATCTTGCAGCATAGAGCAGTTAGTTAGAAGCTGATCTGTAAAAATATTTATCTAAGACAGCCTTTCTGAAATTATCTTGATGTCCTCAAATGTGAATATTACAAAATCTTGGGTGCCGCAATATTAGAAACAAAAGCAGAGTCTATCTTGTCCCTGGGACTGTACCTTCAATGCGCATGCGCCACTTGGATATTTGGGATGTTACGAGCGTCGTACCGATTTTTTACTTATATTGGCTAGTAATCGACTTGAAGAGGGCAATTACAAAGTATTTCGTTCCAGCCAATAGTGAGTAATGTAACTCCACCTCTTTCAGTACAATAAAAGACTACTAATGCAAAATAAATGAGGATCTTGGAGTTCATTTGATGCTAGTCTAGCTGGATAAATATTTTTTCCGTATTACTATGAAAATAATAAGTAGTTTGCCTTCATTTCTTCTCAATTATTTGAGAAAAAACTAATTCCTCTACACATTACAAACATTAATTTGAATCATAAGCCCACACAAAGATATTAATGATTCATGAGAGTGCAACTGTTCACTGTCAGTGGCAGGCTCGACCACTTCAATGGCGGCTCCAAAGGACCCCAACCTATTTTCTTCCCATTCGTAATCTCTACTTTCTCTCCGCAAATTTCTCTAATTTCTCTATTTCTCTCCCTCCCTTTTCACTTGAATGTCATTCTCAATGCTTTCGTCTTAGTTCTTTCCCTGCGTCCTTGCCATAATAACGCACTTTCTTCCTCCTCCCCATTACCTTGTCTCCTTTTCTAATTTTTCTCATATCGTTCTCAGTATTCCGTTCCGTAGCTCGCTTCCACTTTCTCCCTTTGTTATCCCTATTTCTATGTTTGCTCCATTCCAATTTTCTCTCAGCTGTCTCCCCTTTTGTCTCTGCTTCCTGTCTCCCAGCCTTCCAATTCACATCACCCTTCTCTCTTTCCCTTTCACACTGCTTGAATTTCATTTCACCTCTAACCGTCTCTTCTCACCCTTTGTCTCAACTCTCGTTGTTCTCTCCTTGCCTCTCCCCTTTTTATTTTCTCTGTAACTGCCCTCTCATTTCTCATTATTCCACTCGCTCTCCCTCTCGGCCTGTCGCTCCCTGTCTGTTAACTCTCTGTCTCTGTCTGTCTGTCTGTCTGTTTCTCTCTCTCTCTCTCTCTCTCTCTCAGTGCAGTAAATTTTCCCTAACTTTGTTTATGTATATACTGTACTATTTTTTTATTAGTTGTTCGGACTATACGTAATTAGAGAGGTGCTTGAAGTACAGAAACTCCTATATTATAGCTGGCTGTGAGCGAGAGCA
The DNA here is from genome assembly GCF_032717465.1 of Coenobita brevimanus. Classification (NCBI taxonomy): domain Eukaryota; kingdom Metazoa; phylum Arthropoda; class Malacostraca; order Decapoda; family Coenobitidae; genus Coenobita; species Coenobita brevimanus. Next base: position 23,735,773 of record NC_137033.1, read on the forward strand.
TGGAGGGTACCGGATGGAGTTATGGGGTCGGAGAGAAAAGTAGGGGGGGGGTTGGGTGGGAGTGTGGAACTATGAGGAAGGGAGAAGGAGGGGGTAGCTCTCCATCGAGCAGTGTTACAAACGCCTTAGTCCACAGAAAAGGAAACGAACTTATTCCGACGTCTGTACATGGTCTTTTTGGAGTGCAAAGAAAGTTTGACCCAGAACAAGTAGGATTAAAGTGTTGGCTTTTTTGGCCCGGGCAACACCGGGTACCCCTGCTAGTGTTATAGGGTGGTCCTTATTACTAAGGGGGAATATTAATTCTGGAATATTTTGTTTACTGGCAGTGTATATTGTGAGTTTAGGAGTAAACTCTTGAGGTACCAAATTTTGGCCGAATTGAATTATACAGTACTTACCGGTGCCGTATCTTACCCAAAGTTTGAACCTAATAAGCAAAATCATTGTTGTGATTTTTTTTTTTTTTTTTTTGAAAAGAATGTTTGCTTTACTTCACTGGAGGCTACATTCTAGTAAAAGCTACATTTGTTTATTTTTTTCAGGGATTGGCCTTTTGCATTATTATTAAGCACTTATTTACTCTGACTGAAGTGAAATTGTCAACGCCAGTGATGAAAAGCAGGAGCAAGATCAAGACTTGGCTTGCAGTAACAGTGGTAGTTGTTCCCCAGGCGGTCTAGCCAAACAGCTCCGAGTCCCTAAGAAAGTCTACAGCTGAGACCAGGCTTTCCCTCAAAGTTTTCAAGAAGTGTATGTGACTGTGTGCAATGCAGTCTTCCATAATGTGCTTAATAGTATGAGGTGCTGAGCTGCATCCTGGACAGGCATCAGTGACAGTCATCCAGCCTCTTCTGATAACTCAAGAGGGCCGGATGATGCCCACATCTCAGCCTGGCTTGTTGGCTAACCAAGTGGAAGACTCCTTGGAAGTAAGTTACCTTCCTGTATAGAAGTGTTAGCGAGACTCTTCTACCTGATGCAAACAGAGACATGAACACTGAGGGATTCAGCATGTTTTCTGACCGAGGAACTAGGAGGATTCTGGAAGAGAGCTAGCATTCCTGCATCTGAGCCACGGAATTGTATCCCCAAAATCGAATCTCTTTATAAAGAATGGAGAAAGTTGGAGAAGAGTGAGAGCCACAATACTGAAAGAGAGGGGAGGAGAAAGAACTTCCAAGAACAGATGAAAGATCTCTTTGACACTGCCAGACGAATGCCTTCGACCTCATCAAAAATCGTGATGTTAAGGTGTTTCTTGTGGCTCAGAGGGAGAAAGGGAGGCAAGGCTCTATGCTGGGTATTGATGTCAAGTTCCACCGGAAAGAACGAAGACAGAAGGACAACAGACTGAACAGGAGAGGAAAGAGTGTGAGGAATGTCATTGAGCAGTAAGAGAGGAAATAGTGGAGCTGGAGGAAAGCCCAACTAGTGATGATGACGAAACAGTCGACGATTATACAGATACAAAAGGTCCTTCCTTTTCGACTGCAACTCCTCCTCCGAAATGCCAAAGCACAAAAAACAGTTGTCACTTCTCCAGTTGCTGCTGCTTTAGATCGGATCAAGACTATGCTGCAGTCCATCTGCTTACTATGGCCATTTCTGCCTGTGGACAAGATCCAACAGTGTATACTATGAACAGGCAAAGTATCCGCCGAGATCGAATCAAGAGTCAGAGGAAATCTGCAGGATGGCTGAAGAAATCATTCCATCCAACTGTGCCATTTGTAGTGTACTGGGATGGAAAACTAATTCCAAATGTAACAGGAGCAAATATCACTGAACGCCTTCCAGTTTTCGTCTCAGGTGACGGAGTTTGAAACCTTTTGAATGTACCCAGTTTGGAATCAGGGACAGGAAAGGCAATGGCCAATGTCATTATTGAAACACTGAAAGATCGGGGTATATCTGAACGAGTGGTAGGAATGGCATTTGACACCACTGCCAGGAATACCAGATTGTGGGCAGGGGCGTGCACCCATAATCAACAACAGTTGCACAAGGATCTCCTCCACCTGGCTTGTCGGCATCACATTTTTGAGATCCTTGTTCAAAAGTCCTTCATCATTTCTCTTGGACTGTCCTCTGGTCCAGACATTCACATATTCAAGCAGTTCAAAGCCAAGTGGGATACTACTGACACAACATGCTTTCAGACCTTGAATGACAATGAGGAAATACCAGTGATTGGTAGTGTGCAATGTGTTAAGCTCAAAGCATTTTCTATGAAACAGTTGCAAGAAAGCCAACCTCGAGATGATTATCGAGAACTGGTAAAACTTTCCATTGTTGCCTTGGGTGGTGTACCACCCTGTGGAACACGGTTTAAGCGCCCTGGTGCTTGTCACCATGCCAGATGGATGGCTAAAGTAATGTACAGCATCAAAGGCTATTTTTCCATCATCAGACAATCATCACACTGAAGCAAGGTCGAGGATTGAAGTAGTTTGTTGTGTTCATCATGAAGCAATACCTGAAATCATGGCTCAAGGCAACAAAAACAGCTCTAGCTACAGCAAATGATCTGAGACTTCTCCACGAATTGTTACTTTATCCTGATAAGGGCATCTCACAAGTCTGCTTGAAAGCATTTGGTCGTCACTTGTGGTTTTTGTCAGAGCAATTAGTTGGACTGGCCTTTATTGATCCAACTGTTGACCCTAAAGGGAGGCAAAAAATGGTGATGGCTCTTAACGAAGAAGGAAGCAAAGATCAACTAAAGAGGGCAACAACTGAACTTGAGGAGACAGCACTGAATCAAAAAATAATTTCAAATTTTGTGACCAGTAACACCAAGATCTTCACACTGCTCGGCCTACCTCATTCATTCCTAGAAATCGATTCATCCACATGGGAAAGTAGTGAGGATTACAAGAAAGCTGAGAGCATCGTCCAGGGGATACAGGTAACAAATGACTTTGTGGTAAGAGGGGTAGCACTGATTCAGGAGTTTAATCCAATGGTGACCAAGAACAAAGATCAACGGCAGTAACTTCTCCAGGTCGTTCAGCAACACAGACAAGTGTATCCAGATGCAAAGATGGCTACAGCTTGCAGCAATTACAAGCCATATAACTAGGCAACAATGAGTGGGAGTTGGGTTCCCATGAAATCCCCCCTCCCCCCCCAGTGACTGGCTAATACTCTGCAAAGAGGGGGACCTAGGAAACACAATGGCATACTAACATTACGTCATAATAACTTTGAACATGATGCGGCACCAGTTAAAATTATCTAATAAGCATGAAGATCTGCATACACCATTTTTTAATCAATAGGAACGAAGTTGATGGGGGCGCCCATCATCCACTCAATGTACAGATACCATATGGTCTCTACACTGAGTGACAAACCAAGTGGTTTCCTCTACCCAGGAAACTATTTACTTTGCTGGGGGGTAGCCATATAACCGTTTTTTTTTTGTTTTTTTTTTTGGGGGGGGTAAATGTCCCCTAGATTCTCCTATGTAAAATCACTTAATCATGGCAAATGTTTTGGAGAGCCTCGGAGGGTCCAATACCTATCCAGGGCCCTAACCAAAGGGCAGATTCGCATGACCATGTGGGATGTGAGAGGTATGAATGAGGAGAGTAAGAGGGTGGAAGTGGTGAATGTGTTCAAGTGTGCGAGAGATGCCCTGATGCCATTGTGTGAAACAAAAATGAAAGGGTGTGAAGTGGAGGAATGCGATAGTGTGAAGTGCAAGACTGTACATGAATGGGTGAGGAAGATGCAAGGAAGGAGTTGCTTTATTGATGAAAGTGGTGTGGCAGAGTGGAATGAGAGATTACAAATGTGTCAGCTCGAGATATATGTATGTCAAGTTCAAAGTTTTAGAAGGTGCAAGTGGGAGTGACTGTAGCGTATGCACCGTGTGATGACAGGAGTGAGAGAAAGACAGGTCTTGGGATAAGCTGGATGTAGCAGTGGAAGAAATGCCAAGGAGCTATAAAGTGATCGTAATGGATGATATGAATGGAAGAGCAGGCACTGGTCCTGAGGATGACATAATGGGTTGTAATGAAGTACCAGGAGAAAGTGATAATGGAAAGCAACAGAAGGATATGTGTCAGGAAAGGAATGGTTGCTGAGACGAGGGCCGTGAGAGGACGATGTGAAAGTCTGTCAGATCATATGACTGTGGTAGGCAAGATCATGCTGAGAGGAATGAGGTGGACCAGGAGAGAGAGAGGAGCAGTCAAGGAGAAAGACAAAGTCGAGAAGCTGAGGATCAAAGAAATGGTAGATGAATACAGGACCAAAGTAGGAGAGGAGTTAGAATCTGGGAATTGGAATGAAATGGATCTGGACAGTCTGTGGAATGTATATAGGGATTGCTTAGCTAGAAATGCTGAAGCAGTGTGTGGTGTGGCAGGAGTAACAACAAAATAGAAAGGTACGGCATGGTGGGAAGAAGAGGTTAAGAGAGTAGTGGAGGAAAGGAGGAAGAAGTGGCTAGAGTGGTTACAGCATAGGGGTTCACCTGAAATAAGAACTGAATATACTGACAGCAAGATGCACGTAAAGAGACCAGAGAAGAGGAAAAAGGAGGAGGTATATGATGATCTATGAAGAAAAATGAATGCAAATTACTCTGATAATAGGAAGTCATTCTGGAAAGAGGTGCGGAAATGTAGAAATGACGGCAGAAAGAAATGTGAAAGTGTGAAGGATGTAAGTGGTAGAATATTAACCCATGGGGATAAAGTATGGACCAGATGGAAATAATATTTTGAAAGCCTAATGAATGGGAAGAGAGAGAGCAGGGCCTCTGTAAACATGATTGGTTTGGAGGGTGTACAGAGAAGAATGCAGCGCCAGGAAACATGACACTCACACAGGTGAAGAACGCTGTGAGGCGGCTGAAAACTCGGTATGCAGCTGGGGTTGATAAGTTGTATGTAGGGATGATTAAGTGTAGTGAAAAGAGCAGAATGAAGTGTTTGTTGGATATATGTAAAACGTCATGGATGAGTGAAACTGTGCCAGCAGAGTGGAAAAAGGCTGTGATTGTACCCCTGTACCAAAATAAAGGTGAGTGAAGTGAGTGCAAGAATTATCGCGGCATAAGTTTATTGAGTGTAGTAGGGAAGGTTTATGGACGAATTATTATAGAGAAAATAAGAGAGATATCAGAAGTCCTAGTGAGTGATGAACAAGGTGGCTTTTGGAGTGGCAGAGGATGTGTGAATCAAATACTTGCATCAAAAGACAGGTAGAAGAGAAGGCTTGTGAGAAGGTCTATAATGTATTTCAGGCATTCATGGATCTGGAGAAAGCATACAACAATGTGACAGAGAAGGATTATGGAAGGTTTTGCGCGTGTAGGGTGTAGATGATAAGTTGCTAGGTGCCTTCAAGAGATGTTATGATGGTAGTGAAGCATGCGTAAGGGTAAGTGGGCATCTAAGTGAATGGTTCACGACCGGTGTGGGCATGCGACATGGTTGTTCAATATATATATGGATGGGGTGACGAGAGATGTAAAAATACGAATAATGGAGAGAGGAATGGCGTTGGTAATGAATGGTGATAGATGGAATATTTCTTAATATGTTGTATGCTGATGGTGCAGCACTACTTGCAAATACTGGACAAGAACTTGGTAGACTAGTGCAGAGTTTTGCTGATGTCTGTGAGCGTCGTGCATTGTGAGTAAATGCAGAAAAGAGTAAAGTGATGGTTACTGAGTAAGAGGGTGACTCCCAGTGTGATGTTGCAGTGAATGGAGAGAGACTGGAATTGGTGAGAGGCTTCAAATGCCTGGGTACAGTGATAGAAAAGTGAGGAAAATGTGCAGAAGTGGAAAGTAGAGTGACAAGTGCTATGATGGCCTTGATAAGAAACAGAGGCCTGTGTTAGAGATGCACGAGGTTTACATGAAGGAGTGTTAGTGTCAACTTTAACATATGGATGTGAGACAGTGTTGTGGCATGAAAATGAAAAGTCAAGAGTGAGAGCTGTGAAGATGGGACTGCTGAGGAATGCATGCAGAGTACAGAGACTGGATAGGATATGAAATAATGTGATTCGTGAAAGATGTGGAGTGAGGAAGTCGGTGGACACCAGAGTCGAAGAGAGTATTGATATGGTATGATCATGTGGAGAGAACGGATAACAATAGAGTGGTGAAAAAGGTATATCTAAGCGAATTTGAAGGAGGGCGGAGGCGAGGTAGCCCAAAGAGAAGGTGGAGGGATATGGTGGATGAGTGTGTGAGGAAGAGAGGTCTGGAAGTCGGTGAGGCTAGGGGACTGACAAGTGATCAAGATGGCTGAATGAATGTTGTGAGAAGTGCATGATCAGGGATTTAGCACCCCTGTTTAATGTGACAGTGTCCGGACTGACTCTATCGCATACGTTTAGGTGAAGCTACACAATGTGGTGAATGTTTTTGGCGTATCAGATGGAGCCAGGATTCCGGGGTCTTGAATTATGAGTGCATGGAAGGATTGGCCATATTTAGACTGTTTAGACGTTGCTACTCCTCACCGTGCCCTAGGGTGGGAATGGAGGTCCGGATGATGATGATGATACTATATATATATATATATATATATATATATATATATATATATATATATATATATATATATATATATATATATATATATATATATATATATATATATATATATATATATATATATATATATATATATATATATATATATATATACATATATATATACATATATATATATATATATATATATATATATATATATATATATATATATATGTACTTCCACCTAAACTATTATGATCAAAAAGTTCTCTGACACATCATTGAAGACTGTGAGGATGGAAGGTGATAAGTGACTGTAAATATACAGTAGGTATATCTATATCTATCTGTCTTATATATATATATATATATATATATATATATATATATATATATATATATATATAAGAAAGTGATAAGAAACAGATAATAAACAGGGAAGTGAGCATGGAAGTGAAAAAGTTACAACATGACAGTATTGTGATACCAACTCTAACGTATGGAAGTGAAGCTTGGACATTGCTGGAAGGACACAAGTCAACAGTGACAGCAGTGGAAATGAGTTATTTAAGATGAGCCTGTGGAGTCACATGGAGAGACAGGCTGACGAATGAGGATATAAAGGAGCGTTGTGGTGTGGATGTGGATGTGATAGGAAGCGTTATGAGGAACACACTGAGGTGGTTTGACCATGTGGAGAGGATGGAGGGTGAAAGACTGACGAAGAGAGTGTATGTGAGTGAGGTGGAGGGGGGAAGAGGGAGGGAGAGGCCGAGGATGAGATGGAGGGATGGGGTGGAGAGGTATATGGGACAGGGAGGTGTGAGTTGGGAGCAGGGCAGTGAAATGGCGGGGGACAGGGCGACTTGGAGGCGATTTGTTTGTGGCCACCCCAAACGGGATTGAGGCATCTGGCAATCAATATATATATATATATATATATATATATATATATATATATATATATATATATATATATATATATATATATACAGACAGAAGAGGATGGATGGAAAGAAGCATGGAGGAGAGGAAAGGGCAGACACCCGAGAGCAGCACTACATCAAGTGAGTGGATATATATATATATATATATATATATATATATATATATATATATCCACTCGATGTAATGCTACTCTCGGGTGTCTGCCCTTTCCTCTCCTCCATCCTTCTTTCCATCCATCCTCTTCTGTCTTTCTTTCCTTCATTCTTCCCTCTTCCTCCTGCCCATGGGTGACTCTACACTGAGTGACATGCCAAATGGTTTCCTGTACACCAGGAAACCATTTACTACGCTGGGTGGTAACCATATAACCAAATTTTGGCGCCTGGTGGTTTAGTGGGTAATATAACGGTGCTCCAATCGGATTGAGCCCGTGAAGGTTTATATCCAAGGGGTGGTTGGGATTTAATGCTCACGTAATGCCACTCAGGGATGAGTGAGGCTGGTCACTCTCATCTTAAATGCCAGGACTAACTTGCCTAGCCCCGGGTTCCTACGCTCCTCATGGGGCAACGTAGGATTAGATGTCCCTAATACTAATGGATATCACGCATAATTCTCAAATATAAAACGTGAAAATAAGATATGAGTTCCCATCGTCTGCTGAACGTTGATTGCAAGAGCTGATTCGATGGACCACAACAAAACCATCTCCCAGCTTCTCTACCCCAAATCATCACCAATCTAAACATTGTACTCACACCAGATCCTTCGTCCTTAATCATCTTTGTGTCATCAAGGATGGATTCAGGAGATTCGACGCCTGCTGCTTGCAGTTTACTTCGGATTTGTAGTTTGAGGCCTTCTTTGATAAGTGCTGATTTTGTGGCCTCAACTGTGCTTACAGGTGAGGGCAAGTCAGGTGTAGAAGGAGGTGATGCTCCGGTCAGAGGACCCCCTACACCTGAGGTGCCAGGGGACCCACCCACCAAGCCGCCTCCACTGCCCCCACTACCAGGGAAACCACAGACCATACTGGTACCCATTGGGTGGTTCAGGCTGGGTGATGTGAGGTCGCAGGTTATTAGAGAGGTGGTTGCTGTTTCCTCCCCGGGGCTGCTCAGGTCGCTAGTGGGGCTCAGAAGAGTTCCACCCTCTACCTGTAGCAACACAGAAAACAAGATTTACGACAACTTCCCATAATCAGTTATCTATAGCTGAGGCAAACATGTCAGTGAGGCACACAGACAGACAGAAACATGAAACATTTTCTATATATATATATATATATATATATATATGTGTGTGTGTGTGTGTGTGTGTGTGTGTGTGTGTGTGTGTGTGTGTGTGTGTGTGTGTGTGTGTGTGTGTGTGTGTGTGTGTGTGTGTGTGTGTCAGAAGGAAAAAAGGCAGAATATAAGAGAGAAGTGGAGGAGTGATTGGGTAAATATGGATTGAAGCAGATGGGGGACGTGGAAAGTGCGTGCAAGATATTCACAGAAGAAATATGTGCAGCATGTGAGGTGGTGTGAGGGGTGAAGAGAAGACGAAAGGGGGTGCAAAGAACAGCATGGTGGAATGAAGAGGTGAGACAGGCTGTAGCACAAAGAGGAAAGCATATAGTGAGTGGATGAGAAACAGGGGTGCAGAAGTTGAGAGACAGAAGAGAGAGTTGTACGCAGAGAGGAAATGAGAGGTGAAAACAATAGTAAGAGAGAGTAAGAAGAGGGTGGTGGAGAAATTTGGAAGGGATTTGAGTGTAAAGTGGAGGGAATGTAAGAAAATGTTCTGGAAAGAGGTAAAGAGAGTTAGACAGGGTGATGAAAAAGTAAGTTGAGGAATGAAAGATAAAAATGGTAGATTACTAGTGGAGAAGGGAGAAAAAGGGAACAGATGGAGGAACAGATGGAGAGAACATTTTAAGGAACTGTTGAACATAGAATGAAAGTAATGTGAATAAAAGTGACTGGGGAATGGCTGGGAGACGGAGGCATGTGAGATGAGAGGAAGAAATCATTAGGACGGAAGTTGCGGAAGCAATGAAGAAAGTCCCAGGAATTGAAGGAGTGCATGGTGAAATGCTGAAGCATGGGGGAGATAATAATAGAATGGACGTGGAAGATGTGCAGATTGGCCTGGGAGGAAGGTAGGGTCCCGGAGGATTGGAAGTCAGGTATAATTATTCCCCTGTACAAAGGAAATGGAGAAAAAGAAGTGTGTGGTAATCATATGGGTATTTGTCTTCTTAGTGTGATAGGAAAATATTATGGTAGGATACTTACAGAGTTAGGGAAATAACAGAGGAATTAGTTGCAGAAGAACAGGGAAGTTTTAGGAAGAGAAGAGGTTGCGTAGATCAAATATTCATTCTTAGGTCTCTAGTGGAAAAGTTTCTACAGAAAGGAAAGAAGTTGTATGTGGCCTTTAAGGATTTGGAGAAGGCATATGACAGGGTGGATAGACAAGGATCCTGGAAATATTAAGATTATATGGAGGAATTGGGGAGCTGTTGAATGCCGTGAAGAGTATGTATGAAGATGCTAAGGCTGCAGTGCGTGTGGATAGTGAACTAAGTGAATTTTTCTATATGAAGGTTGGATTGAAACAGGGATGTGCCATGTCTCCATGGCTGTTCAGTCTGTACATGAATGGGGTTCTAAAAGAGATACAAGGTAGGGCAGTGGATGATGGAGCGGCCCTAATAAGAGAGGACAGTGTTTGGAAACTCTCTGTGTTGTTGTTCACAGATGATACTGTGTTGTTATGTGAAGAGGAAGGAGAGCTGCAAGGCTAGGTGGATGAGTTTGGGAGAGTGTGTAAGAAACGGAACCTAAAGGTGAATGTAGGGAAGAGTAAAGTTATGGTCTTCGAGAGAAATGAAGTCAGTGAATGTACATTGAGGTTGGATGAGAAGGAAATGGAGAATGCGAGAGCGTTTAAGTACTTGGGTGGTGTGATAAGTAAGGATGGAAGTTTAGAGGGTGAAGTGCTTGAAAGGGTACAACAAGGAAGAAAAGTTGCAGGTTCCTTGAAAGCAGTGATAAAAAACATGGAAGTGAGCACGGGAGTGAAAAACTTGCTGCATGACAGTATTGTGATACAACTCTAACGTATGGAAGTGAAGCTTGGACCTTGCTGGAGGGACACAAGTCAAGAGTGAGAGCAGTGGAAATGAGTTATTAGAGAGGAGCATGTGGAGTCACATGGAGAGACAGACTGACAAATGAGAAGTGAAGAAGCGTTGTGGTGTGGATGTGGATGTGATAAGAAACGTTAGGAGAAACACACTGAGGTGGTTTGGCCATGTGAAGAGGATGGAGAGCGAAAGACTGACAAGAAGAGTGTATGGGAGTGGGGCTGAGGGGGGGAGAGGGAGGAGGAGGCCAAGGATAAGATGGAGGGATGGAGTGGAAAGGTATATGAGAGAGGGGTGTGTGAGCTGGAAGCAGGGCAGTGAGATGGCGGGGGACAGGGCGACATGGAGGCGATTTTTTTGTGGCCATCCTTTACGGAATTATGGCGACTGGGAATAGATATAACACACACACACACACACACACACACACACACACACATATATATATATATATATATATATATATATATATATATATATATATACACACACACACACACACATATATATATATATATATATATATATATATATATATATATATATATATATATATATATATATATTATATTTATACACGAGAGGATCAAAAAGTTCGGAGAATGGTACTGCTAAAAAGAAATGAGTTGAAGTATGTGAGGGTTCTTGGAGGTTGTTTCATTGTCCACCTTCCTAGTTGCCATCAGTCACCGGACACCACAACAGCACAGGACAGTGTTCTGTGGCAAGACAGAGTGAGGTCATATCTGCCGCATCTGACGCATTAGAGGAAATGTCGCAGTTTGAACAATCTAGGGGGAAAAACACTCCGCTCGTGCAGCATCCACCCTATTCACCTGATTGGCACCTTGTGCCTGCTGGTTGCTCCCGAAAGTAAAGCACACGATGGAAGGGAATTGTTATGGCAAGAATGAAGACATCCAGTCCAAGACGACAAGCCATCTGAAGGAGATCCAGAAGTAAGACTTCCAGCAATGTTTCAGGCAGTGGCAGAAACTGTGGAACAAGTGTGTGTGTGTGTGTGTGTGTGTGTGTGTGTGTGTGTGTGTGTGTGTGTGTGTGTGTGTGTGTGTGTGTGTGTGTGTGTGTGTGTGGCAGAAACTGTGGAACATGTGTGTGTGTGTGTGGGGGGGGGCAGAAACTGTGGAACAAGTGTGTGTGTGTGTGTGTGTGTGTGTGTGTGTGTGTGTGTGTGTGTGTGTGTGTGTGTGTGTGTGTGTGTGTGTGTGTGTGTGTGTGTGTGCAGGAGCGGAGTACTTTGAAGGGGATGTCTAATCTTTGCACCTAATCTTCAATAAAATACTCTTATTCTATCATTCACCGAAGTTTTGATCACTCTTCGTATATACATACATATTCTCTCTCTCTCTCTCTCTCTGTATATATATATATATATATATATATATATATATATATATATATATATATATATATAGATATATAGTATATAGTATATAGTATATAGATATATAGTATATATTATAGATATATAGTATATATTATAGATATATAGTATATATTATAGATATATAGTATATATTATAGATATATAGTATATATTATAGATATATAGTATATATATATATATATATATATATATATATATATATATATATATACATATATATATATATATATATATATATATATATATATATATATATATATATATGCGAGGACGAAGGAACAAAAGGCTGAGCCCGTGTAACAGTTCCATCCACGAGAAAAAAAAAAGAAAAGAAAAGAGAGAGAGAGACAAATTTAACATCCGTACATTTCGAGACGCCTGGACACACTGCGGTTGAAATACTGGAGATCATAGGAAGTAGGAATTACAGACAGAGGAAGACAGTTACCGAGTTGACCTGTTGCATAAATGAATGACTGGGAGTAACGGTTAACTCTTGCATTTGAGAGTTGGACAGAAAAGGGATGAGAGTCTGTTCTTAGACTACGCACCCGTCGTGGAGGTGGAGGGATGCAAGCAGACAGTTCAGAGGAGCAGTGACCACTGAAGCAGGGATAGAAAAAAGATAAAGAGGCAACAGTGCAGCGAAGAGACAGAGGCTGAAGGGAGCCAGTAAGAGGAGGAGAGTTGATGAGACGAAAAGCCTTTGACTCCACCCTATTAAGAAGAGCTGTATGTGGGGGGCCTCCCCACACATAGGAGTTGTGCTCCAAACAGGGGCGAATAACATCCGTGTATAAAGTCAACAACTGTGCAGGGGTTAAGATGGCACGCAGTTGGCTTAGCACACCCAATCTCTTGGAAGTAGATTTTACAATTGGTGCAGTATGATCTTTCCAAGATAAGTCCCGAGTGAATGAAACCCCAAGCATGTTCAAAAATAATGCTGGATTGAGCTCGATATTATCAAACATTAGTGGGAACTCCTGTGGAAGATTTTGACGGGTTGATAGGTGTAAAAACTGAGTCTTTGATGCATTAAAAATAACATTTTTACCCAAGTCAGAAATAGAGCCAAATCAGACATTAGGTGTGCCATCGCCTCATCCCTTGTTTTGTGAAGTAACTGCTGAGATGGACGTTGCAGAAACCGAATGGAAAGGTGAAGAGTGGAATCATCAGTGTATGAGTGGATAGGGTTAGATGTACAGCTTACAAGATCACTGATGAATACAAGGAAGACAGTTGGTGATAGGACAGAGCCCTAAGGAACACCATTGTTGATAGATCTACGAGAAGAACGATGGCCTTCTACAACAGCATCTACAGAACGACCAGAAAAGAAGCTATAGATGAAGGCACAGATAGAAGGATAGATACCATAAGAGAGCAGTTTGGATATTAAAGATTTATGCCAGACTCGATCGAAAGCTTTTGAGATGTCAAGTGAAATGGCAAAACTTACGTCAAAGTCCCGAAAGGAGGATGACCAGGTGCCTGAAGGTGGGTGAGAAGCTCGCCATTGGAGCGTCCCTGACGGAACCCATACTGACTATCAGAAAGAAGGTTGTGTTAGGAAAGATGCTTTAAAATTTTTCTGTTAAGAACTGACTCGAAAACTTTTGAAGCAATTGGACGATAGTTAGAGGGTTGGGAATCGTCACCCTTCTTTGGGACTGGCTGAATGAGAGCAAACTTCCAGCATGAAGGAAAGGTACAAGTTGAAAAACAAAGGCGAAAGAGTTTACCAACACAGGGTGTAAGGACAGAAGCACAGTTCTTGAGAACAACAGGAGGGACTCCATCAGGCCCATATGCCTTGTTAGTATTGAGGCCAGTGATGGAAGAAAATAAATCACCTGAAGAAATTTTAATGTTAGCCATAAGGAAGTCAGAGGGGGGAAGTGATGGACGAACAGCACTGGAATCGTCTATGGTGGAATTGGAGGAGAAAGTCTGAGCAAAGAGTTCTGCTTTATGAGTAGAAGAAATAGCTACAGAACCATCAGAGTAGAAAAGAGGAGGGAAGGATGATGAGGTAAATTTGTTAGAAAGGTTTCTGGCAAGGTGCCAGAAGGAGCGGAAAGAATAAGAGTTGGAGAGTTGAGAGCATTTAGTATGGATGAAATCATTTTTAGTACAGCGAAGAACAGACTTGGCACAATTCCAGCAGAAACATAAACAAAGATGTGATTTAGGGGTGGGTTGGCTCCAGTAACTTTTATAGGCCCTCTCCTTGTTGCAGACAGCATTAGAACAAGCGTGATTAAACCAAGGCTTTCTTGCATTAGTCAAAGGATATGAGAAAGGCATGTATGCTTCCGCGCCCGAGAGAATAACCTCTGTAATGTGCAATGCATATCCAGACAGCTCCCGGCCATGGAAGCAATAATCATTCCTAGGAAAATCAGAAAAGTACTGCCTGAGGGTCTCCCAATCTGCAGCTCCAAAGTGCACAGACGACATTTCTTTGGAGGGTCCACAGGCCATGCAAGAGTGATAGGACAGGTTAAGGTAATAAGGTTATGATCGGAGGAGCCCAACGGAGAGAAAAACTTAACAGGGTAAGCAGAAGGATTAGTTGTAAGGAAGAGGTCAAGTATGCTGGAGCTCTCTCCAAGGTGGTCAGGGGTGCAAGTAGTGTGCTGTACAATCTGCTGTAGGTCATTAAGGATAGAAAGGATGTAGGCTTGTTCACCAGGTGGATCAGGGAAAGGATAGGCGAGCTAAAGGTTGTGGTGAACATTGAAATCTCCTAGAATGGAGATTTCAGAGAAAGGAGAAATGGATAGAATGTGTTCCATCATAGATGTAAGAGTAGTTGAAGAATTTTTGATAGTAGAACTTGGAGATAAGTTAACAGCGCAGATATATTTAGTCAGAGAATGACGGGAGAACCGAAGCCAGAGAGTAGAGAATTCAGAAGAAACAAGTTCAGTAGCACGAGAGCAAGATAAGTCGTTGCGTACATATACACAACAGCCACCTTTGGCTTTGAAATGAGTATAGAGAAAGTAGGAGGATACAGAAAAGGGTTTGCTGTCAGTTGCCTCAGACAGCTGAGTCTTGGTTAAGAAGAGAAGGTGAGGTTTAGAGGAGGAGAGGCAGTGTTCTACAGACAGAAAGTTAGAGGAATGGCCACGAATGTTGCAGAAATGAAGAAGTGAGTAAGACAGTGGTTCCAGGCATGATGATGAATCACCGGGAGAGGGTTGGATGGTGGGGGCATTTATGGTCCCTCCCCCCCCCCCGGGATTCCTAGGCATGGTTATAGTAAGCCTTTTTTTTTTTTTTTTTTTTTTTTACTTTGGAAAGGTAATGTACAGTAGTGTGTACTGTGCACGTAGACTATGTTGACAGTTAGAGAAAATTGTATTGGAGAGCATGCTGGCCTACTCTCTGTGTTACTGAAACACTGTAAAGGTTCAGCAAAGGGGGATGGTCAGGAACTATACTCTGTTTTTTTTATTGAGGCGAAGATTCACTTGACAGGTTGGTGATGATTTTGAATAACATCGTTGTATTTCAGATAATTAGGCTACTAGGTTTCGATTCACATTACCGGTAATTATTTGAAATACAAAGATGTTATTCAGACATGTTGCATTCAGCCAATCATCATCAACCTGTCAAGTGCATCATCGCCTCGATAAAAAAAAAAACTGAGTATAGTCCCGAGGGCTGATGAAACAGGAGCTCCAGCTCTCCCTGTCATCAGCTTTCCATCCACCTTGGAAGTACTGCCCTGCTCGACTGGTGATATATATATATATATATATATATATATATATATATATATATATATATATATATATATCGACTGGTGATATATATATATATATATATATATATATATATATATATTATATACATATATATATATATATATATATATATATATATTATATACATATATATATATATATATTATATACATATATATATATATATATATATATATATATATATATATATATATTATATACATATATATATATATATATATATATATATTATATACATATATATATATATATATATATATATATATATATTATATATATATATATATATATATATATATATATATATATATATATATATATATATATATATATATATATTGTATATTAGTTAAGCTATCAATTCATTACGAGAGGAGTAACCATACCTGGCTTTCATACTGGGAGTAGGAATGTGGGAGGGGTGGACTAGTCAGGTTGATCAAGGAATTGAGGATCTCCGGGGTCTTGGGTGTGGTGCAGGAGCCCTCGCCAGCAGCCGGCGGTGGCGGCGTTAGATTGACGTTCAGGTACATTGTGCGTGGTGAGCCTGGAACACCAACAAAGCATTGCACAATGTACACCTCATTCACATTACAGATGGTATTTGTTATACAGGATGGTCCATATATTGCGCATCCCAATTCTTGTGTGTTGAGACGATTCGTTTGGTAACAGAATAATCTAGCTTGCCTCATTTTGTACTCCCTCCTCTTTCATGATTTTCGGTTTCTTCGTTTTTCCATCCACTGATCACATGACTGATCAATAATTTCCAGAAGAAGCAACAGATTCAAAAAGTAGCTGCACTCCCCACACCAGTAAATTGAGCCTTCCCCCTGTGGGTGCAATATATGGACCGTCCTGTTTGTCTGAAATGTATTTTAAAAAGTCAGAAATTTTACAACATATTTGGTGTTGCAAAGTGGAGGAAGCGGCATATCAGCTTTAAAGGTATATTTCTGTAATATTTCTGCACTGTAGATAAGAATTAACAACATGAAATAAAAAAACATACAGTATATAATGGGGACTTGCTGAACTTATCTTCACGCATGTGACCTTTACTCATTACATTTGCACAAAATATAGAAGCCAGAATAAAAAAAAAACAGCAACCAAAAGTAGCTTAGCAACGCACTATACATTTACTGACTGCACAGATGAATGGAGAATCTGTAAGAAATAAGAGCCTGGGTTACCTGATCACCTGATTCATCACTGTCATCCTCTTAATTAGACAAATCAGAAAAACTCTTTTGAAAGGAAAACCCACACAACCGTCAAAGGAAAACAAACACAGATGTCTATAAGGAAAAGGCGAAGTTTGTGGACGAACTCACTGCATTAGCCACTCGTCTCCAATCTGTCTCTCATGCCTTCCGCTAAAGAATTCATCTCCATTAAAACTTTATTAAGACCCATAAACCTAGGGAAGACCCATCATCAGTACTGCCCGACCAGTCGTGAGCTATAGTTTTTGCACACCTGCTACTCCTACCCTTGGCTGGAGGAAGCTTCACAATGAATAAGGTCCTGTTCTTCCCTGTTAGCCCCATTAATCTGATGATTTTTTTTTTCTTTTTACCCTCCACCTGACGAAGTCAGAGGAGAGTATTGTTATCACAGGGATGACCAAGATACGTGGCGTAGATATTTTCGTGTCTTGAGCAAATCTCAGAAAGTATTAACTGCAGAATTATGAAATTTCACATAGTTATGTGTCTTATCGTTAACTGGTGCCTTTTGTTAGGTAGAATGCTGTGTCTTCAGTAGTAAAAAAAAAATCTGAGATTTCAATGCGCCCTACACAAGTAATCTGAAGCCACAACTCAGAAAGTATTCACTATAGTCATGAAATTTCACATAGTTATGTGTCTTATAGTAAACTGGTGACTTTTGTAAGGTAGAATGCTGTCTTCAGTGTTTGAAGGAAAAAAAAAATCTGAGATTTCAAGGCGCCATACCCAAGTAATCTGAAGCCACAACTTAGAGTATTCACTATAGTCATGAAATTTCACAGTTATGTGTCCTATAGGGAATTGGTGCCTTTTGATAGGTAGAATGTTGTGTCTTAAGTTTTTTTTTTTTTTTAATAATGAAAATCTAAAAAAAAAAAATCTCAGAACTTTCAATGCAACCTGTTGTCTCTGTGGTATACAAAGGGGGGAGGGTTAGGGTCGTTAGGCACTTGGTTAGGTTTACTGGGAGGTGAGGGGTATGTGCTTGGTCAGGTGGAGGGCTGGAATAGCGTAACTTTGCCTTTTTTTTTTTTTTTTTTGCTTCTTGTATTACAAAATTTCAGTCAGGATATTTAAAAGAAAAAAATATGAGGAAATTAAAAATATGTACTGGTGGTTTGGGCTAGTAAACAGACGATAACTCACACATTCCTTGTGCTTCCTCTTTCCATATTTCTAGAGTCTAGACTCTATCTCACCTTATATCCCAAGTTGGAACTAATGGTTGACTAAGGATACATTATATATATATATATATATATATATATATATATATATATATATATATATATAAACACACACACACACACACACACATTTTAATAATGTATGCGTACATATATCACCGACTCTGTAATCAATGAATGAACTTCGGTTAAGCTTCTGGCCGTCAGTTTTGATGTAAAACTTTTTTAGACAAATCTGCGCTTAGTTGCCTCGTCATTATCTCATAGGGAAAGGTATAAAAATCTAATCGAATGATACTATTTTTCGGAACTGGCCTTATTCGCATATCCTGCCCTTCATGGAGTACAGCTCTCCTGTCTGCTGCAGAGTCTAACTGATGGCTCTTGGATCGTGTTTTAATAAGAATAGGTTTCTCAATCTACACCAACATCGTCTTCTTATTGGGTCTCTACATTGTAAGATATTTCTTAATGTTAACCATCCTTTGCATACAATATTTCCACCAACTTTTCAACAAGTCTGTGTTACTTTATATTAATTAACCGTTAAGACGCAAGACATTGTTCTTGTTAAGTACATTACAATATTGCATGCATTTTTCTTCTATCAGGCACTAAACTGTGGAATATACCTCCTAATGAAACTAGTAAATGATTACTATGCCAGAACACCGGATTCTGGGATTCTGAAGATGAAATCACGTTTTCCCGTGTGTGTGTGTGTGTGTGTGTGTGTGTGTGTGTGTTTAAGGATTCTGACCTTGAAATCTATCACAAATCACTAGTTTCCGAGTTTTAGACCAGCCGATCCCATCCGAGAAATTGCGTGTTTTTTTTTTTTTTCGGAGATTTTCAATGTAAAAATTGGCCAAAATACAAAAATAACCAAGGGAAACATAAGCCGATCCCATCCGAGAAATTGCGTGTTTTTTTTTTTTTTTCGGAGATTTTCAATGTAAAAATTGGCCAAAGTACAAAAATAACCAAGGGAAACATAAGGTCATCGGAAATAATTACACAAATCATAAAGCTCAATTAAATAAGGGGAAAAATCAATTACATAAGGGAATAAAAACATTGAAAACCTATTCGTTTTTCCATGTTAATGGTGAAAATCAATGAAACGATAGAACTACAAGCCATTTTAGGCATTAACCTACTTTAACGCTCTTAACCTAACCTAGATCCATGTAATGTAGCCTACCCGAGACCAATATCCAGCCTTATCTTAGTCGTCCACCGTAGGTGGGACACACCTATTGCACGGGCAGCAAGGAGCCCATCTTAGGAATCACATAGGCAGTCCATCTTGTGAATAGCTCAGAAATTGAAAACATGAGAAAGACCCAGTTCTGTCCCTTTGACTGGCTGAAAACGGGACCATGATTCACCAGTGACAACAAAAGCATACTGCCTTCTAGCATAATGAATTGCGCACCATCGAGAAACAAAAGTGTATCGCCTTTAATGAAACTTATGAAAGAAATGAAAAACAAATCACCAACACAGACACACATTAAAGATCCCACAATATCTCACTTATTTTTAATCTGCGGAAGAAACGTCACAGAATAAACAACTGTGAATTCCCTGTACAGTATTAGTCCTTAGGAGTACAGTGTTGTGGCTTTGTAAACATTTTCCATTATATTGTGGATACAAACTGTGTTCAGGCACTTAAAACTGGGGTTACTGCATTCTTCCTCTGTCAGTAATTGCTTATTGACAACATTTACCCCCCCTACTGGAACCCTTTGGGGTAGGCTTATAAAGGCTGCTTATACTATATTCAGTGCATCTCCCATTGCCAACACTCTGATTCCTTTGCTCATGAAAGTTCCTTAGTGCAGCTCAGCAACCAAGGACACTTTATCTACCCATCCTGTACCAACACAAACAAGGACCTCTGTCACATCTTGTGTCAGCAGCAGTAATGGTAGCCAGAAGGGTGGCTGCGGTGACACAGACTACCCTTGAAATATGCCTGCCCACCACAGGTGCCAGTCCAGATTTTCTGGAGAATACCCCTGGATCTCGCCAAAGAAATATACTTGGGCCATTCCATAATGAGGTTTGGCCACCCAATTTTCAAAATCGTAGCTACACTTATGGTCAGGGGTGAACATTACCCCCACGGATGCCCCCGCCTCTCCTTCTGAAGGTCCTGCAAAATGGATATCAACATAAGTCCCTTGGATGCTGTGGCCTACACGAATAAAGGTCTCTTCTTTCAATTTATAGGGTAGTATGTGCCTAGCTTTCTAAGGATCTCTGCTTTCAACTGCCTTGGCCACAAACTCACAAAAGATGTCAATTCTCACCTGATAACTTAATTGAATACATTAAAATTCGGCCAACTAAACTACTTTCTTTTACCTTATGTACTTCAAGTCTTACTGTCGTCACAAATAAAATATTATATAGTGAGGAAAGTATGCTCCATTATGGTATGTAAAAGAAAATCACCAAAGTAAATTAGCATACCGGCTCATTTCTGAGATCAACCTTGTTCTTAGCTCATTCCAGTGATGTTCATGCTCTCTAATT
The DNA here is from genome assembly GCF_032717465.1 of Coenobita brevimanus. Lineage (NCBI taxonomy): Eukaryota > Metazoa > Arthropoda > Malacostraca > Decapoda > Coenobitidae > Coenobita > Coenobita brevimanus. The sequence goes on from NC_137033.1 coordinate 23,756,533, forward strand.
ATTTGAATGAAATGAAATCATATCCATATATTTCTGGTAAATATGAAACTAATATAAAGTAATTTGACTGCAAGACGTTAGTAGACCTCAGGTGAATACTGTACGCAATGACGCTCTTGTCCTGCAAAAGGTATTGTGGTCGGTATAGAAACATTGGTATAATGTCTCATTTCCGGGACGAATATTTTTCTTAGCTCAAACACCAATTAATCACACTGACTCATACTCTTTCCCTACTATTTCAGTATGTGGAAAATTTATATTCAAATATCTGCATGTACCAACCTCAGGCACCATGTATTAGTCTTATTCGGCGCCCGTGATTTTGGTCGACAGTTTCGTTTTCCCATGTTTCCGGTTTTGAACACTGTACTTCTTTCATAGCTAAGTAACATTCGGTACATTCACTTTAGCATTTGCCAGATGATAAGCACTTCAAAACAAACATGCATCGAGATTTGTAATATTATGTTATGAATGCCATCACACCACTTGTTGTTTTATGAATTTTACTAACGGTTCTCCAATATTTTTCTTAGTAAATCATATCTAGAAAACTGGTATAATAAATAATTATTATATTATTGCAGAATTTATGAATGTTCACTAATAATTATCAAGGAAGGGATTTTAGAAAGTATGCGACTATGTGAGCCAGGAAGAGGTGACCAACTTCAACTGATTTATCAGGTGAGCATTGGCAGCTCTGGGGAGTTTGTGGCTAAGCGAATTTATGGCATAGTGTGTGCCATGCCTGGAAAGACATGGTTTCTCTTATCAAAGGGAACTCTCATCTGAACCCTTCGTTGGACAAAACCACATCCTTTCCCAAACAACCTCCTGCTGAGCTACCAGTACCTCTGAGAGGTATCTCTCAAACTTCCCTAGCCCTCCTGCTCCCCTTTTTTTCTCAGAATCTCTTTTAACCCCTTAACCACGGGACATCACTTTCGTGACGCTCGGGAGCAAGGGATCATACCGCGGGGCGTCACTTTTGTGATTCTGTGTTATTTTGAATTCAACCGGGCTTTCAAGTGTTGGCTTGTATCATCTATCAGTACTACCAGTGTCCAGCTATACTCCGTTCTGCTAGTGTCATCTGCACTCCCATCCACTGTTGACAATTTAGCCATTTTTCCCCCTGTCCTTGACTCCCCTTCTTACCTCCCTTCCATTACCCTCTCCTCCTGCCTGTCCAGATGTGCTGTGCTACACAAATCCTGGACGGATTTTTCCACTCATTTTATCCATTGAAATGTGCCCCATGCCCTATTCTTATACATAATAATATATAAAAGAAGGAGAAAAAGTAATTGATACTGCAAGATGTCTGGAATGGGATAATTATCACCTGGCGACATCCCACGTGCACTTGTCCGCTATTATTCCCTGTTACCTATTCTCGTAACAAAAATATATATAAGAAAGGAAGGAAGAAGCCTAAGCGATATTTACATTCACCTGGAACTACCTATTTTATTATGTATTGTCTAGTTTTCCTGCCAATCATTTCATAGCATATAAATTAGAAGCTGTCACCATGCTGACACTGTCAACCCTTCCCTGCCCCTAGGCCACATCATTCAGTTTACTGTCGTCTTTCAAGGTGAAACCACGTCCAATTCGCGCCTGTCCTTAGCCCCCTGCAAATGGCCCTGTGACCTCTACCCCTACTAAACCTCGTGTGGGAAGGGGTAAAAGGCTAAGTGACTCTGCTGTGGAACGTCTATCTATCTATCTATCTATTGCCAGACGCCTCAGTCCCGTTTGGGGTGGCCACAAACAAATCGCCTCCAAGTCGCCCTGTCCCCCGCCATTTCACTCCCCTGCTCCCAGCTCACGCCCCCATCTCTCATATACCTCTCCACCCCATCCCTCCGTCTCATCCTCGGCCTCCCCCTCCCTCTTTCCCCCTCCACCTCACTCACATACACTCTCTTCGTCAGTCTTTCACCCTCCATCCTCTCCACATGGCCAAACCACCTCAGTGTATTCCTCATAACGCTTCCTATCACATCCACATCAACACCACAACGCTCCTTTATATCCTCATTCGTCAGCCTGTCTCTCCATGTGACTCCACAGGCTCCTCTTAAATAACTCATTTCCACTGCTCTCACTCTTGACTTGTGTCCTTCCAACAACGTTCAAGCTTCACTTCCGTACGTTAGAGTTGGTATCACAATACTGTCATGTAGTAACTTTTTCACTTCCATGCTCACTTCCCTGTTTCTTATCACTGCTTTCAAGGAACCAGCAACCTTTCTTCTCTGCTGTACCCTTTCAAGCACTTCACCCTCCAAACCTCCATCCTTACTCATCACACTACCCAGGTACTTAAACGTACTCACATTTTCCAATTCCTCACCATCCAACCTCGCTGTACATTCACTGACTTCATCTCTCTCAAAGACCATCACTTTACTCTTCCCTACATTCACCTTTAGATTCCGTCTCAAAGACCATCACTTTACTCTTCCCTACATTCACCTTTAGATTCCGTTTCTTACACACTCCCCCAAACTCATCCACCAAGCCTTGCAGCTCTCCTTCGTCTTCACTCAACAACACAGTATCATCTGCAAACAACAGTACAGTGAGTTTCCAAACACTATCCTCTCTCACCATGGCCACTCCAACATCCACTACCCTACCTTGTACCTCTTTTATTACCCCATCCATGTACAGATTGAACAACCATGGAGACATGACACATCCCTGTTTCAACCCAACCTTCAAAGAGAAAAATTCACTTAGTTCACCATCCACACGCACTGCAGCCTTCGCACCATCGTACATACTCTTCACAGCATTCAACAACTTTCCATCTACTCCATATATTCTTAACACTTTCCACAATCCTTGTCTATCCACCCTGTCATATGCTTTCTCCAAATCCATGAATGCCGCATACAACTTCTTTCCCTTCTCTAGAAACTTTTCCACTAAAGATCTGAGAATGAATATCTGATCTACACAACCTCTTCCCTTCCTAAAGCCTCCCTGTTCTTCTCCAACTAATTTCTCTGTTCTTTCTCTAACTCTGTCAATAAGTAACCTACCATACACTTTTCCTATTATACTAAGAAGACAAATGCCCCTATGGTTACCACACACTTCTTTTTCCCCTTTTCCTTTGTACATGGGAATAATTATACCTGACTTCCAATCCTCCGGGACTCTACCTTCCTCCCAGGCCAATCTGCACATCTTCCACATCCATTCTACTACTATCTCTCCCCCATGCTTCAGCATTTCACCACACACTTCATCAATTCCTGGAGCTTTCCCCAATTTAACTTTCTTCATTGCTTCCACAACTTCTATCCTACTGATTTCTTCCTGTCTTCTCACCTCCCTCCTTCTCCTGGCTAATTTATCAATGATAATGATGGACAGTGACTACGATCTTTCTGGTGACTCTAAAATAGTGCAAGTGGAAATGTAAATAATGTGTAAATAATGTGTAAATAGCAAGTGAAAGCAATGAATGTAAATACAACTGAACAGTGGAAAATAGTTTTATAAGTTACTGCAAGTGACATTGCATAACATAGTGTAAATAAAATAGAAATGTAAATAATGTAAATAAAATAGAGAATGTAAATAGAAATGTAAATAGTTAGTAAAATAAGAATATAAGTATAAATACCTGGAGTAATGAAAGAGAAAGTGAAACCTTTGCTCTAGCGTGTATAAGTACATGGAGTAATAAAGTGAAAGTGAAAACTTTCGCTTTCTATGCTAGAAAGTGAATGCCTGGAGTGAAAATAAACTACTAGTACTGAAAGAAACTTATGGATAAATACTGTATATAAAAATAAGTGTAATAAAGTACTAGGCATATAAACTGTGAGTGTGTTTATGAATAATAAATGACAGCTCCGCCTCAGAATACCATCGGGAAACGAGCATGGGTGGAAAGCTCGTATGCGCTCGTAATTTATGTTGCTTTCACAGTTTTTTTTTTTTTTTAATATGGATTCCAAACTACTTGAATTCATAGAATAGTATTTGTAGTTATAATATCAGGCAGTGGCAACCATATTACGGGGTATCGGGAAGTGTAAAGTGGAGACTTCGATACCCAACTTCAGAAGTCTCCACATGTCCTACAGTAGTCGACGAAGGCTCAACAAACATCCCAGGAGAAAGCTGAAGGTATGTGCCATGTGCTTATATAGGCCTAATTATAATATTCTAGGACTAATAACTGATTTTTGGCAAATATTTTTAAAAAGTTAGTCGGAGCACGATTATCCCCACGGGAGGCACACGGCACACTTCCGACATCCATGCAGTTAAGGGGTTAACCACCATGGTTATCTTTGAAAGATCATATTGCATCTCTTGTAAAATCTGCTTCCAAGAGATTAGGTGGTCCAAGCCAACTCCGTACCTTCTTTATCCCTGCACAGTTGACTTTATACACGGGTTTTATTTGCCCCTGTGTAGAGTACAACTCTCATGTGTAGGGAGGCTCCCCACATACAGCTCTTCTCAATAGGGTGGAGTCAAAGGCTTTTCGTCTCATCAGCTCTCCTCTTACTGGCTCCCTTCAACCTCTGTCTCTCTGCTGTACTGTTGCATCTTTATCTTTTTTCTATTGCTACTTCAATGGCTGCTGCTCCTCTGAACTGTTTGTTTGCATCCCTCCACCTCTACGATGGGCGCGTAGCACCCGTCTGGCAGCAAACTCTCATCCCTTTTCTGTCCAACTCTCTAATGCAAGAGTTAACCGTTACTCCCAGTCCTTGATTTATGCAACGGGTCAACTCTGGAACTGTCTCTCTCTGTCTGTATTTCCTTGTTCCTATGATCTCCAGTCTTTCAAACGCAGTGTGTCCAGGCATCTCGAAATGAACGGATCTTGAATTTGGCTCTCTTTTGTATTGTTTTTGTTTTTTTCTTGGATGGAACGGTTTGCGGGCCCCTGACCTTTGGTTCCTTCTTTCTTGCATTAAAAAAAAATGGTGGTGCCCTGGGATGAGCAAACTGAGGCCTAGAACCTTGATGTAGAATTTGAAAGGGCGTATGCTAATAAAAATGGGGAGTCACTCTTGTATAGCTAATTCAGAATATGAAGCATTTGTATGAACACTACATCAGGAAATGTATAGCTATCACGATATAAGGCGTTGAGCATCCAGCTGAGTAAAAAATGATTGGCAGCTATTGGTATCTTACTTTGTCAAGGGACAGAAAATACTGTCTTCCCTACTTCAGAACTAGAAGCTCCAGAGGGAACAGGAGTATATTATCCTTCATTTCATGCTGGCCTATGGTCGACTCACGGCCACCCTCCTGTGGTAGGCGGTACAGCGTTCACTCCAAGAGGAGAGAGGTGATGATCAACTGGTCAAGGTGATTAGAGAAGTGGTCTGCTGTCTGAAAGGATGCAGATGCGATCCCAGGCAGGATCAGGAAAATTTGATCAAATGAATTTCGTTAAAACAAACCATACTGACCGTCCGCAAGACCTACTAAAACATTACAAAAACACCAAAACATCTACATGAGAAAAAAAATATATATATATGGACAGCAGATATTAGCACTGATGTGGTGATATGGAAAAGACCGATACTTTTCAGGATGGATGACCAGCCTACTTTTCTTGGTGGAATTTTAGATTACATGATCGAAAAATCTCCAGTGACCTCTTGTGAGATAGAACGTATGCAAGGTCATCAATCCGAGTGGAGCTCTCCACCCAATGGATAACCAAAAATAATAATGGCCCAAGTACCTTAATAATGCAATGAGAGAGAGAGAGAGAGAGAGAGAGAGAGAGAGAGAGACGTGATTCTGACACTTACTGCCCTCTCACTTTGGCACATCACCAATCTCAAAGCAACATGGCGGCCTGGCACTGATCCCGGCAGCGCCCACGACACCCAAAATACTTCACCTTGGTCAGCGGGCGTCCCGTTGACCCAGGATTGTCAACACTAGGGACCGTCATCTCTTCTGTTCAGGGTCCGAATACTCACTGGACCTCTAATACCGTGCATATAATGTATTACCAGATTAGAGCGTAAATGACATCAGAGATCAGTAAGGTGTACTATACTAAATGGTAAGTAAGAGATGCCCGGTACTATAAAGCCTCCCAAACCCACGAGAATACAACCCTTTGGGGCCGTGTTCTCGTCAGCTGAGAGCGCATTCTGGTGCTGGCGGTTTATGTTGCATATTACAAATAATTATTCATTTTTGTGCTGTTGAGATCGTAATAACTTTGTGATGGATCGCATGAATGTAGGATAAGAATTAATTTGCCTGATGAATACAGAAATATGCTGGTAAGGAAAAGATGCTAGGTAGATTCCATAACCAACGAGAATCCGGCTTTGTGCGGCAACTGGTCTACGAAGCATTTCTTCCATGGCGATTTTTCTTCATGCTATACATTAACACTGACGCTGTTTACATCGTTTTGATATCAACACAGTCTGCAACAAACACATACAAAAGAATACTGAGGTGTAATGTACAGAGTAGATCACTAAGGAAGAGGTGCTAAAAATCTCAAAAGCAACTTAGAATACGACCCTAGGAGGCTTCTACCTTTTACTTTAGGGTATGACAGATTACTACAATGTATGAAGACATTAATAGCAGAAAAAAGGCACAGGAATACAATAAGCAAAATATACCGCTAGGGAAAGGGTGCAACGAAACTTCCTATGCAGGTAGGAATATGAACCAAGAACCTGAACGTCGCCAACTCACCTTTCCACGAGGTTTAGGAGTAAATTCGGTAAAAATTCACTGCCCTGTATTCATACTCCATCACAGACTGATCCAACGTCACGTAACCACCCCCTCCCCCTCCCGCTTACCGGTACACCATAACACCAGTCCTTAATATGATAGGTCTAGCATGTACTATCAAGGGACGCTGGGTATCAGCACCCAACAAGTGACATGTAACGGTGTGAGAGCTCTCTATTGCACGTGGGAGGACTGTTGAAACTTAGAGAACGAACTGTTTCATCTGTCAAGAGTTGTATGAATAAAAATTATTCGGTATAAAAACATTTGCAATTACACACATACACACACACACACACACACACACACACACACACACACACACACACACACACACACAGACGAAGGTATGGCGAGTAAGGTCTCAAGGATAAATATTTCATTATACATTACGACGTTCTTATCATCAGAGTAGAAAAAGTGATTGTACCAATCATCTCCTTCCACACTGTTGATGACGTGATGCCAGGTGGTGGCTATAAGGTACTCCTACTGTACTGCTGCTAACAACACTGCATACCCCTTTTTCTACGCCTTCATAACGTACATTGCACAGCTATTCTCTCTCTCTCTCTCTCTCTCTCTCTCTCTCGATATATATATATATATATATATATATATATATATATATATATATATATATATAAGGTGTAATGGGCGAAATAAATACCTGAGAAAGAGGTGTAACGTCTCTCTCACTCAGGATACGGTTTCAAATGACTTTTTCTTTTTTTTAACCTGACGAAGATCCCTAAATCCTTTCAGCACAGCTGATGGGCATGTGTAGTTAGATTGGAGGAGTGATTCGAGTAGTAACCAAGGAGACTCCTTGTTGCATCATAAGTTAAGGTCGTAGAATCTGGTTCAGTCATGGCTTTATAGTCAAGTTATGAAAATCGACCAGTTCTGCTACGTAAAAACAAACCGTCAGTGATAAGATGGTGAAGATGACGATGGTAATGTAAAGTGGTTGTGTTGTGTGATTGTGGGAGTTGTGGGTGGTTTGGATGGTGAAGATGACGATGGTAATGTAAAGTGGTTGTGTTGTGTGGCTGTGGGAGTTGTGGGTGGTTTGGATGGTGAAGATGACGATGGTAATGTAAAGTGGTTGTGTTGTGTGGCTGTGGGAGTTGTGGGTGGTTTGGGAGTGCCGGGACAGTTGGAGACAAAGACCACCTAATACTGTATTTCACCTCCTCTACTTTTCATTGTTCTCTAGTGGCTAAAATTCCGAAACTGAGAGAGGTTTGACATGTTTCTCTGATATTTTTCCTTAATATGATGCCTCAATGAAGAGAGTTAAGAAGATGTAGCAAGTGTGAAGAAGGCGCAGTGGAATAGTATATAAACTCTTGTCCACAACTGTACGTGGTGATGGTCGCGGTGTGCTTGCTGTGTGAGGTCAAGACAGATGGTCGTGGATGAAGACAGCGGTGATGATATTAGCGAAGGTTTTCATGCACAGGATGTCCTATGCTAAACATTTAATATTATAGATGTCATCCCCTGGTAACATATAATGATCAACTGGTTCACAGAATCAAGCTAAAAATTTACTAGTTGACAGAATAAAACTGTAAATAATTGCCATTATTACAGTGTCTTATTTGATGGAAATGGAGATCAATGTCAAGCAGTGTTCATCACTGCCATCTTAAATGAATTTTGAGCTTGCGGATGGAATTTATATGTATATATGTAGTGTGATAGCGGCTGAAAAGCGGGAAAGCAGCTGGGGTTGATGAGGTGTACAGTATGCAGAGATGATTAAGTGTAGTGGAAAAAGCGGAATGATGTGCTTGTTGGAGATATGTAAAAAGGCATGGATGAGCGAAACTGTGCCAGCAAAGTGGAAAATGGCTGTGATTGTACCTCTGTACAAAAATAGAGGTGAGCGAAGTAAGTGCAAGAATTATAGTGGGATAAGTTTATTGTATGTCATAGGGAAGGTATATGGAGGAATCATTAATGAGAAAGTAAGAGAGATATCAGAAGTCCTAGTGAGTGATGAACACGGTGGCTTTAGGAGCGGGAGGGGATGTGTGGGTCAAATATTTGCTGTGAGACGCAGTGGAGAAGGCTTGTGAGAAGGACTGAGTGTTTACGGTATGGCGTTTATGGATCTGGAAAAAGCATACGACAGAGTAAACAGAGATGGATTGTGGAAGGTTTTGCGCATGTACGATGTAGATTGTCAGCTGCTAGGTGCCGTCAAGAGTTTTAATGATGGTAGTGAGGCATGTGGACAAGTAGCTAAATGGGCATGTAAGTGAATGGTTCACGATCAGTGTGGGCGTGCGACAATATATATATATATATATATATATATATATATATATATATATCTATAAATATATATATATATATATATATATATAAGAAAATGAAAACAACAGCAATGTCTAAGAAAGAATGAAAAGTACAATTCACAACTGTCTTCGTACAGTTGCAAACAGTAACAATGCTACACATTTTAGCTGAAAAAGTATAAAACTAACTTCATATTCTGAACAGTTTGAATGATTGCGAAGACTGCATCACTGGACTAGAATTACTGTCTCGTTTATATTACCGTAATGAAGTGAACTAACAATTGTGTTCGTAATTTTGGGGTCATTCTCTCTGAACATACACGGGAAGTAAACACCACAACTTGAGCAAATTATACAAGTTACATCCATTCCTGGTTCCTCCTGAAGTGCTCTACTACCTCGGGATCATACAGGCAAACAACTGTAGAAAAAAAAATATATTATGGCTTAGGAGCCGTGCCACTAGTGAACAAGTCCTTGGTGACACCCTCTCTCTCTCTCTCTCTCTCTCTCTCTCTCTCTCACACACACACACACACACACACACACACACACACACACACACACACACACACACACACACACACACACTTCCTCCCCATTCCTTTCATTAACCCTTAATACGGTACCTATTGTTCTGTTTATTGTTAATATTTTTTGAAGCACCTATTCATAGGATATTTCACCCCTGTAATTCGAAAAGTCAATCCTAACCTGAGCAAAATTTTCTGGCCTAGATCAGGAGAAGAGAAAAAAGTAAGTTAGTCGGCTTGAAGTGGTTACTAATGGTGAGGTGACTGGCGAATATCCCAAGCGAGGAGTGTCTCGTTAGTTTGGCGTGGATCTCCTCGGGGTGACGGGTCCGATGTGGAGGCGGGAATGGCGTGACCTCGGCAGGGTGCGGGTTGCGGAAGACGGGAATCTTATTTATACACTCTTCTAAGTTTAACTGTGTTTACAACTGCTTGTATGTGCTTTTGCCTTCATCCTTACAGCTACTAATCGCTTCACAAATTACATTAAGTAGTAAAGGAGAAAAAATACAACAAAACAAATTACCTCTAACAATACGTGAATTGTTTATCGTACAAAACAGTTAGAAGCCTTTATAAATACACCTCCGGGAGAGGAGGCGTATTCATAAAGAATTTTAGCTAGCTTCTACGACAAACATATCTCTAGAGTATATCAGGAATGGTTAAGTTTGTATTTTTCGTATTAATATTCATTCTAGTTGGGTTATGAATTATTTGATGGCTATATGAGTGAAGATAAAAACTATAACAAACAATCTTATACACATCTTAGGCTCAGGAAATTTGTGATCACGGTCCCACCAGTCTCTGCCAGTTGGCTCGCCAAGTTCTACCTTGTACATTAGATCATGTGTTTAAAAATAATTTCTTTTTGAACTAACATGCAAAGATTTTAGCACAATACATGCAGTTTGAAACATGCCACCCAGGGTGATGCATAATTCCAGTGCTGACTCAGATGAATACAAGTTTCATATTCATTTTCTCTCTCAAAAGGCATAATTTCGCACAAGCCTCATCTAGCACAAAGGAAACAATATCGCTACTACAGCCAAGATGTCTTCAGTTATGTCCAGCAGAACGATCAAGTGTACCAATAATACCATGTTGCTGACCCCTTAAATTCGGTCCCTCTACATATTTCGTGGGTTACTCTTACTGCCACCCGACGATTTTTTTCAACGTGAGACAGACGACTAGTGTCGAGGTCAATAAATGCTTTAGCATTTATTTTCTCCATGAAGGTGGTAGCAATAACAGAAACACAAAAGAGGTAATCAGGGTGAAGAGGACAGCCAGGTAGACAACAGATAACATGAAGTGCTACTAGGGTTAACATTTAACACGGGGACAAAGTGGGGGTCCAGTAAGGATATATATATGGGCCACGGATCGTACCGGTATTTATAAGATTACTTATTTATACTTTCATCCTCCCTCCTACAGCTGCCAATCATGTCACAAACTCAAATTAATAGTCAAGTCTGTAATGCGACTAAAACTGATCCCTGGCAAAGAAGAAATTGCTATGAAGACTTATTTATTGCAGAAAATGGTTCTGATCCGCTGCCAAAACATCTCTTAGACGGGGATTCAGTGAAAAAAAAAAAAAATAGCAGACAGTTTCAGCGTAACTAGTTTTCTTTTCTTTTTTTTCGGGAAAGACAAGGTAAGCATAAAAGCATGCCCGTACGGTTAGGACGTTGCTTCACAAATAAACTTACATATGAGTACACAGGAGTATATGGGATGTTCATATAATACGATCCCTATTGGCCTATGATGAAGTTATCTACTGGGAAATACCTATTTGACCAATGTGTGTGAAAAAAGATAGAAAAGAGGAAGGGTCTTCCGCGTCTCCCACGCCCTCTGGCAAAAAAGCCGGTAGGAAAATGACAGTAAAACCCTAAGACTGTTAGAGGCATTAATATGGACTTTTTATCCAAGACAAAAGAAGAGAATGCTCTTCAAAATTTCTAGTCTACAAATATATATAAAAAAAGAACACACAATTGCAGAATGCTCTCATAATTAAACAAACCATCCCTGACATAACTAAAAAAAAAAAAATGAAGGACAAGGAAAGGAGGCTGACAATTCTCCTGTCTTCTGTTATACCTGCAGAACAAACTTAGGTACAAGAGGGAAATAATCGTTACTTTGTTAGTGAATCTGGACTCAGGAGTGTGGGTGAAACCAGCTTGTAAAAGGTAGGTTAGTGGCTGGTGTGGACAGTTGTGGGCGAGACCCTTGGTCTGGTTGATGTGGGCAGTTCTGACACCGTTTATGGGTAGAGCGTACTACAACAGGTGTGGGGTGAGAAAGGTCGCAAGAGAGGAGTGAGGGCGTCGGAACAAGCATGGGATCACTGGAGCATGTGTGGAAAACGGTGATGTAAATAGCTTCGCTGGCAATTTGGCAGGTATGAGGGGAGAGAAGAGGGATAAATTAACAAATTATAACTCGGCGCATACTTTATAACAGTATCAGTTAATGCAAACCGTAGGAAAAAGGGGAGTGGGGAAGCGGGTTCTGATGCATAACAAGAAACAAGGTTTCTTTTGTTCATTCAGAAATAAGAGACAAACCAAAAGCCAGATGCTCTGTATCTTCATTGTGATTTTTTTTTCCTTAATGCAAGAAAGAAGGAACCAAAGGCCACGAGCCCGCAAACCGTTCCATCCAAGAAAAAACAAAAAACAATACAAAGGAGAGCTAAATTCAAGATCCGTTCATTTCGAGATGCCTGGACACACTGCGTTTGAAAGACTGGAGATCATAGGAAGTAGGAAATACAGACAGAGGGAGACAGTTCCAGAGTTGACCTGTTGCATAAATGAAGGACTGGGAGTAACGGTTAACTCTTGCATTAGAGAGTTGGACAGAAAAGGGATGAGAGTTTGTTGCTGGACGGGTGCTATACAAACCCGTCATAGAGATGGAGCGATGCAAACAGTTCAGATGAGCAGTGACCATTGAAGAAGCGATAGAAAAAAGATAAAGATGCAACAGTGCGGCGAAGAGACAGAGGCTGAAGGAAGCCAGTAAGAGAAGGAGAGCTGATGAGATGAAAAGCCTTTGACTCCACCCTATTGAGAAGAGCTTTATGTGTAGAGCCTCCCCACACATGAGAATTGTACTCTAAACAGAGGCGAATAAAACCCGTGTATAAAGTCAACAACTGTGCAGGGGTAAAGAAGGTACGGAGTAGGCTTAGCACACCTAATCTCTTGGAAGCAGATTTTACAAGAGATGCAATATAATCTTTCCAAGGTAAGTCCCTAGTGAATGAAACCCCAAGCATGTTCAAGGATGATGCAGGATTAAGCTGAATATTATTAAACGTTAGTGGGTACTCCTGTGGAAGATTGTGTCTGGTTCATAGGTGTAAAAACTGAATTTTTGATGCATTAAAAACAACAAGATAATATTTACCCCAGTCAGAGATACGAGCCAAGTCAGAGATTAGGTGTGCCATTGCCCTATCCCTTGTTTGTTGAAGTAACTGCTGAGATGGACGTTGCAGGAACCGAATGGAAAGGTGAAGAGTGGAATCATCAGTGTACGAGTGGATAGGGTTAGACGTACAGCTAGGAAGGTCACTGATGAATAAAAGGAAGAGAGTGGCGATAGGACAGAGCCCTGAGGAATATCACTGTTGATAGATCTAGGAGAAGAACGATGGCCGTCTACAACAATGGCTATAGAACGACCAAAAAGGAAGCTATAGATGAAGGCACAGACAGAAGGATAGAAACCATAAAAGAGCAGTTTGGAAATTAAAGATTTACGCCAGACTCGATCGAAAGCCTTTGAGATGTCAAGTGCAATGGCAAAGCCTTCACCAAAGTCCCGAAAGGAGGATGACCAGGTGTCTGAAAGGTAAGTGAGAAGATCGCCAGTGGAGCGCCCCTGATGGAACCCATATTGACGATCAGAAAAAAGAATGTGGTAGGAAAAATGCTTTAAAATTTTTCTGTTAAGAACAAACTCGAAAACTTTTGAGACACAGGATGTTAAAGCAATTGGACGATAGTTAGAGGGTTGGGAATCGTCACCCTTCTTTGGAACTGGCTGAATGAGAGCAAACTTCCAGCAAGAAGGAAAGGTACAAGTTGACAGACAAAGGCAAAAGAGTTTTCCTAGGCAGGGTGTAAGCACTGAAGCACAGTTCTTGAGGACAACAGGAGAGACTCCATCAGGTCCATATGCCTTGTTAGTATTGAGGCCTGTGATGGCAGAAAATACATCAGCTGAAGAAATTTTAATGTCAGCCATGAGGAAGCCAGAGGGGAGAAGTGATGGAGGAACAGCACCAGAATCGTCTAAGGTGGAATTGGAGGAGAAAGTCTGAGCGAAGAGATCTGCTTTATCAGTAGAAGAAATAATTACAGAGCCATCAGAATAGAAAAGAGGAGGGAAATATGATGAGGTAAAATTGTTAGAAAGGTTTTTGGCATGGTGCCAGAAGGAGCAGGAAGAATTCGAGTTGGAGAGTTGAGAGCATTTAGTACGGATGAAATTATTTTTAGCAATGCGAAGAACAGTCTTAGCACGATACCGGGCAGAAACATAAACAAGATGTGATTCAAGGGTGGGTTGGCTCCAGTACCTTTTATAGGCCCTCTCCTTGCTGCGGACAGCATTAGAACAGGCGTGATTAAACCAGGGCTTTCTTGCACTAGTCATAGGATATGAGAAAGGCATGTATGCTTCTGTGCCTGAGAGAATAACCTCCGTAATGCGCAAGACACACTTAGATGGCTCTCGGCCATGGAAGGAATAATCATTCCATGGAAAATCAAAGAAATACTGCATGTGGGCCTCCCAATCTGCAGCTCCAAAGTGCCACAGATGACGTTTTATTGGAGGGTCCACAGGTCGTACCAGAGAGATAGGACAGGTTAAGGTAATAAAGTCGTGATTGGAGGAGCCCAATGGAGAAGAATTATTAACAGAGCAAGCAGAAGCATTAGTTGTAAGGAAGAAGTCATGAATGTTGGAGCTCTCTCTAAGCCGGTCAGCTATACGGGTAGGGTGCTGTACAAGCTGCTCTAGGTTATTAAAGATAGAAAAAATGTAGGCTTGTTAACCTGGGGGATCAGTGAAAGGAGAGGACAGCCAAAGGTGGTGGTGAACATTGAAATCTCCTAGAATGGAGATTTCAGAGAAAGGAGAAACAGATAGAATGTGTTCCATTGTAGAAGTAAGATAGTCAAAGAGTTTTTCATAGTCAGTAGAATTAGGTGATAAGTAAACATTGCAGATATATTTAGTCACAGAATGACAAGAAAGCCGAAGCCAGAGAGTAGAGAATTCAGAAGAATCAAGTTCAGGAACACGAGAGCAATATAAATCGTTGCGTACATATAAGCAACAGCCACTTTTGGCTTTGAAATGAGTATAGAGAAAGTAGGAGGAAGATGGAACCAATGGTCAGGAGCCCACAAACCGTTCCTTCCAAGAAAGAACCAAAAACAATACAAAAGTGAGCCAAATTCAAGTTACAGTGACTGTCAAGATGAATGCTGAGAGAAGCATGTGCGAAGGAGAAGGGTGGAATCATCAAAACCACTAATATAACTATCACCACTAATCGCAGTCTTTAAGTGGCCTGAAGGGATTTCAGTACACCTGAACAGAACTTAGCTGACTTGAATAGAAAATAGTTTATGATGACTTCATGTAACCAACCTGCACCTGAAATCGTTTGAACAAACCGATACTGACTGGTTCTGAATAAGGGCAAGCTTGCTTGAACGGACCAGAAAGTACCTGGTTGGGCCAGAATGAATGTGAAGGATTTTAATGGTTCTTAACCGTCTTGAACTGTCAAAAAAAACTAATCTTTTGCCAATTATGTAAGGATATAATGGTTCATTTCAATTGCTCTGATGTTTATGCCATGTTCATGCAGGTACTGTATGAGGTGAATACTTCTAGTATTGGGAAGAGTAAGAAACTGTGATGGATAGGTTAAAAACTGCTTGCCTGTGTACACTTAGTCTAGTATGAGGTCGTTAATAAGAATAAATAAATAGGGAATATGCAATTTAAATCCGCAGACAACGTTTGTAGGAGTCTGTATATGCCTAAATCATTTTCATTCTGGTTTTAAGAGTGCAAAGCAGACCTACGATAGTTACATCAATATATACTGATAATTACAGTATTCACTTTATATGGGAAGTGATCATGTATGTATTTCATACTGGCTAACGCCAGACGATTTTATTAAACTGAGGGAGAACACTGCCACACAAAGCTGAACCGTATCTTGGTGAATCCCCTGCGGGACAAACTGTCACTGAAGTATTTAATTCTGCTTAATCGTAGCAGATTTTATTCAGCTAAAAGACAAACTCCCCGACAAGGGATCAGAGAGTAAGCTACAGGGTAGTAGTTGTAGTAGTAGTTGTTCCCTAGGCAGTCCGGCCGAACAGCCCCGAGTCCCCTAGGAAGGCCATGGCCGAGACCGGGCTTTCCCACAGAGCTCTCAAAGAGTGTATGTTGTGTTGTTGGCGTAGGTGATTGTGTGCAATGCAGTTTTCCATAATGTGCTTAATAGTATGGGGTGCTGTATTGCATCCTGGACAGGCATCAGCGATGGAGTCATCCAGCCTCTTCTGGTAGCTTAAGAGGGCTGGATGGTGCCCACATCTCAGCCTGGCCAGGTGGACCCTGTCATCATGAGGGAGATAGGATTCAGAAGGGTGGATGTCAGGAGGCCTTGCATGCAGTTGTGTGTTGTCTTTAAGTTACTGAATGGAGCGGCGAGTGATTTGAGTGTGGATATACTTCTGGACGCTGGTCTGAAGTGGGCGAGGGGGGAGAGATGACAGTATTTGTGTATGATTTCGTGTGCTGAGTGTTGTTTTGATGTTCCTTGGTATGGGTGGATGTGCTGCCATGTAATGTAGTGGATGCTGACGGTTTGTGGAGGCTGCAGCAAGAATCTGGGTGCCTATCATGTCTAGGTGATCCTTGACTTTGAGGACTTTGGTTTCTTGATGTAGGTGGTTTGTGGGTGTAGTAGCGGTGCAGCCTGTGATTATTTTTAGGGCTTTGTTCTGTATGGTCTGTAAAGTGTTGTAGTTTGTTTTGGTGAGGTTAGGACCGTTTGGAGGCCAGGCAGGGCTTGCATAATTATTCACTAAACGTATGTATTGTTTGTATACTGTGGTGGTGGTTTCTTTGTTGTGTCTTAAGTACCTTAAGCTGACTGTTCACGCAACAGGTATGACATACATACTTTGAATACTTAATACTGGATATTTTCTTACAATGAAAAATATTTTTAGCATTCCTCGACAAGTGAGTAGCCATTACATTTTTTATTAAGATGTCTAGTAATTATCTCCCACCTTTAGCAAACCGAGACGATATAGTTTTTGTTGGTGCTGGTGTGTGTGTGTGTGTGTGTGTGTGTGTGTGTGTGTGTGTGTGTGTGTGTGTGTGTGTGTGTGTGTGTGTGTGTGTGTGTGTGTGTGTGTGTGTGTGTGTGTGTGTGTGTGTGTGTTCCCAACTTATCTCGAAAAGCTGGGGACGAATTTTCACCAAACCTTCAGAGAATACCAACTATGTGGATGTGCAGATGCATATTACTTTTTGTGAGGATTTGATCAAAGACTACCGGATGCCTGCCACCATATTTATATTTTATAATATGGACTGGTCTTTTGCGAAGCGCGGCGAATGAATACCGTAGAGTTTTGCGAATTTTCTTCAAATTTGGTTTGTAGATAACTTACCTTATCCAACATCATTATATAGATGATCAGCATTCGGCCCCCGAATGCGTTTGTTTCATCACCTCTGGCATTTACTCTACAAATTATTGTACAGTAGATACCATACGTAAAAGAGGCTCCACACGAAAACATGTTGTTGTTAATACGATGGACATTGTTAGTGGAAGGATTCAGTGGACAGGAAACTGAGAGGAATGCACAAATTCATCAATAACCTAGCAAACCAATGGTGTGTGTGTGTGTGTGTGTGTGTGTGTGTGTGTGTGTGTGTGTGTGTGTGTGTGTGTGTGTGTGTGTGTGTGTGTGTGTGTGTGTGAGAGAGAGAGAGAGAGAGAGAGAGAGAGAGAGAGAGAGAGAGAGAGAGAGAGAGAGAGAATTTTTTCACAACATTCCCCTGTTATTTCTTCTCGCTCCAAAATCATTCTCGTCATCACACACACACACACACACACACACACACACAAAGAAGGCCACCATTGTATGCCCACCTCACTGATCCTGACAATAAAACAAGCTTACCCTGAGTCTGGCCAAACACTGTACCAGCGTCAGCAAGGTTTCTCTCCAAGGTTGTAGGGGTTCGTGGGAGTGTCAGGGCTACACGTCACACTATGTGATGTCAGCAAATTCGAAACACCTTCTTCCCGATTTATTCTGCATACCACACAGCCCTGTGTATGCTCGTGATGCAAACCTTGTCGATACTAAAATAACAAACAGCATACAGAAGAACGTAAAGGTGAAATGTGCAAATTAAATCCCTATGGAGGAGCTGCAACGATATGGTACCGCAGGCTACGTAAGTGGTGGTGGTGGTTAGGAGGGTGATATGGGTGGAAAGGAGGGAGTGGGTGGATATATGGCTGTGTGTAGGCTAATATGGGAGATGAGGGCAGAGTAGGTGGTAGTAGCTGCAGTGTGAGTGGTGTGAACCGATGTTTGTGATGTGGGTTGCTACGTTGGTGTGGATGAAGGTGTGGGTGGTCATGGGTGTGGAAGAGAGGATGGAGATGTGGGTTTGGCGTGGGATAGTATAGCTGTAGTGTGGGTGGTGGTGTGTGGTGGTGTTCCGGAAAATGTGGATATAGTGCAGTTGGTAAGTGTGGTTTTTGTGTGGAAGAATTGTTATTTTTGTGTGGCTGGTAGTCTGGGTTTAATAAAAGTGCTAATGTGGTAGTGTGGGTGGTGTGGATAGCGGTTTGGGTGGTAGTGTGGGAGGTGTAGTGCGTGTAGTATGAGGTGGTGGTGTGGGTCATAGTCTGAATGTAGTGTGGATGATGGTGTGAGTGTAGTGTGGGTGTGGCGTGGGTGTAAGTGTGTATGCAGTATAGTTATAGTTTAGGTGGTAGTGTGAGTGGCAGTATGGGTCTGGTGTGGATGGTGGAGTGCGTGTAAAGAGGGCGATGGTGAGCGTATTAAAGAGGGTGGTGGTGTGCGTATTAAAGAGGGTGGTGGTGTGCGCGTCAAGAGGGTGGTGGTGTGTTGGTTGTTTTTGTTATCAAGCAATCCCGGTCTCTCACTGAGCAGACTCATCAACCTAGGCAAGTAACCGTCCCTCCAGGACCGTTCCGTGTAGTTAACAGATATGCTCCTGAGGAAGACAACATGGACGTGCGGAGGCTTCATTCTTGGATGAGCGCCGAACTTGCATCTCTCCACCTAATTAACAGTGGCACCATGGTAGGCCCCAAATCAGCCCATTATTTAGTTGCATGGTTACCATCCAGCGTTCTAAGTGGTTTCCTGGGTTACAGGAAACCATTAGGCTTGTCATTCAGTGCAGAGCCACCTAAAGTGGAAAGAAGAGTAATATAGTAACAGGATGGATGGGAGAAATGGGAAGAGAGGAGGACAAACACTGAAAATGAATGATAAAGGTGATGAAAAAAAGTAGGCATCACTCCATCAAGTGACTGGATGATGGTCGCCGCCACCCACCACTAGTGAGGGTGTTGGCCTGGGTACAGTGTGGGTGGTAATGTGATGGCAATGGTGATAGCATAGTGTGCGTACAGTGTGAGTGGTGGTGATGCGAATGTAGTGCGGGTGGTGGTGGTGAGGGTTGTGGGCAGCAGTGTGGATGGTTTGGTGAATGTTGTGTGGGTGGTTGTGTGGGTTCTGGTGAGGTAAGTGGGTAACAGTGTGGGTGTTTATGTGGGACAGTGGTCTGGGGCAGATGCGCTTCCAATGTGGAGATGGACGGCAGGTGGGCATTGTGAGGTTTGTGGTAGTGTGGGGAGTTTTGGTGATGAATGAAATAATAGCTTCTGTGGTTAGGGAAGCGGGTTGTGGTGGTAGTGTGGTGAAGGTGTTAATGTAGGTGAGTGCGAGTACGGCGAAGGTGGCGAATGGTTGTGGTGTGTGAGTGATGATGGTGGGTGGTGGTGTGGTGAAGGTGATTTGTGTTGGTGTGATGGGTGGAGGATGGTAAAGCTCGTCGTCTGACGGTGATGGTATGGAGTCGCGGTGAAGGTGTTGGTGTAATGGATGGTATGGTGTGGTGAACATGGTGGAAGATGGTGTGATAGTTAGTCATGTGGTCGTGTATAAAGGAGTACAAAGGGCTTGATTAAGAAGAAGTATGGTGAGCGGCGTGGTGGATGGTGTGGTAGTTGGTAGTGTGGTGGTGTTATGATGTGATGGTTTCGTGGATGGTGATGTGGTCGGCAGTGTATGGTGGCGTGGTGACAGTGTGTGATGGTATGAAGGGTGACTGTGTTGTGGGAGGTGGTATAATGGTGTGGTGGATAGAGATGTGGTGGGAGGTGGTTTGGTGGATGGTAGTGTGCTGGGTGGTGGTGTAGTAGGTGTTGGCGTAGTGGTGTAATAGGTGGTAATGTCGCTGATGGTGGTGGGGTGGTGGGATGGGTGATGTGGATGGCGGTGTGGTGGTATGATGATGAATGGTGGTAAGATGTTTGGTGGTATGATGAAGAGAGGTGGTGTGCTGGGTTGTAGCTGGAGATGTGGTAAGGGGGTGATGTTGGCGGGAGGCAGATGGCGTACTGAAGGCCCGACAGGTGTGGATGGGTGCGTGGGCGGAGGGGCAGACGTGAGAAACAATACAATGACCAGCCTCACAGCTTCACCTCCCTCCTGCCTCACCATCCTACCCACCAGCTAGTTATGGCACACACACACACACACACACACACACATACAAAACATCACTTTAAGCTAATGCTAGTTTATTGTGTTCCAGCAGTCATATATATATATATATATATATATATATATATATATATATATATATATATATATATATATATATATATATATATATATATACGAAATTAGTACCTTTATTGGCAGACGTTTCGGAAATATCTTATTTCATCTTCCGAGCCATATCTAAAAAACGAGAAATGCACTCAGTCAAAAGATTTTGTCTCGTGACGATTAATCATTATGCTAAAACCGTGCAAGTACGCTACGGTACTGGTCCATTAAAAAGTCGCGATCAAAAGCTTGAGTTAATAAAGTCAATAAATAAACAACACACACACACACATATATATATATATATATATATATATATATATATATATATATATATATATATATATATATACAGTATATATAGGCTAGAGAGAGAGTATATATATATATATTTATATCTATCTATCATCTTGAATTTTCCGCTAAATCGAGTTCCATAACCAAGGCTCAATATAAAGGAAAATTTTCCTGTATTTCGAGCTATTTTCTACTAAATCCTTGAAGGCAACACAAATCTCCTAACAAATTATGCTAACTCTCAATGCTACACACAGCAGTCTGAATCCATAATTAATACCTCTGAAATGCATTATTGTGTACGGAATTTCTTAAACTGAATTATACTCGATTTAACACAAAGTTTTCACTGAATAAGGCAAAAATACCGGGGGAAAAAAAATCCATTATCTTGGTCTTAGGCTTAATTGGTGTTCATTAAATCGAGCATCTACTTATTGCAATCTAAGCTTGAAAATGCTCACGTAAACATTACTGTTGATATAAAAATGCAATTAGGTACACATTTTTCCGAAGTGCAGATGAGTTCATTACTTGAAGGCAAGCATACAGCCCAGTGGCAAGAAGATACGAAGTATTAGTCGAGCAGTAGGTCTAACTAGAAGCTTAACCCGTGGATTACGCAATTACCTTTTTTGTATCCCACCTTGTGGTGTGCAAAAAACGAAGGAAAAGAAAGTTTTTGTTTATTTTAAACTTGAAGATAAACATCCAGGGCATCGTCTGGTGAAAAGAAAAAAAAATCTCTCTCTCTCCGTCTTTGCGTAAGGCCATGCCTAAGTTTACGTACGGGAGTAGTGAAAAACGAAAAAAAAAATCAAGTTTTATTTGCTTATTATAAACCTGGTTATAAACATCCAGGTCATCACCTGGTGAAAAGAAGAAAATCTCTCTCTTTCCGTCTTTACATAGCACAATGCGTAAGTCTGTATAGGGGTGGAGTAGTTAGTGGTGATGCACAGCCTGCACAGCCTGAGCTGTGGCTCGCAATGCGACGCTACCCATCCTGAGGTGTGGCTCGTAATCCACGAGTTAAGCATTAAGGCTTACTTCTGTCTAATGAAACAGAGACTGCTTCCTATGCCTTAATTATCTACCATTAATTGTTGGGTGGCTAAACTTATGTGGAGTCTTGCCATTTACTGTCTGTCACAAATCTGTTGAAGCAAAAAGCTGACACTATGTCTGAATTTGAAAGACTGTGTTTTATCTTTGATGAGATTAGTGTTGCACAAAAATGGTCACATGACAAAGCCACAGACATGGTTTATGCACCTAAATAGAAATTTCAGTTTGCAGTGATTAAAGGGCTAATGAAGAACTGGAAATGCCTTGTTTATTATAATTTTGATACAGACAGGAGTAAAACATTATTTGATCTCGTTAAGAAATTAGAAGAGGCTGGAATGTTGATAGCAATGGTAAATGATTTTGGCCCAACTAATATAAAACTATGGAGAAATCTGAGTATTGATGTAAACAATTCAAGCATAACAAAACCAGCTAATTCTGAATGAGAAATTTTTGTTTTTGCTGATGCTCCACACTTGTTAAAGCTCATAAGAAACAACTTTCTACATCATGGGTTTTCACTTAATAGTACTTTTATAAATATAACTAACGCCAGTGCTCGTGAACTTGTCATTAGAAGTGTCTCCGATCTGAAAATAACACAGACTCTCTCAGAAGCATATAGATGTTTATGGGGTCACTAGGATGAATGTTTGCTTAGCAGTGAGTGGAACCTGTGCTATGTCTGTCCCCCTTTATTAATACTGAAGATGACAAAACAAAATAAGTTTCAAAGCAAGCCTGAGGACAGTAAATCACCCATGGGGATGAGGGTGGGTTCATGGAATGTGGGAAGCTTGAGGGGAAGAGCGGGGGAAGTCGTTGAGGCATTCAGTAGGAGGTGGGTGGATGTGGCGTGTTTTCAGGAAGTCCGGTGTCATATGCACGGAGTGACTTTATGCTGGAAGTTACTGTTCCCTTCTCTATTAAGCCTAAATTAACCTAACCTAACCTATCCTAGATCAACCTAACCCAAATAAACCTAAATTAAACTAATTTTACTTCACGAAATGACTAATTTCACAATCTGCCTGTAACATACATATATATATCTTTATTTATATATATCCATATATCGACCTATAGTTACCTACAGGTCGATATGACATCCAACTATCTTCCTGGCACATGTATTTCATACAATGTTGTTGATAAATGGCACAAAATTTGAGATAACATCCAGATACTTTCAAAATAGAAGCTAAACGGCCACTCGGCGCATGCGCACTGAGCGAAACGGTAACTTTCAGCATAAGTCACTCCGTGCATACGACACCGGTACAGGGGTGGATCAGCCAGAAAGATTGTTGGGAAGGACTGTTGCTATATGTTGTTTTGGCAGGGGGGGACAGACGGATATGGAGGTGTTGGTGTGATGGTTGCAGAGAAATGGGTGGAATATGTTATGAATGTTTTGAGAGTAAGCAATAGGATATTGGTAGTGAAAATTCTGTTGGGTAGAAAGATAGCTGCGATTATATCGGCATATGCTCCATAGGCAGGATTGGATGAAGCAGAGAAAGATAGATTTTGGGATGATTTAATACGTGTAGTGGGTGGTATGTGGGATGATGAGACAGTGATTTTGGGAGGGGACTTAAATAGTCATGTAGGTGAAGCAGTACAAGGTTATGAAGGAGTGTATGGGGGATGTGCGTATGGTATAAAGAATGCAGAAGGGGAAAGGATACTCGAGTTTGGGGAGGCAACGGACATGATTGTGTGCAACATATATTTTAGGAAGAGACAGTAGGTTAATTATGTATGAATCTGGGGGAAATAGCAGTCAGATAGATTATTTTCTAGTTAGGAGGGCCGATAGGAGGTTAGTGAGGGATATTAAAGTTATAGGAAGTGAGGAGTGTGTGCAGCAGCACAAACTATTGATTTGTGATATGGCTCTTAAAGAACAAGTGATGAAAAAGAGGACTTATGTACCTAGGAGGAAAATATGGAAGCTGAAAAACCAAGTAGTAAGGGATGCCTTCTATAGCGAGTTGAGGAGAGTGGTGGCTGAACAGGGAGCTGTAGACAGAGGTGTTAATGATCAGTACAGAGCCCTCAAGAACAATTTCTTGAGAGTTACTTATGTAACATGCAGTTGGACAAGAGGACCACCAAGACATAAAGTAACTTGGTGGTGGGATGAGGGTGTAGAAGCTGCAGTTAAGGAGAAAAGAAGGCTTTTCCGGGAATGGAAGAAGGGTGGTAGCAAAGAGGAATATTTGGCTGCCAAGCGTAGGGCTGGAAGAGAGGTATACAGGGCAAAGTTTGAGTCACAGAGACTATTACCTGATAACCTAAATCATGGGGAAAGGAAAAATATATTTGGGGTGGCAGGGCAAGTGAAGAGGGATAATCGGAATATTATAGGTGAGCAGTGTGTGAAGAATGATGAAGGAAGGGTTGTGGTGAACAGTGAGGATATTAAAGATGCATGGAGAGAGCATTATAACCGGCTGTTGAATGAGGAGTTTGACTGGGACAAGGAAGGTTTGGAGCCAGCAGATCCAGTGTCTGGCCCTTGGCCTTTGATTGATACTGCTACTGTGAGTGAGGAAATAGGCAGGATGAAGGTGGGGAAGACAGCAGGTGTGTCTGGGTTGACTGCCGAAATGTTGAAGGTCTCAGGCGATATAGGGGTGAGTTTAGTCACTGACCTGATTAACAGGATTATTTATGAGTGTTGTCCCAGATGACTGGCTGAAGAGTGTAATTGTAATTGTGTATAAAGGGAAGGGTGATGCCCTGGAAAGAGGAAATTACAGAGGTATAAAGCTTTCAGATCAGATAATGATGGTAATGGAGAGAGTTTTAGTAGGTATGATTAGAGAAAGAGTGAATATTGATGAGATGCAGTTTGAGTTTATGCCAGGTAGGGGGACCACTGACGTCATATTCATTGTTCGACAGCTTCAGGAAAAATATATTGGTAGGAGAAGGGATATTTATTTTGGTTTTGTTGATTTGGAAAAGATCTTTGACAGAGTCCCTAGAGAGGTGGTGAAATGGGCAATAAGAAAGCTTGGCTTGGAGGAGTGGCTGGTTAGGGTTGTTATGGCTATGTATGTGGGTGCTCACACTCAGGTAAGAGTGAATGGAGATTTGAGTGATGAGTTTTCCGTGAATGTTGGTGTGCATCAGGGGTCAGTCTTGAGTCCCATGTTGTTTATCATGGTACTTGAAGCCCTTTCACGTGACTTTAGAAACGGACTCCCGTGGGAGTTGTTGTATGCTGATGATTTGGTGTTGACTGCAGAGAATGAAAGGGAGGTGGAGGAAAGGTTTAGGAAGTGAAGATATGGTATGGGGCACAAGGGTTTAAGGGTAAATGTGGATAAAACAAAAGTGATGATATCTAGGGTTGGTGGCGGTACTGTCAAAGATGAGGGAGAGTGGCCATATGCAGTTTGCCACAAGGGCGTGGGATGTACTGTAATTCCATCTTGTGCGGTGTGTGTGATAAATGGGTGCATAAGAGATGTAGTGGTATCAGAGGTAGACTGCGAGATAATGCAGATTTTATGTGTACGGCGTGTCGGGGTGAGCAGGTGGAGATTGTCAGGCGTGAAAGGATTGAACTTGCTGGTGAATCTCTTGAATGTGTGGAAGAGTTTTGTTATTTGGGAGACATGTTGTGTGCTGGAGGTGGGGCTGGGCTCTGTGGCTAGGGTGAGAAGTGGTTGGAAGAAGTTCAGGGAGCTCTTGCCTCTCCTGACATTGAGAGGACTCTCCCTACGTGCCAAGGGGTCTTTGTATGCAGCATGTGTTAGGAGTGTATTGCTGTATGGTAGTGAGACCTGGGCTGTGAAGGAGGAAGATATTCGCCAGCTCAGACGTACAGAAATGACAATGATTAGGTGAATGTGCAGTGAGTCCCTGCGTCTCAGGCCTGGAGGGGCTGGGTTTACGATGGAAGAGTTGAGAGGTAGGATGGGACTGGAGTGTATTGGTGTTGTGATGAGGAGAGGTAGAGTGAGGTGGTTTGGACATGTGGAGAGGATGGGGGATGATAATTGGGTGAGGAAGGTGAGAAGTGTTAATATTGGGGATGGGGTTATGAGGGGAAGACCGAGAAAGACATGGGATGAGGTCATTAAGTGTGACCTCAGGGTTACGGGACCGAGCAGGGAGGCTGCAATGGATCGTGCTGCGTGGAGAGCCGCCATTAGGTGACCAAGGCTGACACATGCAAGCATGTTGGAGCCTTTAAAAACGAAAACGAAGTCCTTGAAATAATTTGGTCAGGAAGTTCTTCTTGAGAGTCAAGACTGGCATGATACAAGTGGGTTTAAAACATTAGTTAATTCAGTGTTTGATCTTTTCAATTATAAAACACCTAATGATAAGAAGTCTCAAGGGCTGTACATGGTATTCATTTGCTAGAACAAAATAAAGTGCTTGAACAACTATTGCCCACTGCAAAAACAATGCAAACTGGGAGCAAAAATAGCCTCTACCCATTTCAAAAGGGCCTCATTATTTCATGCCAATCTCTGTCCAAATTATACAATTCTGTGAAAGCAAAATATGTCACATTTATCATGACCTACAGGTTGAATCAAAGATACCCTTGGGCATCTCTTTGAGTGTATGAGGCAAATGGGAGTTTCCCACCAACACCCATCTCCTGTGCAGTTCAGGTACAGGATTAGATCATTTCTTGTTGGTAAAAGCTGTGATTTGGTGAGAAGAACCCATAACATTCAGAGGAAAAATAATGACAGCTTTAACAGAGTTGTTATTTTCAGTGGACAGTTCATGCCAGTATCCTAGTGAGAACACAGAAGACATAGAATTTGAAATTATGGTGTCTTCTGTGTTATTTAAATCTTTGGTTAAGAATTTAAAAGCTGAGAGTGGTGAAATGGATGATGAAAACTCTGATGTAGTTTGTTTCAATGAACCAAAACAAGCATTAGAGGAATATATATAAACAGAAGCCTTGGGACATGTTGGGGAAAACATCACTCATAAGTTCCCTGAATATAGTTTTCTTGCAACTAAATTTACAGAAAAATATACCTGGATAGGAACCATATGTAGAACAGAAAATGCTCTAATGACCCCGGCAACAGCTTTTTTTTTTTAAGATATGCTATTAATGGAGAAATTGTTTCTTTGCTATCATGGAAAAAAGTCACTTAAGCCAGCAAAAGACTGAGAAAATTGTCAAGTGAAATTTGTCAACATGTTAATTTGCCAGCTGAAATCGTTCCAACTGTGTTAAGTGTAGGATGTTCTTCAGAATAAGAGTTTTAAATAGAAACGTTGCAGATTCACCAGTTAAAAAAAAAAGAAAAAAAAGATTCACCAGTTACAAGAAGAAAAAAAAAAAAACTGGTGAAATAAAATTCATTATGAAATCCATCCTGTGTTTTACTTTTTGGAAAATACAACCTTACTGCAAGCTGGATGTAAGAAGCAGTGTATGCTGAGGAGTATTTCCTACTTGCTTACATTCAACTTAGATAATATTACTGTACTACAAAGGGTACGCAGGTGTTGTGATAAGGGGGGATATAGCAGGGATTAAGGGACTGAAGTAGTCCCGCAATGAATGGACAAGGGGGAAGAGAAGACAGGCTGGCAGTGGTTAAGGTGTTACAGAGGGTGTAGGCAGTGTAGGCTGGGGAACTGTTTATAGGAGAGCAGTGAGGCTAGTGCGGAGATGTCAAGAATTAGTGGGATAAGAAGGCTGGTGTGTACGGAGGGGTTAAGGAATGAGACAGTGTGGGAGGATTAGGATGCTTCTTACGTAAGAATATGGATAAGGAATTGCAGAATTATGTTTTGTTCAAAGGTAAAATTGTACAAAACAATCATCTGTGATACAACACTACTAATGCAATTATAGATTCTAACATTTGTGTAAACTGATGGCAACAGTTTTGCAATCTGCATTCTTTTTATGATTGGTAAAGTGCACTGAGGTTAAACACTCCAATTTCTCCATAAGCCTATCTTATATATATATATATATATATATATATATATTAATAACAGAACGGAGGAAGGAAAAACAAATGAATGAAAAAAAAAAAAAAAATCCGGACACCACATTACTGGTGTCCTCTGTTCATAAAATATCTGTAATAGTTAGACTTGAACAGCTGTGGGTTGAAATTTGGAGGGAAACAACTCTGGGGAAGCGAGTTCCAGAGAGATGCAGTTCGGGGAATGAAAGAATTCTGATAGGCAGAAGTTCTGCAGTATGGCTGAGTGACATTCCGGTCATGAGCGCTAACAGATGCCCGTGTCGCATGAGGGAAGGCGTGGAGAGGTGGCACCATGGACTCAACTTCGTCTGAGCATTTGCCAAAAAAATATCTGCAAAATAATGCAAAGGAAGCAACATTCCTTCTTACTTGCAGGGGAGGTAGTATACTTATAATGGCAGGGTTGTTAATAATCCTAACAGCTTTGTTCAGAATTTTGTCTAGTTGTTTTAACCTCCCGCATGCCAGTGCTGTTTTAAAACGGTCTGACCACATTTTTCAAGATTCGTGGGTAAAAATTGGCAGGCATGTAATGTAACTGTTCCTCTACCATCCCCCAGGCTGTCAAGGCCATACACTCACTCGCTCAACCCCCTCACGCTCGCTCTGCCTGTGTGCCTCACCCAGTGCTGTACATAGTGAAGGCATTTTGTAAATATCTTCATGTAAGTGTAAGTTGTAAATATTTTCTTGTAAGTGTAAGGACTATATAGTGAAGTCAAGTTGTAAATACCTTCTTGTAAGTGCCAGGGCTGTATGTAATGAAGTCAGGTTGTACCTATCTCCAAGTAAGTGTAAGATAATGCATTCACAGTGAGAAAGACACGCAAATTGTGATAGGTGCTGATGTAATAAGTGATCAGAAAAGTGTACTGAACATTGCTATACCTTCCCAGCATAAATACCTGTGTACCTTACATAGAAAATGGCTTTCTCTCACGTACGAAGTGAGCGTGAGAGAGCAGCTATACCTGTACACGAGTATGCAGGACAATAAAACCGACTTCTGACCCTCAGTGAGCATTTTAATGGTGAAATTCGTTGTTTCCACATCAAAATCCATCATTTTAGCCAAAAAGAAAAAAAAAAAAAAAGCCGAAAAATGGTCGGCACTGGGGTGACCCAGAGAGCTAAAAATATCTGGCACGTGGCGGGTTAATGCAACCTCTCCACATCCATTCCACAAGGGTGAGCAGTATTCAAGCTGAAATCGCACATGACTCTTATAAAATATAGCTAACTGCTCATCAGTGAAGAAGTTACGGACTATGTACAATAATCCAAGTTTCACTGAGGCGGTTTTAGCAAGTGACCTAACATGAGAGGTCCAGCTGAGGGCATTGTTAAGTGAGATGCCAAGAATTTCAATACTTTTGGAGATGGGAATATTAGTAGCACTGAAGGTAATATACGAATCTGGCAATATCTGTCTATTAGTAAATTGTATATATTTAGTTTTACTAGCATTAAACGAGACAAGGTTGTTTGGCTCCATTCACTGATCGTAGATAGGTCTTGATTTATGGAGATGGCTGTACTGAGTTGGAAGGCAGAGATACTAGATTTTGTAAATGGGTGTCTGAGTGTGAAAGAACTATGTAGTGTTGAGTCATCTGCGTATGAGTGGATGGGATTGTACAGTAGGTGACAGATAGATCATTAATATGAACTAGGAATAGGGTTGGCGCTAGAACTGACCCCTGTGGCACGCTGGTGTTAATTGAGTGCAAATTGGAATATACATCATCTACTTTTATTTTCCTGTCAATAAGATATGTAGAAATCTAAGGAACAAAAGACGTTAGTCCATAGCAAGGGAGTTTGGACAGCAGGGAAAGGTGTCATACTCTGTCAAAAGCTTTAGAAATATCAAGAGCTACTGCATGAGTTTCTCCATGTAGATCAATTAATTGCTGGATGGTATGAGTTAGGAGATTGAGTATGTCAATGGTGGATCTTTCGTGGCGAAAACCATATTGTCTATCACTAATTATGTTGTTGGATTCAAGATGTTTAACAATGTGCTTATTAATTAAAGTTTCAAATACCTTACCAAGAGAGGATTGACAGCTATTGGTCTGTAATCAGAGGGGTCAGTGGAACTTCCTTTCTTCAGAATTGGGTGGATATTGGCTTCTTTCCATGAATTTGGGAATAAAGAAGTACGTATGCATAGTCTGAATAAGTTAGCTTGAACAGAGGGGGAACACTTTTTCAAAACAATTGGCAGAATTCCATCTGGGCCTGGAGCTTTGTTGGTAGGTAAATTGTCTAGGATGTATTTTACGTATCTTGTCTGTATTTTAAGTAGGGCAATTTCAGGAGAGTCAAGTTCTAGTACTGGGACATTGTGGCTGGTATCGTCTATGGTAGAGTTTCTAGCAAACGTACTGGCAAAAATATCAGCTTTCCGATCCGGGTCATTTGTAATGTTGCCATCTGAAGATTTTAGTGGGGAATGGAAGATGACATGTTAAAGTTATTATTGAAAGTATTAAGAGCTGACCAGAATATTTTATTGTCATTAGGGTTGTTAAGTAGTTTTGATGCTTGGTTTTGAAGAAAGCTTGATTTAGCTAGATTTAATACAGCTTTTGCATGATTTCTAGCAATTTTAAATTGAGAGAGTGATTCAGATGTTTTTGATTTTAGGTAAGAGTTGCATGCTAATGACTTTTGGGCTGCTGCTCTGGCACAGTTCCCGTCAAACCATTTTGGAGAGTTCGATCTTTTAGTGAACTGTTGACTTGGTATGAATAAATCCATGCCAGCTAGTATTAAGTTGCAAATGTAGGACTGAGTAGATTTGGGATCACTAAAGAATGACTGCCATGGAATGTCAGCAAGATCATTTCTAAATCCATCCCAGTTTGTCCTATCAAAGTGTCATTTGGTCACCCTGACAGGTTCAGAACGGGGAGCTTTGGGGGGGGGGTTAACTAATGAGGCTTTGATGAGATTGTGGTCAGAGGATCCAAGTGGTGACAGTACCTCTATCCTGTATTGATCTGGATTATTTGTCAAGAATAAATCCAAGAGATGGGCATTATGGTCAGGATTATCAGGTATTCTGGTTGGTTGCTTTACCAGCCGAGTGAGATTAAACGATTCTGCAAACAGCTCGCACTCTAAACCAGCATCGTCAGTCCTGTCAGAATGCAATAACCATTCAACATATGTATGTTAAAATCACCCAAAATGGTAATTTCGGTGCTAAGGGCAGGGTTAAGGTTACTCAACTGTGTGGATATGGAATTAAATACACTGGGTTCCAAAGAAGTACTGGGGGAGCGATAAACTACACAAATATATTTGGTAATATTTTGACAATTTAGTTTATATAATGAGTAATCAAAACTGGATGAAGTGAAGTTTAAAATGGTGTCAACTGCATATTGGGTTATGTGAGATATGGGATTGATATATATATATATATATATATATATATATATATATATATATATCAATCCCTTAAACCCTTGCACACTTCAATTTTCTCTTTTTTCTCTCCAAGTCTCCTTTTTGTCTTTCTATCCCACTGCCATTGATGTCATCATCTGTGCGTGGGGAGACCTTTTCCCCGCCACCGCAGAACCTCGATACAGCCAGCCTCGGGCCTGGAACTGTCACCAGGTTGCAGTCAGGGAGCCACCTAAGCCTATTGTGCAAAAACAGGGGTTTTGTTGGACCCAACAGATAAACTTTTTGCAGTGCCTTAGCTGTTAAGAAGGATATCTAAGGTGTATCAAAAAGTAAGATACTTTTTAAAATTCCATTGCAAAATTATTTATTTGAAGCGTTTAATGCGAAAATCTGTTTTCCACCCAAATTTCAATTTTGCTAACAACTTAACTTTGAATGATCAGATTAAGCCCAAATTTGGTCCACTATCGCCGATTGGGCTGTAGATACGACACACAAAATTGCAAAAGGATATATGAATTACAACACAAATTATGCCAAAAAATTACTTTTGTAAAAAGAGAAACATGGTAAGACTACGACATTTCAGAATTTTTCTCTCCTAATTGTACCTCAACAGATAGATTATTATTTTTTTCATATACTTCAGATTTGTGAGTAAATAATAAAAATATACATGACAAGACTTTGTAGGAGCAAACTCTAAAAAATACTCTTCTCAGGTCAGGCTCATGGAGTGACAATTTGACAAAGGTACAGTCCATGATCCCATTTGTGGTCTCTTCCAAACATTTCAAGTACTCCAACTGTCTGCCGGCATATCTGTATGACATGCAAATGCTAGAAATCACTCATCCGGATGTTTTCCAGAAGTTTTCGTGGGACAAAGGGCCTTCTGTGGAACATGGACCGATCCAGCCCTGGAACAGACATATAATAGGGAAGGAAAGACATCTTTACTTAAAGATATCACACAAAACCACGATGCTTGTGACAAGTATATCAAGGCTACACCAATATTAACCGAAGTTTCAGAAGCAGTGAAAAGTATGGTTCACATAGATGGGGCATCCGGACGCCATCATTTAAGTTCAAATAAACAAACCTAGGAGGATGCTGATTTGATTGAAAAGATGAAGCACATAACTTCAACTGCTATGATTAATCCATTTGCTTCTATGAATAACATTGATCTGGTGAACACTGCTACTGGAGAGAAAAATCCATCAAATGATATCATCTTTGCAAAGGCAAAAGGCATTGCACCAATGAAAAAAGCTCAAGAAACAGGGTCTGCAAAGATTATTCCTCCAGAGGTACAATGCTTTCCACAGCAAAAGAAAACCAGTCTGATAACAAACAATTCTGAAACTTTACCAAGAAGAATCAGCAGTCACAAGAACTTTATGCTTCATACAGAAAAGTGATG
The DNA here is from genome assembly GCF_032717465.1 of Coenobita brevimanus. Classification (NCBI taxonomy): domain Eukaryota; kingdom Metazoa; phylum Arthropoda; class Malacostraca; order Decapoda; family Coenobitidae; genus Coenobita; species Coenobita brevimanus. Next base: position 23,789,350 of record NC_137033.1, read on the forward strand.
AAGCAAATCGAAGGGAAGCATTTTCACACGAAAGGACACCGTATCCAAGCTCAGTGTTTCAACCTGATCCCAGGTTTCCAAGTGGCTCTGCCATGACCAAAGGCAATATGTGCGATTTTATTGCACACCTCGTGGCTGAAAGTGATGGAGTCACCCAAACAGACATGTTACCTGCATCTGAGTTACCAGCTGTTTATATTATTGATGCCATGGCATTTATACAGAGGTTCCAAACCCTTGGTACTAAAACCTCTGGTAATTTAGTCGAACGATATGCAGCAAAGATAATGGAAATGAAACCAAAAAGAGTCAACGAAATCCATTTTGTTGGCAATCATTATGATTTTTCAAGTGAAAAAAGTCTTAAGGCTGATGAAAGAATTCTTCGTGGAAACACCAGCACATCACAATTTTTACTAGCAGAAAATGTTAGCCTTCCCAACTGGAAAGTCTCTACGAAAAATTCAAGGAACGAGGCTAGTCTGCTGGATTTCATATTACAGATTCTTTGTGCCAAAAAAGACATCATTATACCAAAAGGTATCTCCCTTGTCCTTAGTGGTACATTTTGCAGCAAAGACTGTAAGGATTAGCAAAGGCAAAGTTCATGAAATTGAAGAACTCAGATGTGAAGAACACGAAGAAGCAGATACCTGTATAATAACTCTTTTTGCGTATGCAACTAGACTTCATCAACAGTCACGTGTTCTAGTCCAAGCAACAGACAGACACTGTTGTCCTGATCATGTACCACTACTGTCATTTACAGTCTATGGCAAATGTATTTATCAGGTTGTTACATAATTATCAAACAGAAAAACAGACCCTTGCACGTGCACTGATATTCATTTACGTGATTTCTGGAGGTGACAGTGTGAGGTTCATTTACCGTCGTGGATAAAGGAAGGCAGCCAAGATAGCTTTACAGAAAGCTGGACAGTTTTCAGAGATATCATGTTACGGTGAAAGTGGTGCTGAATTGGATCTAACAGACGGCATTGTTAAAGAGGCAAGAGCCTTTATGGTTAGTTTTTATGTTGCTGAGACATTTGAAGACCTAAATGTGTTGAGGGAAAATGTTTTTGCATCAAACACAACAGCGAAACTTACCTCCTACTGAAGATGTTTTTCATCAGCATTTACTTCGTGCACTATACCAACTTACTATTTACAAGCAAGCCCACATGTGCAAATTATCTCTGCCGCCTGCCACCCAGTATGGCAGAAGAGTTGTCAGTGGTATACTACAACCCATAATGATGACCAAACCAGCAAAATCAGCATCAGCAAACCAGCTTCTTGCAACTCCAATGTATCAAAGTGTTTACATAACTGCCTATGCGCAAAAGCACAGGTACCCCGCTACTGTATATAGGATGTACTGTTGGGGCCAGGAGTTCGTTGCCACTCCCCTCTGGCCAAACCGCGGATGTGGCACCATCGCATTTGTGGATGTACTAGTTGCCTTCTATACATTTTTGTTGATAACATCTCATACTCTTTAATGTTCTAATAACGTTGATGATAATGCTTGTATGAGTACGAAAAACTCGACTGTGACATATCGAAAGATAGCGATATGGTAATTAGAAACGGTACTACTTCGTAGATACCATACAAACATACACAACCATAACAAATGAAAACCTCTTACTGCCTAAATTCATCGGTGTCTCGGAGATGTGAACACTGAAACGTGGTGTTACGAGCCTCGGTAGATACAATAAATACAATACAGTGATAGGCCACAGGAGCACATAAAGGGATGTGTGAGTTGGTTGGTGTCCTTCCCCTACATACATCAATGTATCATTTTCTTTCATGAATTAGATAGAACAGGCAGCTGAGATTTTGCAGAAAACTTTGATCGCTAGAAGCTTTCATTAACTGAAGGATGAGAGACATCAGCCATAGCAATGGGTTATGGAGATAAGTAATACATTTGCATAGGTCCGTGGCTGTTATGGAAATAATAAGAAATAAATCTGCGTACGTCCGTGGCTGAATATAAACAAAAACACTGATATTTCTCCTCATCCATAGATGAATGAGTTCAACATAAATTTCTTAATATGAAATATCACAGATGATAACCATACTGGCAACTTCTATCCCACAGAATGCAAAACAAGGATCTAATAAAGCATTTCAAAAGAACTAATATACTTAAATGGTGCATAAATATCATACACTTACTGCATCAAACATCTATCTATATACCGAGGCTGCTTCCCCCAAGGAAAGGGAGGTAGCCGAGACAGGACGACACACTCCCCATTTACTCATCCATTCAAACACATTAATTCGCATCTTAGCCCCAAAGGGGAAGAAGGGACAGATCCTCACTGCACCACAGCACACGAGGGTCAACTGTGCAGTGCAATCAGTGACATCTGCAGCAGGGCCCGACAGCAGAGCTGGTTTACCCCTGACACATCATAACAGACCCATCCCCTTACCTGCACCTGACCTGCTTAGCTGATCAGACCAAATGCGGGAGAATATCCCCTCAGGGCTGCGTCATCATTTATTCATTCACAATTTCTCTCCATTTATTCATGTCATGCACAACCACTCTTCCTTGCTCAACAGACATCCCTCTCACATCCATCGCTCTCTTCACACTGTCCATCCATCCTATTCGTGGTCTCCCTCTCAGCCTTACACCTCTCACATCAGATCTAGTTATCTTTTTCATCAATCGCTCATTATTCATTCTCTCCATATGCCCAAACCATCGTAACACCCTTTGCTCAACTCGATCAGCCATCTCCTGAACAATTCCAGTTCTCCTTCGCACTTCATCATTTCTCACTCGATCCATACGCGTCACTCCGCACATACTCCTCAGACACCTCATCTCCATTACATTTAAACTTTTCCTCTCTGCTACATCCATATTCAACGTTTCAGCCCCATATAACGCAGTTGGTACCACAACACCCTCATACAGCCTTCTCTTTACACCCATTATAAGCGAACGACATCTAAACTCTTTTTTCAATCCTCCCAGCCCCTTTCCTACTTCATTCATTCTAAACTTCACTTCTGCATCTATTCTTCCATCCACAGCAACATGTGACCCTAAATACTTAAAACACTCTTACCTCCTCAAGCAACTCACCATTCAAAACTATATTCATCCTCCTACCATCTACCAACCTCGTACAATTCATAACTCTACTCTTATTCTCATTTACTTTCAATTTCCTCCTTTCACACACCCTTCCAAACTCCTCAACCAACCATTTCAATCTCTCCTCTGAATCAGCCACCAGTGCAGTATCATCTGCAAATAACAACTGCTTCAGATTCCACTCTCTACCATCAACATTCACCAGACTCAGACCTCCACCTAAAACTCTTGCATTCACCTCCCTTACAACACCATCCACATAAATATTAAACAACCAAGGCAAAATCACACATCACTGTCGCAGCCCCACTCTCACGGGAAACCAATCACTCACAGTATTTGCCACTCTTACACACGCTCTACTATTTACATAAAAACTTTTCACCCCTTTTAGTAGTCTACCATCAAGTCCATACAATCTTAAAACAGTCCACAAAGCCTCCCTGTCAATTCTATCATACACTTTCTCTAAATCCATGAATGGCCAAAACACATCCTTGCCTTTTGCTAAATACTTTTCTCACACTTGTCTCACAGCAAACACCTGATCCACGCATCCCCTCCCTCTCCTAAAGCCACACTGCTCATCACCAATTACTCCCTCTGTACCCTCTCTAACTCTCCTAATTAAAACTCTACCATACACCTAACCTACAACATTCGACAGACTTACACCCCTAAAACTAGTACATTCATACTTATCATCCTTGCCTTTATACAATGGAACCACGCCAGCACTTACCCAGTAAACTGGCACCATACCTTTCACAAAGCACACATTCAACAGTCTTACTAACCAATCAACAATAGTCGGTCCACCATCCTTCAGGCATTCCACAGCACACCAATCCATACCTGCAGCTTTCCCTGTTTTCATCTCCTTTACTGCCTCCTGCACTTCTTCCTTCGTGATCAAGGACTCATTCAGCTCTCCCAACACATTTATTTCTTGCACCCTTCCATCTGCCACAATCTAAGCCACCCTTTCCTCCTCTACATTTAACAATCTTTCAAAATACTCTGCTTATCTCTTCCTTACTGCATCCATCTCAGTTAACATCCTTCCATCCTCTGCTTTTACTAGCTCTTCCTTCCCAGACTCTCCCTTTCGCACCCTTTTCACCTCCTTCCAGAACATTTTCTTATTCTGTTGAAAATTCTCAGTCAAACGCCTACCCCACCTCTCATCTGCTGCCACTTTAGCATCACGCACAACCCTTCTCGCCCTATTCCTTTTTTCCTTATACCTCTCATATGACACCTCATCCTTCCTCTCCAGCCACACTTCATATGCACGTCTCTTCTCAGCCACAGCCATACTTACTTCCTCGCACCACCATTCACTTCCTTTTCTTACACCACCATCCATACTGTATGTCTCACACTGCACACCTCTTCCGGGTGCCCCACCACAGCACTCTTAAACAACTGCCATTCCTCCTCCACACTGCCATTTTCCTGATCTTTCACTGCGTTCCACTCATCTTTCATTTTCTCCTGATACTCTATAATTTTCTCTCTTTTATCCAATTCACTCACTTTCAAAACCTCCCTGCCACACCTACCTCTCCTAGCTCTCACCGATCTCTTACCTACTCTTAACTTTCCCTCCACCAGGTAGTGGTCAGACATACCTCCACCCTCCTCTCTCAGAACTCTCACATCCAACAGTCTTCCTATTACATTCCTGGACACAATCACATAATCCATCAATGCTGTATCAACAACCCTTCCACCCTCCTGTCTCACCCATGTATACTTATAAACATCTTTCTTCTCAAACAGGGTATTTCCAATCACCATTTCTCACTCAACACACATCCCTATCATTCGTTCCCCATCATTTCTTCCAGGCACACCAAGCATACCAACTACACCTTCAACTGCTACATTTCCCACTCCAGCATTCAGATCTCCCATCATCATCACATTCACATTCGCTCCAAAACTCTGCAAACACTCATCAACATCATTCCAGAAAGACTCCCTCTCTTCTTCATCCCTTTCACTACCAGGCCCATATGCACTCACAAACACCCACAACTCACATTCAAATTTCGCTTTCACCCACATCAGTCTCGATGACACCTCCTTCCATTCAATCACACACTGCTGTACTTCCGGACTCACTAACAAGGCCACACCTTCTCTTGCCCTTCCTCTATCAACACCTGACAATCTTCCATTCACGATACCAAACATAGACTCAACCTTCCCTGTCATCTTCGTTTCACTCAAAGCCAACACATCCAACTTTCTTCTCACAAACATGCTCCCAATCTCCTGTTTAGCCTCAATTGTACTACATCCACGCACATTCCTAGATCCAATCTTCAGGGTACGGGGATAACTCAATCCCCCATCCCTTTCTCTGGCCTGTCTCTTTTTATGAACTAAAAAACAGAGGAGGGGGTCCCTAGTCCCCTAACTGCATCCAAGCCAGCAGAACAACTGAGTAAAGTCAAATAAATGAGATGCCATGTGAACATAACGAGATCGAGTAGTGACCTGCAACGTGCTCAGCTCAGTGATTGTCATTGCAACAGACCGTGCATAGACTTCTCTTTAACCAATAAACACTTGCTGTGCATTATGATTATCCCTCATCCATACTATGAATTATACTCGTGGTTAGTAATGGGTCCCCCCCCACATCATTTTCAAAGACCTCTCCAAGTCTGTTTGGGATTGATGCAACAAGACTATATATTACATCTTGATTTGTTGGGAACATTTCCCATTCTGCCTTGGTATGGTGTAGTGGCTCCTGTGAAGTTCCCTTGAATTTACCACATTTCCCCAGATATGCTCAGTGGGATGGAGATCAGCACCATTACTATGCTCTGACTGTCAAACCACTGTTGATGATTCTAGCAGTATGAACTGGGCAGTTTTCCTATACAAATACGGAAAAACAATTTAGGGATGAATAGTGCATTTGTAGAGATAATTAGAAACAAACATGCACAGCTAGATGCATTTGCCTTCCAAGTGTTATTTCAATAATTATAATTGATTTATGTCTATCAACTGGACGAGGGTAATTCAGGCATGCAACCACGAGGGGCTTTACTTGCAGGAGCGGAACCGCCATTTCCTTTTTTTTTTTTTTTCTACTTTATAATACACATTGAAAAATAAAAATGGGTATACATATATATATATATATATATATATTAATCCCTGTACTATCCAGACGCCTACTTTTCAGACGCCCCCACTTATCGGATATTTTGGTCCTGGGATTCAGTATTCCCAAAATGGCCCAAAAATCGCAAAAAAATCGGAAAAATCCGACTTTCCCCCCCATAATTTGAACTCGGCGAGCGTGGCGCAGACCAGCTGTGTTTTGATGTGTAGTTCCGTCGCCATCCACTAGAGCGCCCCTGCATCCTCCCCACTTACAGCCCGTCTCTTGTTGTGAGTGCACGCTCGTCATCATGGCCGTCCACGTGCTCGCTTTTGTGGTGTTGCCCTACCTGCTGCAGGCTCTGCTGCTGCTCTCCTGCCTCTTGTTAGTGTGTGTGATGATGGCCCCGCTGCCTGAGAAGAGGAAGAGAGTGGTTTTGACTCTGGAGAAGAAGAGGGAGATATTGGACAAGGTGGACGCGGGATGGTCAACCTCACACATCCTCCATGAGTTCATCCTGGCCCAATCTACTTTGTTTGATATAAAGAGATCATGCAACAGACTCATGCAGTACACAGCTGACTTCTCGTCGAAGAACAAATGCAACATGGAGAGGAAGATGATGTTTACTCCCCGGTATGCTGAAGTCGACCGCTCCACATTGATTTGGTATCGAAAGCAACGTGTTGCTGGTGTGCTGGTGCATGGCACGGAGCTGAAGGCTGCTGTTGAGAAGTTTGCAAGGGTTCACGACGCCCCAGCCTTCAAGGTATCCGAGGGTTGGCTCTTCGCATTCAAGTTACAACATGGCCTTACCAACCATAAGGCGAAGCTTTGGATGCCAACGAGGATGGAGTAGAGGAGTTTCGGCACAAGGCGAAGCACTTGATCGACAGGGAGGGCCTCACTCTCAGTCAAGTGTACAACGCTGACGAAACTGGTTTATCCTATCGCTCTTTGCCAATGAACACTCTAGCCGACGAGACGGAGAAGCATGTACCTGGCTGCAAGATTTCCAAGCAACAGATATCTGTTTTGTGTTGTGCCAATGCTAACGGCATGCACCAGCTTAAGCCTGTTATTGTTGGCCGTGCAAATCAGCCTCGATGTCTTCGTGGGGTGATGGATGTCCCTCCTATCGTTTGGTACCATTCTTTGAAGGCATGGTTCACTGACCACATCTTCAAAGACTGGTTCCACTGCCATTTCGTCAAGGAGGTCATCCATTACCAGACGAAGACACTGGGAATCCCGCGAGACCAGGTAAAGGCCCTCCTTCTCCTTGACAATGCACCTGCTCACCCGTGCGACAAGGACTTGGTGGCTGAAAATGGGCACATTAGGTGCATGTTTATGCCACCTAATAAGACTGCTCTCATCCAACCAATGGACCAAAGAGTGATCGTGGCAATGAAGAGGCTGTACCAACGGAAGTTCCCGGACGAGCACGAGCGCAGGGAGGGACAGGACACACAAGGCCAGTGGACTTTGGAAAACTTTTGCCGCTACATCAAGTCTACAATCTACAACTGGGCCAGTGCATGGAAGTCCCTGTCAAGACTCTAGAAAATGGTTGGTCTCGTCTGCTTCTCGAAACGGATGTGGAGCACGATTTCCTAGGTTTTGACATGGATGACTTCCATGCATGTCTACATGCGCATGGCAACGATGTTGATGTGGACGAAGTGCGTGAGTGGTTGGATGACGACAAGGGCGATCCTGGGTATCAGACCATGTCTCATATCGAGATCGCATCTTCAGTTGCAGTGTCAGTACCCAGCTTGAAGATTCCAACAAGGAGGGCAGCAATGATGCGGACTCCTCTTAGCGTGACACTACTCCAGCCATCCCCAAGCTGAGAGCACTCCGGGAACACATAGAGTTCGTTCTTGACTACCTGGAACACCTGGACTGTGACAGGGAGATGGGGCCCTTGGGACTTGTGGAGGAAGTGCGCGCTTTCAGGCAACGCATCATTAATCGCCAAAATCGTCGTTCCTTGCGTCAATCAACCATTGACAGCTTTTTCAGACCCATGAACCCCGCTGTGCCCAGCCCTGGCTCCACATCATTGTCTCCCCAAGACAGGCCCTCATCCTCCGAGCCACAGCCCAGCACATCAGGCACGGTGGTGTCACCACTGGACGTTAGTTTGCACCTGTCTTCAGAGCCGTCTGCAGTGGGTAGTCCATCACCACGACCCAGTGATGCACCCCTAGGCCACCTGCTTCAGCTACTCTCAGACTGACAGTGATTAAACGACAAGAACTCTCCACTAGACCACACAGGAATTTATAGTGTTGTGCAGTGAAGAAAACAGTGCGTAGTGTTAAGAAATCAGAATTGTGAGTGCAAAGACTAAAGTGCAGAGTGCAACACTGATATTATTGACGTTCAATGGAGTGCAAATTAGACTAGAGTGTGTAATGTTAAGAAAATGGATTTATGAGTGCAAAGACTTAAGTGCAAAGTGCAACACTTATTTCATTAAGGTGTAATGGAGCGCAAGTAAGACTAGAGTGTGCAGTGTTAAGAGAATGGAATTCTGAGTGCAAATGACTAAGTTCAGTGCAAGACTTCATGTACAGTGTACTGCAGGTGCTTCAGGTACTCCTTTTTATCAGAGTCTGAGAGGAGGTGGGTTATTCATCGAGATGGCCAGGAACTTGTGGTAAGTACCCAGAATGTTTCATATTGTGCTGTATTTTCCATACTTACCTCTAACACCACATTTCACTCTTTTATGTCCCTTATTGGTGTGAATAGGGTCTTAGGTGCTATGCATGTGCAGTAGGGAGGTGTGTTTCTGAGCTAGGCTAGGTTAGGGTCCATAAGTACCAGTTCAGGAGCCAGGGATTTGTTGTAAGTACCCAGAATGTTTAATATTCTATAAACTCGCCTCTAAAACCCCATTCTCTGGTTCTTTTGCATTTATTTCAGTTTTTTATGTCCCTTACTGGTGTGATTTGGGTCTTAAATAGGTGCTATGCATGTCCAGAGGGAGTTGTATAGGTGTTTTTCTGAGTCAGGGTAGGTTAGGGTCCATAAGTACAAGTCCAGGAGGCTGGGGCCCACTTTCCGGACGGGACCGCTTTCCAGACATGTTTTTGGCTCTATTACATTGGAAAGTGGAGGGATTACTGTATACATATATATCATCATCATCATCATCAGCCGTTTGAGTATCCACTGCAGGACCGGCCTATCCCGAGCGAAGTCGGGACGATACAGCCAATGTATCTCTACTAAGTGGCTTAGGCTGTCTGGTAGAGATTGTATGTAGGATGAGAAGTGCTTGTAAATGTAACTGTAGTGTTGGAGTGGCTTTGGATGTGTGTGTAGTCTGTGAACCAAGTGTAATCGGCCCGCGCAAGCCTACTGGGTGCAAGCATACTTTATAGTAAGCGACATTGGTTCAACCACAGCATCCATTGTGTCCACCAATGCAGTACGTGGCCGGGTGAACACTCCCAAAGTTTATTACCCTGGTGGGGTGCGAACCCAGGTCCACCCGTGTACGAAACGCACACTCTACCACTGTACCACAGAGGCTCCATATATATATATATATATATATATATATATATATATATATACAGTATATATATATACCTGTATATTTTTTTTTTATGTGACCGACTCTGGGCATAGGCTTCACAGCCTGTTTTCAAGGCCCAGTAGTCCTCCTACGTACTGCACACCTCTACATGTCACCACTTCGGCGCTAACACCCACCATCCATATTGAATACATGCTAGGGCTGTCTCATAGAGGACTGGTGTATTGATATTAGCGGGGGTATTTTTCGACATGTCGGCGGGTCTTCTGGTAGATTGGTAAAGTCTGAGATCTATTAAATTCAAATCCTTAAACTGTTCCCTGCCCCAGCAGGATTTGAACCCGGGTCCGTTAGGACTGCAAGCCACCTCTCTACCGATTGAGCCATCGCCTCCCCATATATATATATATATATATATATATATAATGAAATATTTAAGTACTACTGAAATAAACAAATACTGTTACATATCATTCTACACAGTTTACCATGGTATGTGCATATTTTTCACTATTTATCATATATATGAAATGAACAACGCTTTCTATACATGAAGTTGGAGTGAATTATTCCTACCTGCATAAACACAATTTGTTCAAGCTAAACAGAAACATTGCCCGAACTGAAGCCAGCATCAGTTCTTTCAGTATCCCCAGGTACTAGATGGTGGTAAATCTCCCTTCTATCTCTGCCAGTTCTCCTATACCTGGAGGTGCATCCATCCCCATACATCGCAGGTGACATGCCCACATCTTGCTAATTCATGGATATTCTGTCAATAATATTGTGTGCTGTTACTCGCCAACACCGCAGACGACCATGGGTGGTGCTGTGAAAACTCTTCTCATCAGAGATAATTTCTCTGACCCAGAATGACAGATCTTCCTGGGTACAGGGCTGGGCAAACTGAAGTTTTGTGTCATGATGCCTCTCCTCTAATCTTGCTTTCACTGCAGGAACCTTATGATGGTAACCGGACTCGCATGCAATTTCCGTCGACCTGTGCGAGCAGACATATCAAGCTGCAGCAGTTCATGAACGATAACTGCATTGGTAAAAGGAGTCCGTCTTATCTCCTCTACGATCTGTCTGACTTCTTCTGCAGTTGTTTTTCGTGGTCCTCCACATTTAAGGCGCCCAGTAGATTTCTGGTTTCCTCCCACATCTGCAACCACTGTCTGACAGTAGATTGGCAGATACTCTGCTTTCGCGATATAGCAGACACAGAGGCGCCTGCATCCCCCATTCCTATTATCTGCTCACGTAGTGTAATCCTCTGCTTTGTCGAATTCATACCGAAAGTTACCGCAGCATGAGTTGCAGTCAGTGCTGGAACTCTATCATAAGCTCAGGTTGGGCCGCATTTCTTTTTTCTATAACAAACGAACTGTTCAGTTAAGCAAAACACACACACACACACACACACACACACACACACACACACACACACACTGCATCATGCTATCCCATGATACAATTAACACATAATGTGCCAGAGATAAAGACCATACAGGTAGATACCCCAAGTACTTGAAGTTATACTTATATTGGTTTGGATCATCGTGGGATGTCCTTGAAGCTAGAATACTGTACTTATAACCAAGCTGTAGCACTGCTTCGTTTTCTTAATGTGCGAGGGTCAGTGACTAATATGTGATATAGATAAGTTTCCCAACACTACTGTTCCATCTAGCATTTAATTTCTTCTGTAAGCGTTAGATTAATGAAGATAACAATATTCAGTTGGTAGAGTTTTCTTCCATGTGCTACCATGTGGATGCTTCGATTCAAGCTCATGCTCCTCGTTCCGGAGTTCACACCTCGGAGAAACGGAGAAGATGAAGCAGTCTGCAGGTTCCCTTTAATGAGGTGCATGTTTAAATGGTATATACGACGCAATGTTCCTTACTGTCATATTCCTTTTCCTCTGACAGTGATACATCAGAGTCAAACTTTAAGCTCTGATATTACTTTAGCCTAATCAGGCTCATCATTTCATTATTAACGCATATGAAGTATTGTCAACAGAAATATGTTGTAGGCAATTAGTGCATCCATAAATGCACTGATGTCACATCCTAGGGGTGGCCAAAAGAGGGTGGCGACGAACCTCTGGCCGCAATAGTGCATGCCTTGGTAAAGCTGATAAATGTTTACGAACTGAGGCCCAAGAATCATCTGAAGATGAAGATTCGTTGATTTGTGATGATGTCATTACTTTTTTTTTTCTTAATATTCAGTTATGCATTTAGTATACATAAGAAACCAGTTCAAGTTATACAGATAAAGTTCTGTGTCTGTGACAACAGTCATATGATGATTCATTTTTTGAGTGCCTGTTATTTGAGATAATGTCATTATATTTTTCATATTCAGTTATGATTTTAGTTATGATAATCACAAAGAAACTCATCTACTATGAAAAAGTCAGTTCGAGTTACAGGCTACAGTTGGTTCTGGGTCTGAGACAATAGTTAGCTGATTCATTTTATGAGCCTGTGTTGCCAAAGATATAATTACCAATGTATTTCTTTGTTCAAAGAACATCAGCAGTTTGATATTTTTTGATGAAAGAAGTGATACAATGTACCTGGTAGTTACTTTAGACACACTAGTCAGAAACATGTATATTTTGTTCAGTAAATCTCGTATTTCCGTATGTATTTTTTCAATCAAATTTTAAAATCTATTTGTTTTACAGAACTACCATGTTGCAGTGGGTTTAATGAAGGGGTATTTAGTGCATTCAAGCTGCAAAATTAATACTATGAAGTTATGGCACTACTGTGTTGCAGATAAAAGTGTTTCTTACTTGAACACTTTTGACACGGGTGCACTTCTAAAGTATGCTTTAATTTATGGATTTTGCAATGAGATTTTTATTAGTATCTTACTTTCCCGTGCTCCTGGAATGTTACAGATTACAAAAATAAAAGATACAAAAGTTTATCTTTCAGGGTCGCTTTTTCCAGAATTTGAGGGCCTGGCTCCCTGGCTATTGGCAAACTCGGTGCACGTTAACCCTTTCCATAAGGTTTTTGCAGCAGAGTATAACACCAGCATATGTAGATCTACTGAGAGAAACTCTTGCAAAAAACAGCTTCAAAAACTCACGAGTAACCCTTTCCTTGCCAACAATACACCCTATATTTAGGCTAACACTAGATGAGTTTGTTCGGGACTCGCAGCCCATCTCTCACCAAGGTAACACCTCCACCACTGTTCCCGGTGGGACCAGCTCTCCGCAGCAGCCGTTTTCAGCCCAGGGGGTTGGGCTGTCCCTTCCACCTGGAGGCTGAGTGCCCTGGTCCGCCCACCAGGAGGTCGAGGCACCTCCGCAACAACCCTCCCACCACCCACCTGGATCGGGGTTGTGCCCTCCTGCCGACCGTGACTGGGCCTTCCCTCCCTGGCTTCCACCTGCTGCTGGGGAGCTGGGCGAGCCTCCACAGCCCTTTCCATCCAGGAAAACGGGGTTGAGGGCAGCGTCGGGGCGGTTCCACCTGCAGCTCATCGTCGGTGCCTCTCCATTGGCGCTGTAACTTCCACTCTGCTTCCCGTCCCGCCCTGCCCTCGTCGACCATCGACCATCTGCTTGCTGGCATTGCTCTTCACCATCCTGCCTTCTCCTCCCCTTGTCGCCTTCCTCTGGATCATCACCTCAAGAACTTCCAACAAGCCAACTAGCTCACGCTAGTCCTCCTCTTCTCCCCAGCTTTACCTCTAGCGGACCCACAGGCCTGGTCCTCCTACGGGAGGTAAATCTACAGCAACAACAACAACAGGAGTTTGTTCAACCCGAGAGAATTCATAGTAATGAAAGCATCCCATTGTGATAGAAGAATCATTGAACTTCTCTCAAGTTAGTGTATATCTGCATGTTTTTCGTCTGTTATACAAAGTGTGTGGAGCATCATAAATAAACGGTAAGAGATACTGAAACTCCAAAAGTAAGATTTGCTGAACTTTTGGAGTATGTTGTAAGGAAACAAAAAAAGGAAAATTTGACAACGAGCCTGCACCGTGCCAGATTAGCCAGTGTACGGACCATCAAGGACAGCGGGAAAAATGTATTAAAAAAAATCCCCCAAAACAAAAGTTATGGGCCCTTTGGAGTGTTAGACCTTTTTTTTTTTCCCGAAAAAGTCGACCGCGAACATGCGTTGTGCAAAAAATAACAGTAAATGTTAGGGCAGGACAAGATATTGCATACAAAGGTACTTCCTTCTATTTCTATAATTCTAAGGTCGTGTCTGTCTCATGTCTGCGGTGCAGACTGCAGAACCTGAGAGAGAGAGAGAGAGAGAGAGAGAGAGACCAAACCAAAAGTTAAGGACCCCCTGCAGTCTGCTGGTCATATATATATCATCATCATCATCATCAGCCGTCTGAGTATCCACTGCAGGACCGGCCTATCCCGACCGAAGTCAGGACGATACAGCCAATGTACCTCTACCAAGTGGCCAAGGCTGTCTGGTAGAGATTGTATGTAGGGTTAGAAGTGTTTGTAAGCGTAACTGTAGTGTTGTAGTGGCTTTGGATATGTGTGTTGTCTGTGAACCAAGTGTAATCGGCCCACGCAAGCCGACTGGGTGCAAGCATACTTTACAGTAAGCGACACTGGTTCAACAACAGCACTCCTTGTGTCCGCCAATGCAGTACGCGGCCTGGTGAACACTCCCAAAGTTTATTACCCTGACGGGGCGCGAACCCTGGCTCACCCGTGTACGAAACACACACTCTACCACTGTACCACAGAGGCTCTGGTCATATATATATATATATATATATATATATATATATTAAAAAATCGATCACATTTCTGCATCATACAAGAAAATCTGTTGTGCGGGTCACCAAGTTCAAAGGTACGAATTCTCAACGAATTCCAAAGCAAACGTTCTCAGGGTCCCTTTGGAGTGAGTTTTAAACGAAAAACTTTTCCCGAAAACTCAGCTGTGTAAAAATGCCTTTCTAGAAAAGCTGTATATGACAGACGTCCGGGGGAAAAACCATTATATAGATAGATAGATACACAGATAGACAGATGGATAGATAGATAGATAGGCAGAGAGTAGATATCACAGATAGGTAGATATATATTCCGGTACAGTATATACATATATTTACTTATTTTATTTATTTATTTAACGCTGATATTTTTGCACAGTAGCATACAAAGTCATACCGAGAAGTTATAGGCAAAATAAATCGTTGAGAACTTACAAGGGCTCCTTACTCGCATGAATACAGCTCAGTGACATGACGCAAGATTGAAAGGAGCGAGACAAAACTCTCGCGGTGTGCTTTTATAGCCACGTTTTACAAGTACCTAACACGATAAACTGGCTATTCCCTTTTCTGCTTTGGCGTTTAATAGTAACGCAGGTTATTATCAACCTAAGTGGTCATGAACAAAATTGCAGAATATTAAATGTCTAGATTTTTGGTCACTTCAATTATGTCCCTTTCTCCAATACCTCGGCATACCTGTGCATTTGGTGAAACTAATCTAACAGTTTTCGAAGACAACCAAGGATAACAGGTCTCTGTATATATTAAATCGTAACAGCCAACCCCAATTTACTCTCATCAAAGTTAAGGGGCCCGAAGTCTGGCTACTGTAGACCAGTTCATTTGAGGGTAGATGACAAGCCGACTCCTTCTGGTTGCATTAGGTGATCGAAAAATTTCCAGTCATCAGTAGAAGACTCAAGCCGCTGCCCTCCAACCACTAGACCACCAGGCCTATCGCATACAGGGAAGGATGATCTCTGCTGACAAGATGCAAGGTGACAGCTTCAATCCTTAGTTAAAACAGTGAATACAAACACAAGGGAGACATGTTGAAAAGCTTTTGGAAGAAGAGACAGCTTAAACAATAACCACGGTGAAAGCAAAAGTGGATTCTACTGATGTAATTTTGCATGATACTGTTGTTTTTTCGGTAATTTTAGGACCATTCACGACACACCGGAACATATACCATTGCACATCATGTATTATGAGGCTCCCGAGTTCACAATTTGTCATATAAAGCATTCCGACACCTGTTACACTTTCCAGATGTATAAATATCTAACAGCCCTTGTAACATGAAGTCTCCACTATCTGCCCTCATGCAAATATCTGATCTGCTCATCTCCTGCCATTCCCATACCATACTTCATGGTACAACACTTACTATACATTCTGACATTTGTTGAACCTGCTATACCACTGTTCTGTAAAACTTACCAAAACTCAGCATCATTATTCCTTTATTATTCGCTCATCCATCTCTCAACTTTCAAAGGTACACCGACAGAGTTCTTCGAGTCCAGTGTTATAACACCACTCATTCACACTTCTTTGTACATTTCCCCCAAACAACTGTTTTCCCTACACTTGATTTCACCACTTCTGCATATTCCTTAGTGCTTACTACCTTCTCACTGCCAAACCATTTCGGGGCGTTATCCACTTCTACCACCGACACATTATTCGGGCACCAAATTTTTCTTCATCAATCAAATAACTCTGTTTACCTTTGTTCAGCTTTTCCTTTCAGTATCTAACTTTTTTTTTTTTTTTTCAAAATAGTCGTTTTAACTTTTTTTTTTTTTTTCGAAATAGTCACTCCATTTTCTCCTCATTTCTATACTATAATCATTCTTATAGTTTCTCATCTCTCGAGACAATCCGCTCATACGGCTCACTCTCGACTTTATTGTCAATGATATTTTTTCTTTTAATGCGAGAAAGAAGGAACCAAAGGCTAGGAGTCCGCATAACAGTTCCTTTCAAGAAAAAAACAAAAACAATATAAAAGAGAGCCAAATTCAAGATCGGTTAATTTCGAGATGCCTGGACACACTGCGTTTGAAAGATTCGAGGTCATAGAAAGTAGGAAATACAGACAGAGGGAGACAGTTCCAGAGTTGACCTGTTCCATAAATGAAAGACTGGTAATAACGATTAACTCTTGCATTAGAGAGTTGAACAGAAAAGGAATGAGAGTTTGTTGCTAGACGGGTGTTACGCACCCGTTGTAGAGGTGAAGGGATGCAAGCAGACAGTTCAGAGGAGCAGTGACCAAGGATGTAATGATAGAAAAGAGATAAAGATGCAACAGTGCGGCGAAGAGACAGAGCTTGAAGGGAGCCAGTAAGAGGAGGAGAGTTAATGAGACGAAAAGCCTTTGACTCCACCCTATTGAGAAGAGATGTATGTGGGGAGCCTCCCCACACATCAGAGTTGTACTCTACACAGGGCCGAATAAAATCCGTGTATAAAGTCAACAACTGTGCAGGCATAAAGACGGTACGGAGTAGGCTTAGCACACCTAATCTCTTGGAAGCAGATTTTACAAGAGATGCAATATGGTTTTTCCAAGATAAGTCCCGAGTGAATGAAATCCCAAGCATGTTCAAGGATGATGCAGGATTAAGTTGAATATTATTAAACATTAGTGGGTATTCCTGTGGAAGACTGTGTCGGGTTGACAGGTGTAAAAACTGAGTTTTTCATGCATTAAAAACAACAAGATTATTTTTACCCCAGTCAGAGATAAGAGCCAAGTCAGACAAAAGGTGTGCCATAGCCTCATCCCTTGTTTGTTGAAGTAACTGCTGAGATGGACGTTGCGGGAACCGAACGGAAAAGTGAAGGGTGGAATCATCAGTGTACGAGTGGATAGGGTTAGATGTACAGCTTAGAAGGTCATTGATGAATAAAAGGAAGAGAGTTGGTGATAGGACAGAGCCCTGAGGACCACCACTGTTGATAGACCTAGGAGAAGAGCGATGGCCGTCTACAACAGCGGCTACAGAACAACCAGAAAGGAAGCTATACATGAAGGCACAGATAGAAGGATAGAAACCGTGAGAGGGCAGTTTGGAAATTAAAGATTTATGCCAGACTTGATCGAAAGCCTTTGAGATGTCAAGTGCAACGGCAAAGCTTTCACCAAAGTCCCGAAAGGAGGATGACCAGGAGTCTGAAAGGTAGGTGAGAAGATCGCCAATGTAGTATCCCTGACGGAACCCATACTGACGATCAGAAAGAAGATTGTGATAGGAAAGATGCTTTAAAAATTTTTTGTTAAGAATAGACTCATTAACTTTTGATACACAGTATGTTAACGCAATTGGACGATAGTTAGAGGGTTGGGAATGGTCACCCTTCTTTGGGACTGGCTGAATGAGAGCAAACTTCCAGCAAGAAGGAAAGGTACAAGTTGATAGACAAAGGCGAAGGAGTGTACCTACATAGGGTGTAAGCACAGAACAGTTCTTGAGGACAACTGGAGGGACTCCATCAGGTCCATATGCCTTATTAGTATTAAGACCAGTGATGGCAGAAAATACATCAGCTGAAGAAATTTTAATGTCAGCCATGAGGAAGTCAGAGGGAGGAAATGATGGAGGAACAGCACCGGAATCGTCTAAGGTGGAATTGGAGGAGAAAGTCTGAGCGAAGAGATCTGCTTTATTAGTAGAAGAAAGAGCTACAGGACCATCAGAGTAGAAAAGAGGAGGGAAGGATGATGAGGTAAAGTTGTTAGAAAGGTTTTTGGCAAGGTGCCAGAAGAAGCGAGAAGAAATGGAGTTGGAGAGTTGAGAGCATTTAGTACGGTTGAAATTATTTCTAGCAGAGCGAAGAACAGACTTGGCACGATTCCGGGCAGAAACATAAAAAAGATGTGATTCAGGGGTGGATTGGCTCTGGTACCTTTTATAGGCCCTCTCCTTGTTGCGGACAGCATTAGAACAAGCGTGATTAAACTCTTGTATTAGTCAAAGAATATGACAAAGGAATATATGCTTCCATGCCCGAGAGAATAACCTCCGTAATGCGCAAGGAACACTCAGATGGCTCTCGGCCATGGAAACAATAATCATTCCAGGGAAAAATCAAAGAAGTACTGCCTGAGGGCCTCATAATCTGCAGCTCCAAAGTGCCACAGTTGACGTTTCTTTGGAGGGTCCATAGGCCGTACCGGAGTGATAGGACAGGTTAAGGTAATAAGGTTATGATCGGAGGAGCCCAACGGAGAGAAAAGATTAACAGTGTAAGCAGAAGGATTAGTTGTATGTTGGAGCTCTCTGCAAGGCAGTCAGGGATATGGGTAGGGTGCTCTACAAGCTGCTGTAGGTCATTAATGATAGAAAAGATGTAGGCTTGTTCACCAGGTGGATCAGTGAAAAGAGAGGAGAGCCAAAGGTGGTGCTGAACATTGAAATCTAGAATGGAGATTTCAGAGAAAGGAGAAATGGACAGAATGTGTTCCATCGTAGAAGTTAGATAGTCGAAGAATTCTTGATAGTCGGTAAAATTAGGGGATAGGTAAAAAGCGCAGATATATTTAGTCAGAGAATGACAGGAAAGCCGAAGCCAGAGAGTAGAGAATTCAGAAGAATCAAATTCAGGAACACGAGAGCAAGATATGTCGTTGCTTTGAAATGAGTATAGAGAAAGTAGGAAGATACAGAAAAGGGTTTGCTGTCAGTTGCCTCAGACAGCTGAGTCTCGGTTAAAAACAGAAAGTGAGGTTTAGAGAAGGAGAGATGGTGTTCAACATACCCAATATACCCAAGCATTTATTCTCTCCACAAGCAAATAATTATTTGTTTCGATCAACATTCACAGATAAAGAAGGTGTATTTGTAGAAATGATGACATGTGATGAAGAGAATGAAACAAACTATTTAAGGGTATTATGCCACAAAGCTGGAAATCGTGGAGCTATACCAGATGAATGTTAAAAGTCTGTGATTGTACCCTAGAACAAAAATAAATTTGACCGAAATAAAGACAGAAAATAATGGTGGAATAAATCTGATAACTGTTCGAGGTCAGATATTTGGAAAAATACTAATATGGAAAGTAAGAAGGAATAACGTATGCGTGGCTTACAAGAAAGGCAACATATTTTGTGGGGTTTGTCTTCAAGTCGAAATGAAGGAGGGAGACACGAAAAATCAGATGGTAAGGAGGTGAATTTCATATGAAGGAACAGGTGTTGGGGCTTAACAAAACATGAGTGAGCACTATTTCGTGGGTAAAGTCATAGTCACGGAAAGTACAACGCAAGAGAACATGCAGTAACTTATAAACAAGAACGGTTTCTGAAAGGCATTCTATGTGTGGATCAAATAACGCAGCATGAGGGAAGGACTGCAGTATACCGTACTTAAGAGTACCCGGTATTATGAATCAGGAAAAGGTATGGTAAATGACTAGGTGAACAGGGAAGAAATACGAAAAGCGTTCTATATGCTTCATGTGAACGGAAAAATGCTTCATGCTTTGGACTAAAGTATGATACATATAAACTCGTAAGCTATGTTGTTTGCTGATAGCAAAGATTTTTGCTCACTAATTTGGTTCAGAGTTCTGTAAATGTTTGTGAATGGCGAAATCTCAAGTCAATGTAAAGATGAGTAAAATCGTTGTTAGTAAAGGTGACTCGTGTTCGTGAATGAAGCAAGAATTTGAGAAAATCCGTGGCCCTCAATTAAAACATCAACAGAAGAAAGGGAACCATAAAAGGGATGTGGGCAGAAGACTGGCCATGGAAGAAGGGTAGCCGGTGATTTGAAGACCTCAGTATAGAAGAGAAAACCTTGTACGGAAGATACGGTGCAAAGTCATAACTATCATCCACTTCATAATAAACGTCATTACCAGTAATGCCATCCACATCATCATCATTATAGTTCGCTTCAACATCACTGTCATCCACGCATCATCGAATTCATCCATGTCATCATGATACTCTATGCCATCACCACTATCATCATATCATCACTGTCATCCATGTCATCACTATACTCTATGCCATCAGCACTATCATTATATAATCACTCATTACGTCACTGCTATCATCATATGTCATCAATACTATCATCCACGTCAACACTATCATTCATTATTTCTATCATCCACGTCACCACTATCATCTAGGTTATCATTGCTATCATCTACATTACCATCATTACCATGTGTCATTATCACCATCATTAATGTCATCGCTATCACGTCGTCATCACTGCCTCCCAACCTGATTACTCAAGCAGCTTCAACAGCCTTCCTCTCCAGCCAAACTAAAAAAAACAATCGCTTTAGGCTATATACCGTACTCGTATATCCTCCGAATGGAATTGTTTTGGCTTCGGCATGTGTGAATACAGCCACTAAACAGTTCAGATCTCATCTTCTGTTCAAACCCATCACTGTAGTTTAATAGACAGGGTGTTCTGTCGCCTTATTATCCTTGTCACTTATCAGTCGTACTTTATCTTGTAAAATTGTTGTCGGTTTGTTATCACCTGGCGGAACTTGACCTCAATAACTGTCTAATGGTAATAATATAACAGTTCCGAAGCCAGTACCAACAAGCATAAATCGTTCATATCATAACAACCAAGACCATAATAGTCGCGAGCCTATAGCCTCTGTTGTCTTGGACACCATGTGTCATATTCTCGTCAGCTTAGGAGATTTACTACCATTTCTTCGTTGCCCGCTTATTTCTGCATATGCTGCTTCAATATTCCCGTCCCATGTTTATACAAATTATGTCAATATCAGAAAAATAATTAAGGCTACAAGAGAACATTAATATATACACTGAATAATCGCTGTGGTTGAGTTGTTGGAAAACTTCCAAATCTGACAAGAATACGGCCACAAAACCCCGGGTAGTATTCTGTGTTTTGGTTGCTGGTGGGATGACTTAAGCAGATTCCTCAACAAACAATCCGCGTGAAGGGCACTGTTACTCCCCATGAGCGTAGCATATTGGAACACGATGGAGGATGCCTCAAGTGCAATGTACAGCCAGGACTAAAAAATTCGCCGACTATTCCTCCTCTAGTGCCATACCGACTTTCCACTGGTGGCTAACATCTCAAAGCTGAGGAAGGCTTGATATGTCTCTCTGTCCATAGATGATGCTTCTTGATACAATGCATGAGGGAGAACAGTGATGGAAATTCCCGAAAAAGGAATAAATTGTAGTAGAACTTTCGACCCAGACTGTATATGGCAGAGTTCTCAGATGTTAGCCTAGGCTACTGCAGACAGCTGGGATGGTTCATATACTGGTAACGGTACCACAGGTTTAGCGGACACATCTCACCCCTCAACAGCTAAAACAAACAGGAAATAAATAATCTAAATAAATAAAAAATGCTCCGACCTACTGGGCATTTGTGCCAAGGAACGAAGTTGTTACACATCAGACTGAGAACAGTGTGATAAGCATTTATATATGTACTGTGTGTATTTATATGTAATACATAGCTACCGGTATATGCTCGAATATACTGTATATATTTAAAAATAAAAAATAAAAGTTGCTAACAGTCATCCCTGTTTTAATTCATCACAAATGTAGGGGCCCGAAGCTAAGTTACAGGAGTTCAGAAGGCTACATTTAAGAGTAGATGATCTGCCTACTCGCTCTGGTGGCATTAAGTAATCGAATGGCCACTTAGGGATCTAACCTTTGTCAGGCTATCACTATGACTGAAGCCTGCTAACAGCGAGACTACCAGGCTAAAAAAGATAAATCTTCAACATTTAACTATCAGAAAAATTATAAGTATCACGACTATCTCCTGGCGTTTCTCTCGTGTTCAGGTTACGCAAAATAGCCTGAATTTATCCGTGAATATCCATGTCCTAAAGGCATGACTTAACCCCTGCAATATCCTTCGTCATTTAATTACATCAATAACACCCTAAACTGGCCTAAATCTAGATGTTGTGCAAGGTAGGGTGATAAGGTATACTGTGTAGAATCATTAATTTAATAAGAGTGTCAGAGACAAGGGCTGCTTGTAGACGTGTAATAGATTATATATGATGATGCAGGATACACACACACACACACACACACACACACACACACACACACACACACACACACACTCAAACCAAAACATGGTACACACTGAACCACGAGTGGGGAAGTGGACTCACTGGACTGGACTGTAGGTATAAATGACATTCCCAGACGGAGTACTGTAATTACCTGGGCCCGGATCCTTCAACAGACCTACCATCAACTTCCTGTCGTACTTCAAATTTCAGACTGCAGGAAGAACAACATAGAGGGAATTTTCTGTACTATGCTTTCCTTGTCCTTCCTAGGAAAACCAGTCACAGTTACGACGGGGAGTTGTTTGTGGGTCTGGGTCCTGGATAGCTGCGTGATACGGCACTTGTTGGGTGTGGTGTCAGGAGAAATGTAACACCTTCGGTCCGATGGCGTATTTTTCTACTTTTTTGTTGCTATCAAACTTTCTTGCTCACCTTACGGAAGACTTCTTGTTGTGGTTGTATGACTGATGTATCCAACCCCCAAGTTCAAAAAGTCTATCCTACGCTTAATGAAACTGTCGCAGGACCGACAAACTTAGATTATTAAAAATACGTCATCTGACTGAATGAATTAATCTGTGAGGTACTGCACAGAAACGCACTATGGCCGCGTGTTACCACATTGCGAAGGGTTTTATGAGGGTGAAAGAAAAACATACTGGCACAGAAATGGTCATCCAAGACATTCTCTATGCGTATAACATATAAATCTGTCCAGTTACAAGTTCATCTGTCGCGCAGCATCATGAGTCACATCCGTCTACTACATCCCGCCCCTTGTAACAGAGGAGACTGGAGATTCCACACAATTACAGTAAGTACGAGTTTTGAACAACTTATTCTATTGTCTGACTGTTAGTAATAAAACACGTACCATATTTCATCTGGCTTAAATTTATCAGTCTAATAACATGTTTCATTCATGCTATATACAATTTTAAAAAGATGAGGTG
Organism: Coenobita brevimanus; assembly: GCF_032717465.1. Taxonomy (NCBI): domain Eukaryota; kingdom Metazoa; phylum Arthropoda; class Malacostraca; order Decapoda; family Coenobitidae; genus Coenobita; species Coenobita brevimanus. The sequence continues at coordinate 23,812,998 of NC_137033.1, forward strand.
AAATCCCAAGTATGGGAGATGTCAGTATTGGCTACAAATATATCTAACGCCCATAGTTCAATTAATCCATCTTATGACGACTTAGGTCTTCGGACTGATAGGATTACTAGTGAGTAAAAACGGTACCCCAACGGCCAATTCCACATTATCCCCCTTATCAGGTGTACGGCCTCGAAGCTAGGCGATCCTACTCCAGAATTAGTTCGGACAGATGACCCAAATATTTCCATTGATGGCATTACACGACCTGGTATTCTCCAGTCACCCTTTGGGAATCGAATCTACTCAAAGCCGTTCCTCGTGCTTACAACACCTGAACGGTATATAGCACACCAGAGTTAACACACACACACACACACACACACACACACACACACACACACACACACACACACACACACACACACACGCACGCACGCACGCACGCACGCACGCGCGCGAGGGTGTATGGTATGTAGGAGGACTACTGGGCTTTGAGAACGGACTATGAAGCCTATGCCCCGAGTCAGACACAAAAAAAGCTATACTGTATATATATATATATATATATATATATATATATATATATATATATATATATATATATATATATATATATATATATATATATATATACCGGTATATAGATAGACTGATAGATATCCGTATAAACTTGTACAGATATAGATAGAGATAGTTAGATATTGATACACTGACAAATATACTACATATATATATATATATATCAGCAGCAGCCGTTTGAGTATCCACTGCAGCATCGGCCTATCCCGACCAAAGTCGGGACGATACAGCCAATGTATCTCCACCAAGTGGCTTAGGCTGTCTGGTAATGATTGTATGTAGGGTGAGAAGTGGTTGTAAGTGTAGTATTGGAGTGGCTTTGGATGTGTGTGTTGTCTGTGGACCAAGTGTAATCGGCCCGCGCAAGCCGACTGGGTGCAAGCATACTTTACAGTAAGCAACACTGGTTCAACCACCCCCTTGTGCCTGTCAATGTAGTACGTGGCCGGGTGAACACTCCCAAAGTTTATTACCCTGGCGGGGCGCGAACCCTGGTCCACCCGTGTACGAAACGCACAGTCTACCACTGTACCACAGAGGATATATATATATATATATATATATATATATATATATATATATATATATATATATATATATATATATATATATATATATATATATATATGGTATATTATATATATATATATATATATATATATATATATATATATATACGGTATATTATATATATATATATATATATATATATATATATATTAGTTGTAGGTGGGGGCGCTCACTACCCACTCATTGGATGTAATGCTGCTCTTGGGTGGCTGCCCTTTCCTCCCTTCCTTCTTTCCTTCCTCTTGTCCTTCTTTTCTTTCTTTCTTCTTCCTTCTGGCTACGGGTGACTACACTGAGTGACAAGCCAAATGGTTTCCCATACACCAGGAAACCTTTTACTACGATGTGTGTTAACCATTTAACGAAACTATGGCGCCTGGTGGTTTAGTAGGTAATTTAGGCGCTCCAACCGGCCTGAGCCTGTGTCGGTTTATATCCAAGGGATGGTTGGGGTTTCCTGCTCACGTAATGCCACTCAGGGATGAGTGAGGCTGGTCACTCATCTTAAATGTCAGCACCAACTTGCCTAGCCCCGGGCTCCTAGCTCCTCATGGGGCAACACAGGATTAGATGATGATGATGATGGATATATATATATATATATATATATATATATATATATATATATATATATATATATATAATCACGACACTCACAATATACGAAGCTCCAGCCTGCTGTCAGATAATTAGTCATTCCCTTATCGTGCCTTATCTCACTGGGCCTCACACCCATGTAACACTTCCCCTCTCTTCCAAACAGCCAGCCAACCTACCTAGCACTGACCTGAACACCTGTCTCTTTACTCCCTGCCAAACTGCTTTCAATCAGTCTCATAGCAGTCTAACGGCTAGAACACCCCAGACCTAATGACAGTCCTCGAAATGTTCGATCCACAAGAGGTGAATTGACTTTTTTTTTTACCATGTAGTACTACTATCGTAATTGTATTGGACTGCTCGAACGGCAACCTAGCCTAATGTCCATGGGACCGACTTTCACCGCGTATAATCTGCAAAAGAAGCTCCTTGCCTATCACTGTCCATGGTTGCTACACCGTTGCTTCATTTACACGAATGTTTCCTACATGTCCATCTCAGGAGTCATATCAAGCATTTTGCTTTTTCTGTGTTCAACTCCGGGCATAACACTGACAGCGCGGCCCCTAAGGTTCAGCAGCCTTCTAGCCACAACCCTTTTCATAACGCCGCTTCGGAGCTAATATCCACCGTCTGTATTGAATATGTAGTAAGATTGTCGCACTCAGGGGTAGAATGATAATATTAGAGGGGGTGATTTCATCCCAAGTCGATGTGTTTTGTGGATGATCACTGACGTGACTTTTAGCGAAATTTAAATCATCACACTTCCCTGCCTCACACTGCGATCAAGATGGCATCTCTTCAGACAGCAGATCACTTCTCTAAACACTTGATCACCACTTTCCCCGGGAGATGCTGTGGGTGAACTTCTAGGAAGGAGTTTGAAAGATAACACTCCCTCTGTTTACGTCCTTTGTGCATTCAGATGGCACTGGATTGGACGAGATGAATGGACGAACTTCCTGTTGGCAGCGGTACTCCATGCGTCTTCTTGCCAATAGCTATCATCACTAATATTATCAGACATGAGAATTGAACATTAAGAATCTTTTGCACTTCCATACTCCATTCCCTGTTTTAGCTCTCTTCAGTCCTGTCCTCCTTCACTCGGCAACAGTTACTACTCGAAAACTGTGTTCATTTTGAACATTAAGAATCTTTTGCACTTCCATACTCCATTCCCTGCTTTAGCTCTCTTCACGTCCTGTCCTCCTTCACTCGGCAACAGTTACTACTCGAAAACTGTGTTCATTCTCGAGTATGCTGTGACTACCCTACCGTTACTTACCATTGTGGGGCTCTGTTCCACTGCATTTCCCTTCGTTGTGAAGGATACAGTATATTAGTGAAGAAACCGAGAAAATAATAATAATCACTGTTACTTATCCACTTTACTAAAATCCATTTTCGTCTCGCTTAGTCGTATTCTTACACGTTGGCATTGTAACATAATTATAATCCTTAGTTATTGCACATTTAATATCCGGTTCCCGAGCACTATTTTACATCCTTTTAATTCCGAAACAATGAAGAAAAAATGACACATGAGAAAAGTTACGTGACAAATTAACTGGTAATATCAAGGTGGCAGGGAAAGTTCTTAAATAACAAGAGTACGGAATCAACAATGAGCTGTGTCGTCTTCTACGTTACAGTACCTCGCCAAACTTCACCACATCACATCTAACCCTACCTATCTTTTCCTAGCCTAGTCCCGCCTCATCAAGCTCTCTCGTAATCAGGACCACAATTCTTGTGGCACAGGAGACTTCATAGCAACTCTTTCTCATTTAGGCTATATAATGCAAACAGAATCTTATCATCCTCTTATACGTTACTGATGCAAATTACGTCGATCCTAGAAATACATGAATGACAGACAAGAAACTATCAAAAAATTTTATGCATTATAAATCGAAAAGGAAACTACTGCAAGACTGTGGAGTCTTGAATACAGGCCCGTCTCATTCCGGCCGGCTCATGTCCTCACTCTCCTTGGAAAAATTATGCCCACATTAGGAAAAGTTTTTCATTAGCGAGATACAGCAGTTTCGGCCTGACCTGAGCCCTCTTCAGGTATCTCTCTGCCATACCGAGATTACACAAGAACTATGTTTTTCGTAAAGGCAGCCACCCAGACATCTCCACTGAGGATGCACTCCAACACGAGGTGCGGGGTGTGCGAGATGGGGACGATCTCTTCATGTAGTCCAGATTCAACTGTTTATGTTTAGCAACGGGGAAGTCCTGCCCTGAGACCCACGCCTTGCCACAAATACACCAGGTTCTCCCTGCCTCATTCCTCCCTGCCCCAGTCTAGCCCAGTGATGCTTACTCCTGTCTCAAACCTTGTCTCTTATTCTTCATGCCTCTCATATTCTTCCTGTCTCATTCTCCCTGCTTTACTCAAGCCCCATCGATTTAATCGTCTGTCTGATTAACTACCTCACTCCTCACTATCTCTCATACTCTTGTCTCACTCAACCTGCCTTACTCTAGCCCCACCACGCTTACTCTGCCTTTTTATCATCTTAGAAAGCTCTAGCATCACTACATTAAGAATAGTTTACTTTGCACATTACATACGCTTCATATGCTGTTTTTATATCGCCATGATGTAAAAAAATAATAATAATAATAATAATAATACACATGTATCAACGTACCGCAAACACTAATGAAGCGGCAAAGAAAGGGTTCTCGGTAGCCTTCTTAACCAACGAGAATAGGGACCTTGCTGCCTAAACCCCTGTTCCGGGTACATTACTTTTCCAGTTTCACTTTGCCTACTGCCCCTCTGTTTTATACTCATTCTCGGTTTATCAAATTGTCTTCGTATTTCCATATTTTCACTGCCTCTTACTCCCTCGTCTCATCACGTTTCTCTTCACTTATGCCCCGTGTCTTCGTGCCACCATTTGCTAAGATTTGCCGCTCTCTCATCATCCATATTCAAATTTGTTCTAGCTTTCCATTGATCCTAACACCCTATAGTCGGCTTGTATATACCTGACGGACCTGGGCCACTCCCACAACTGTAATGCTACATTGTCACTGCATAAAACTTAATGGGAATTCATTATAACGCAGGCATTGGTCATTTCAACCCTCCAGTCTGACTACTTTTTTTTTTTAAGAGAAGGAAGAAACCAAATGATACGTGCCCGAAAGATTGTTCCCTCCAAGAAAAAATAGAGACAATAGAAAAACAAATTCAGGATCCGTTCATTTCGAGATGCATGGACACACTGGACTTGAGGTCACAGAAAATGCAAAGAGGGGAAGATAGTTCTAGAGTTAACTTACTGCATACATGAAAGACTGGGAGTAAGTTAATTCTTGCATTAGAGTGTTGGACAGAAATGGGATGAGCGTTTGCTGCTAGACAGGTGATATGCGTTCGCCGCAGTAGAGGGAAGCAAGCAGATACTCGTAGTTCAAAGGAGCAGTGAGTATTGGAGTAGCAATAGAAGACAGAAAGATAAAACAGTGCGGCGAAGACACACAGGTTGAAGGGTGCCGGTAAGAGGAAGAGTTAATGAGACGAAAAGCCCTTCACTCCACCTTGCTGAGAACTGTAAGCGGGGAACCTCCCCACACACGAGAGTTGTACTCTACACAGAAGCGAATAAAACCCTTGTATAAAGTCAACAACTGTGCAGGGATAAAGACGGTAGGGAGTCGGCTTAACACACCTAATCTCTTAGAAGCAGATTTTACATGAGAGGTAAAATGATCTTTCCAAGATAAATCTCGAGAGAACAAAATCCCAGGTATGTTTAAAGATGATGCTGGATTGAGTTAGATATTGTTGAAAGAGGATACTCCTGTTGTAGATTATGGGTCGAAAGTTGTAAGAAATGAGTTTTTGATGCATTAAAAACAAGATTTCTTTTCCCCCGAATCAGAAATAAGATCCAAGTCAGACATAAAGTGTGCCATCGCCTCATTCCTTATTTGTTGAAGTAAATGCTGAGATGGACATTGCGGGAAGTGGATGGAATGGCGAAGGGTGGAGTCATCAGAGTATGAGTGGATAGGGGAAGATGTATAGCTCAGTAGGTCACTCATGAACAGAAGGAAGAAAGTTGGTGATAGGACAGAACCCCTGATTAACATCACTACTGATGGTCCCAGGAAAAGAACTTTGGCCGTCTACAACAGCTGCTGCAGAACGACCAGAAAGGAGGCTTGAGATGAAGGCACAGACAGAAGGATAGAAACTGTAAGAGGGCAGTTTGGAATTAAAGATTTATGCAAGACTTGACTGAAAGCCTTTGGGATGTCAAGTGCAATGACAATGCTTTCTCCAAAGTCCCGAAAGGAAGATGACCAGGAGTCTGAAAGGTAGGTGAGATTATCAGGGCTGTGTTTCAACAGCTGTAGTGCCAAAAAGTTTACCTAGGCAGTGTAAGTACCGAAGCACAGTTCTTGAAAACAACAAGAGGGACCCCATCATGCCCTGTTCATTGAAAGCACTGAGCCTTGTGGTGGCAGAAAACACATAAGTTGAAGACATTTTAATGCCATGAGGAAGCCAGAGAGGAGGAAGTGATGGAGGATCAGCACCAGAATCATCTAAAGTGGAATTGGAGGAGAATGTCTGAGTGAAAAGTTCAGCTTATTTACAAGAAACAGCTACACAGCCATCAGAGCGGAAAAGAAGAGGGAAGGAGATGAAATAAAGTTGTTAGAAAGATTTTTTTGCATGGTGCCGGAAGGGACAGGAATATGAGTCAGAGAGTTCATAGCACTTAGTACGAATGAGATTATTTTTATCACAGCGATGAACAGACTTAGCACAGTTCGGGGCAGAAACATAAGAGATGAGATACAGGGGTGAGTTGGTTCCAGTACCATTTGTAAGCCTTCTCTTTGTCAAGGAACAGCATTAGAACAAGCGTGATTAAACCAAAGTTTTTTGGCATTAGTAGCAGGATATGAGAAGGTAACGTAGGCTTCCATGCCTGAGAGAATAACCCCCATAATGCAAGAGGCACACTTAGGGGGCTCTTGGCCAATGAACCAATGATCCTTCCTGGGAAAATCAAAGAAGTACAGCCTGAGGGTCTCCCAGTCGGCAACTCTAAAGTGCCACAGCTGCTGCTTTAGGAGGGTCCACGACCCTTACTGGACCAACAGGATGGGTTAAGGCGATAAAGTCATGATCAGAGGAGTGCAACAGAGAGAAAAAATTAACAACATAAGCAGAAGGATTAGTTATATGGAGAAGGTTAGGTACATTGGAACTTTCTCCTAGGTAGTCAGGGATATGGGTAGAGTGCTGTACAGGTTGCTCTAAGTTATTAAGGATAGAAAAGATGTAGGCTTTTTCACCAGGTGGATTACTGAAAGGAGAGAAGAGCCAAAGGTGATGGTGAACTTTGAAATCACCTAGAATGGAGGTTAAAGAAAAAACTGAATGGATGTGCTTCACCTTAGAGGATAACCGACGAATTTTTCATATTCAGTAGAATTATGGGATAAGTATACAACACAGTTTTATTAGTCAGAGATGACAGGAAAGCTAAAAGGAGACTATGGATCTACCGCAGATAACGACAAATGTGTTCCTTACCCACATGCAAATTTTTGTTGATGTCTCATAATAACGTCCACCATTTTTTCACCCAACCTTTCAGAATCTACAAATCCTTTCCAGAAAGTTCTTCAGCACATTCCATAGCTGGTTAATTTTCATTGGTGTTTCATATTATAATCCACGCTAGTTTCCAAATGCATCATCGATATTCAGATACACTCCCAAATAGAACCTAAGCCCCATCTACCTATACATCCTCTCATTCACTCACACTGTACTCATGCTCACCAATCCACATCATCCCAAGAAGAAGGAAGCTTACTGTAGATTAATGCCTACTGACTAGAACAAGGTAACTGGTGTTTAGCACCAACCTTCCTCTAGAATACGACTGGATACTTTCAACCTTATTATATCCAGTCATAAACTGTACTTCTGGGTGAATAACGACAAGTGAGAAACACATTTTGCCTCAGCCAACTCTCGCCTTGCACCTCACACGGTGTCCTCTGTATGTCAAGGGTCTGTTCCAAAATATGACAACTTCGTTTTCCATACAACCAGTGCTGTAAATTTGGACAAACTGGTATATATATCAATTTTATAAGTAGCAACAGAACATATTGACAATTTCTTTAGTGATAATGGGGGTTTAATTAAAAAAAAAAAAGGGGGGGGTAGGGCACTTTTGAGAAGGCAACATAACTGAGGACTCACAGAATTATCCGTCACGCGCCCCAATCCACACTCACTCACTGCCACCTGCACAAGCCTAATCTTTTCTCTACCCTCACCTCACTATTATCGCACGGACCTGTCCCATCTTCATTCATTTATCTCATAAAACTTACAACTTCCCACACTTTTATCTTTAACATCTAGATTTTACCTCACTCATCCTTACTTTTTCGTTGCACATATTGATCGCTCTCATGGCACAAGACTGCTCTCTCTCTCTCTCTCTCTCTCTCTCTCTCTCTCTCTCTCTCTCTCTCTCTCTCTTCACATGTTTAGGCAATTTCGAGCAATATACAACTGGGGTAACCGCTAAATTTGACAGTTAAAAAATATACGGAAGTGATCATGGCCATGGTCAATGTGTGTGTGTGTGTGTGTGTGTGTGTGTGTGTGTGTGTGTGTGTGTGTGTGTGTGTGTGTGTGTGTGTGTGTGTGTGTGTGTGTGTGTGTGTGTGTGTGTGTGTGTGTGTGTGTGTGTGTGTGTGAAATTCAGAGGTATGAGTCACTAAGGACTCACTAGGCGCAGGTACCCTACCGGTACTTCAAAATTTTGTTTCAGTACCAGTGGGGAAACCTACTTCAAAAACTTGTTTTAGTACGAGATCACCACTTTCACATCTGTCGTTTTATTTGCATTTGTTCTAACACTTCTTATCACACTACTCACACTACTTACCAAGTTATCACTATCAATGGGCGGGGCAGAACAATCTTATCGGTCAGGGGAGATAACAACCGGTACCTTAGTTCCTTATGATCTAACCTCTCCTTTCACTTCTAATAAAGGCAATGTTGTTATTGACAGTTATCATGTTTTTGTTATCGTATTCAGACAAGGATACGGTAAGTAAACTATTTCATTTACAAGTCTCATTCGTTCACCTTCCTTAATAAGGTAGCTTTTTTTTTCTTGCTCCCAACAGCTGATATTTAGCTTAGGAAAGCAACCAACAAATTAAGAAATGACTGAAAGCTTTATTTAAATCCTCCACGTAGAAAAATGTATCACAATTTGAATTTAATCGGCCGGTAACACTGTGAAAATAATGAAAACATTTCATTGCACGGACTTCATCAGAGTTCTGTTTTTAAAAATGAATCTTCTTGAGTAAACGGTCTCATATGCTTTTCAAAAAAGGTAGTTAATCTTTTCTTATATCGCTACAAGATTTCTGCATTTGACATCTTGACTATTCTCGGTAATAGTAGACGATTTTTCAGCTTAGGAAAAACAGGTCAGATTGAAGGGTTAGAGACAACCGCTATTAAACCCTTCTCTATAACTTTTTTATTTTACACAAGTTATAGTCAGGTGACTATTCAGACAGCAATGACCCTTGGGCTGAAAAGCTAATATGGATGGAATTTCAAGTGTTTCCATATCCCATACAAGGTTCCCTAAAACATTAATAAATAATAAATTTTCTACACAGGCCTATCTTTGGCGACAGAGCTACATCCACACTGAAACTGAACAAAGCACTTTCGTCTTCATCTTCTCATTTGTTCCTGACGAAGAAGTTTGAATCTGTTGAGTGGTACAGTTTTCTCATATCTGAATCAAACAATATGGCACTGGCTCACTGGCTACAATAAAATTGATACTTCAATACCACAAATCCAGAAAAAAGATTAAGGAAACATGACACTGCAGACTAACAGAAAAACTTGTTTTAAAGCATGCGAAATGTAAAAGAACACGCTTTGTATATATCATGCTTTGATCATATCTGCAGTTCTCTTTATAAGCACAGGAGCACAGGCATCAACTTAGTAAGATGGAACGCTTGATATTTACAGTATGATCACATCTGGCTACATATCAAAAACCATCCCGGTAAACTACCCAAACAGTATGTAACGAAATTATTTTCGATACACAAGGTATTAAAAATATATGGATTTATCTGTGACACATTAACATCTTGTATAACAGTAATACAGAAGTTATAAGAAGTTAATCGGTCACAGGCCTCCGTGAAAAACAGAACTACCAAGCTGTCTATTGCCGGATCCTGGACAGCTCTTGGTCTAGAAAGAAACAAGGGTAGAAGGCGACCCTAGCAAGGTCATTTTTTCAGTTTAACTTTGCATTCATAAAATATCTTAAGGTATTTATTATAAACCCTGAACCTATGAATTTTTGCGAATGACTCAAATCCCTGGGAAACATAGCCTGGCATTCAGTTAGACACAGGAAAGCTTCCTGGAGCCGCCCTGGGGGTTCTACTCTAGCCCAGTTCTCTCCTAGTAACAACATATGACTCAGACTAATGCGTTAGGCCTAGTAAGCCGGCTCAAAAAATGCAACTGCAAATTTTTCTTTTAATGCGATAAAATACAGTACAGTATTTACTGTATATTGCCATGACTACATAATATCTGGCAAATTAGTGAAGACAAAAAAATGAGGCTCCAGTATCCACTAATATGGTAATTACGAATGAGGGCGAGGCCTCGCCAGTCTCTCGTTAAGTTGTGGGGTTTTCTCCCATATGAGCGGCCCAACCCGGCCCGGCCCGACCATTACGTTTTTGAGAAGCATATAGGCTATCTCGGCAACCACAGGACCGATCACTGCATGGTTTGCACCATATGATACCACAGTTCTTTCTTTATTTTTTTTTTTGTACATGTTTCATCACACATCGGCTGTGAACGTGGCACGTGACAAGCGCCAAGTACAGCATGTCGAAAATCTTCAAAAAAGGGGCCACAGGCCAGACAGTTTGTCGTAAAGGTATGAAACTTGGTAGTTGGATAACCATCAATAGACTCGAGGCATCCTTGGGGTGTAAGGCGACATTTCAATGCTTTCAGATTTAAATGGCCTCGCTGGTACCTCGCCGACAAAGGCGTTTTACCATAGATGTTTCATGACAACTGCATGTACGAAAGTTATAATGTAATATATTATAGTCTTTCTGTTAATGTTTTTGACTGATATCCTGCTTAGTAACAGTCATAAAAGAAATGGACATATATACAAGTGCAATATACACTAGGCATACGAAATAGTGTTGTATGCGTGGAGCTTATATTTATATGGAAGACTGTGTGTGTGTGTGTGTGTGTGTGTGTGTGTGTGTGTGTGTGTGTGTGTGTGTGTGTGTGTGTGTGTGTGTGTGTTCCGAGCACACGAGAGAGAGAGAGAGAGAGTCAGACTTGGCACCCCGCCCGTCTCCTTCACTCTTCTCCTCTCCCAGTCTTCTCATCCCCACCTCTTCCATTTATCTCTGCATCCGAACCAAGACCACGGGCATTAATAACTTAATCTTCATTCCTCTAAACGAGCTTCATCATTTTCTAGTTCACATCTTTCCTTTATATTTTAACGTTTTCTTTCTCTTCCATCCTCTTAATCTACTCTCATTTCTATCAGTGTTTTATTCATCTCTCTCTCTCTCTCTCTCTCTCTCTCTCTCTCTCTCTCTGTTCTTACATTTTCTACGTCACCTTCCATCCTTCTTATCTCCGCATCCAGCCAGATCCGACTCCTTCCCTCCCCCACCCCTGACCTTCAGACTCCATTTACGATCCATCACCACCATTCAGCTCCGAACACCCTCTCTCCTTTATCCTTTTTCATTTAGGGTCTTCCTGAGGCCTCAACATCAACTCGCATCATCTACCTCTTTTCTCCTTCATGTTCGCTCCTCTTGAGACGCGTCCTAAACTTACACCCCTCACCTTCCGTTATACCCTTCACCTTCCCTTACACCCTTCATCTTCCCTTACACCTCTCACCTTCCCTTACACCCCTCACCTTCCGTTATACCCTTCACCTTCCCTTACACCCTTCATCTTCCCTTACACCTCTCACCTTCCCTTACACCCCTCACCTTCCCTTACACCCCTCATCTTCCCTTACACTCTTCACCTTCCCTTACACCCTTCATCTTCCCTTATACCCCTCACCTTCCCTTACACTCCTCACCTTCCCTTACACCTCTCACCTTCCCTTACACCCCTCACCTTCCCTTACACCCCTCATCTTCCCTTACACTCTTCACCTTCCCTCACACCCTTCATCTTCCCTTATACCCCTCATCTTCCCTTACACTCCTCACCTTCCCTTACACTCCTCACCTTCCCTTACACCCCTCACCTTCCCTTACACCCCATACCTTCCCTTACACCCCTCACCTTCCCTTACACCCCTTACCTTCCCTTACACCCCTCACCTTCTCTTTACGTATCTCATTTCCCTCTACGTCCCCCATCTTCCCCCGTACGCATCTCCTACACCCCTGCACATTCCCCTACACCTCTGACCTACGGTACGCTCTTAACATACATCTTTCACCAACAACCTTCATGCCTGCCCACACACTCTTTTCCTATATCCCTACACCACTCACCAATACCCTTACATCCCTATACTCCTCACCTATACCCTCACATCCCTATACTTCTCACCTATACCCTTACATCCCCATACTCCTCGCCTATACCTTTACACCCCTACACTCCTTGCCTACTGTATACCCTTACACCCCTACACTTCTCACGTAGCCTATACCCTTACACCCCTACACTTCTCACGTATCCCCTTACACCCCTAGACTACACTTCTCACCCATACCATTACACCCCTATACTTCTCACCAATACCCCTACACCTCTCACCGATACCCCTACACCTCACTGATACCCCTACACTTCTCACCGACACCCCAACACCTCTCACCATTACCCTTACATCCCTCACAGATACCCTTACACCCCCTCAGATACCCCTACATCCCTCACCGATACCCCTACACCCCTCACCTATGCCCCACACACCCCTAGCCGATACCCCTACGCCCCTCACCTATACCCCTACACCTCTACCCTACATCTCACTTCCTAGTGTGACTCAGGAAGCAGCAGACTTGCTATTCCCGGCACCCCAGCTTGCCTTTGTGCCACCCTGAGTCAGCTGGCCCGGGCAGGTGGGTACCGTAGCGTGAGTCAGGTAGGTAGAAAATAAGATAGGTGCGTTGAGTTGGATGGGCTGAATAAGTCGGGTGGACAAGTGAGTCAGCTGGGCAGAAGGTGAGTCAGATGGGTTGAGGTGCTTCAAGTGGACAGAACGCATCGCGTGGGTACAATGAGTCAGGTGGCCAGAGTGAGTCACGTGGGTAATGTGAGGCCGGTGGGATATGTCAGGTGTGCAGGTGAGTCAGTTGGATAGAAGATGAGTCAGATGGGTATAATGAGTAAGGTATTGTAAGTATGTCGAAAATACGAGTCAGTCGGGTGGACTAACTAGCCTATGCAAGGAAGGTGAGTAAAGTAAGGTAGCCTACGTGAGGGACATAGTGAGTCAGATGGATACAGGGTAAGCAGAGTGAAACAAGTGGGTAGAGTGAATAAGGCAGGTTAGGGAGTAATTCAGAGCAAATTTAGTAGGTATAAGTTATATCAGTTGGTTGTGAGACGTCAAATGAGTCTTGGGTTACGCGATAATGAGTAACGGTCAAATTATGGATGGCACTCGACACATCGTGGCTCTTTTTTAACATATTTTAAATATTACATTAATATTCTGCTTCATTTTTCATAAATTTCTAATGCCGACACTGTTGGCCTAGTAACGTGCAAGGGGATAAAAAGTGTAATAAGTAAACAAATGAGGAAGAGCTGCCACGAAGTCTCCGATGCCACCCACAGGAATAATTAAGAACGCACAGGTCTCATGCCACATTATAGCAAGCCTTTTTTTTTTTTTTTTTTAGCCCCAATATTCCTCTAGAATACGACCCTCAGTAGCTTGTTTGCATCCAGGTCCCCAGATGACCATATGGGAGTTTTGGGTTACAATAAAGTTGAAAATATCGACACTGATCATTTTTTGTGGTACTGTATTGGCATAAATCAAGTTTAATACAGAAAAATATCGTGTACAAATAGTCTTGACATAGTACAGTAGTACTAGCTGAACAATGTTGTGCTGCGATTTAGCCGTAAACAACTAATGTAAATTATCGAAAACCGTTCTTTGAGAAAATGATTATTATTCTCCATATTTAGGGCCAAACCGAAGCATAACATTGCTCAGCAAGTACCAGATATTATGTCAAAGCTATTTTCACATGATACCTATTTTAATTACGATTTTTCGTTAATACTACAGAAATTAGCAATGTCGATATTTTGAACTCCACTTTAGCCAAAACCTCGCAAGTGTTTAATTAGCTGGCTGAACGAACTGGGACAAGATGAAAAACCAAACCCATCAGTCAGACCGTCGCGAGAATTAAACTTGGATCCAGCCAGTTGCATGCTGGACGTGCTAACTAGTACATCACCGGTCCTACCACCACCTTCATTACGACTCTAACTGGTATAGCTATTTGGTGTAAGCCTAATCTACGTTGCGGACAATGAAATAGCTAGGCAAGTCTTTTTTTTTTTTTTTTTTTTTTTTAATGTAGGCCTACTATCTCTGCATCTGCTTCTGTTGTTGCTGTCCGTGTCTGGATTCTGTCCGTGTTTGTGTTTTCTGTTTTTGTTTTATCTACAAAGATGTGCGTACTGTTTGTTTTGTAACAGTTGCATATCGATTCATCTGTGTGGATGCTACTGGATGGACTTCTTTTTCGGTTGTTTTTCATTCTTCCCTCTGTGTGCCGTTCAAATTGTATTCTTTCCCGTGCAGGTTGTTCAGTGTGTGCAACTTTGATCTTTCATGCTTTTGTTCTTGAGTAAGTTGTTCGTTACAGTTCTTTGTTTTCTAATGCGTTGCTTAGATCTCTCACTGGAGCTCTTTCTTATTGCTGATAGTTTTCTGGGGACCATATTATTTATGGCTCTGGAGATTTTGTACTTCTTCTTCGGCGGTTTATTCATCTACGGCTCGATATCCTCTTGTGTGCTACTGATGCACACTATGTCGATATTGCAATATATAAGAAAAATTAAGTTGTAATAATAAAAGCATCGCTAGGGAAAAGGTGTTACGGACCCTCAAATATTATCTAGTATTTTATTATTATTATTATTATTATTATTATTATTATTGTCTGGTGCGGTCGGGGTTTTCAACTTTTTATTCAGCCACGTTTGCCCGAAATGTTTTGTTACTGGGGGCAACTGTATGTTTGCTTGTGTTTACAGTTGCGCTTAATTTGCAGAAGTTTGCCTCTGTTAATCCGAAATACTATCTGTCATTAAATTATTCACCCCGCCCGCAATTCATTGCGGAAGGGGTGCATGTGATCGTCGGCGTTTATTGATTTGTGACTCTGTGTATCTATTTTATTTTGAACCAATGAACGGCTCATCTTCAAACTTTGCACATGTGTTGGATATGTAGAACTGAGGAAGAGATTCGATTTTGATAAAAATCCATCTTGGGGTAAGGGTGTCTGCATCGATTATCTCTTGAGCCAATGAACAGGTCATCTTCAAACGTTGCATGCGTGTTGGGTATGTGGAACTGAGGAAATTATTCGATTCTGGTGAAAATCCGCGAGGGGTATGGGTGGGAGTGGAGGGTCCCAGATTTTGGGATCAGGCGGGATGTTGTGACCTCGGGTCACTTTGCTTAACGTGGTTTCTATCTGCTTCCGCCACGGATCCCAGCAACTCCCCTCTCCCCTCACTCCGTTTTTTTTTTACTACCACCAGAAGATTTTCCCCAATTTAAGACAAATCGCTAGTGGTGAAGTGGTTAATGAAAGCTATATCTCATCCTGCAGTTCGAAACTCTAATTCTACATAAAATCGTCTGAAAAAGAAAAAAAAAAGTCATGAGTGTTAAATAGTAAATTCGTTTTCCTGCTGCCAATACTGTTTATGGAACATAGGTGATTTTTCTCCATCGGTGACAATCATTCGCAAGCCCCATTACTATATATGGCGATGATTATGTACGCAATTCTTGCTGTCTTTTGTTTTTATGTGGCCGCGGTTACATTATGTGTTCTCTTTAGCAAAGAGTGAGGCTGTCTGCATGGCCTTTTACTTCGTGTGAGGCGTGCTGGGTTGGTAGTTGTATCTGTGACCAAGGAAAGCTAAGCATTAATCCTTAACTAATGCGCAACGGTCATTATGTCAAATAGGTTTTCATCAGTTACCAATATTAAAAACACCCCTTATAATTAGAACACGACTATAAACTATTAGTTTTGCATTCAGGTCCCCCAACTGTACTGCGCGTATGAGTTGTGATTTTGGTCGTTGTGGCTGCAGTTCAGTTAGGGTGAGGTAGCTGGTTGCCTTTTCTGTTGTCTCACCAGGTCTTGCCGTACCGGTATTTATTTTACGCATGAAGGTGTTAGTCTACTGGATACTAGTACAGCATATTTTGTTCTGTCCTTTTGGGTTCGTAGTTGTTCATACACGGTGTTTATATATATATATATATATATATATATATATATATATATATATATATATATACAGTATATAAGTTTCTGTAGCTGTTTATGTGCCAGTGTTTTGTCACGTTTGTTTAAGTGTATGTAGCTGTACTGAGTTACTTTGTGTGGGCCTTGTGGAGATGATGGAGAATGTGATGCTGGTTAGAAGAGTCAAGAGCGTGAGGTGACAAGAAGAGGAGGAGCCCGAGGATAAGGTGGAGGGATGAAGTAGAGAGATATGAGAGGGGGCAAACTAATGGTAGTGTACAATGTGACGTGCAGGCAATTAGTCTGTAACCACCCCTTTCGGGATTTAGGCGTCTGGCTATACATACAGTGTTTATTTGTGCTGTTATATATGTCCGTGTAGCTGCTATATAATAGCGTGTTTATGTTGGTGGTGTGGAATGGTGTTTGTGAAGTTGTTATACGCTAGTGTATTTCTGCTGTAGTTGCTCATGTTAGTATGCTAGGTAGTATTGTAAGTCAGTGCACTTGTGCAGCTTTTACATGACAGTGCATTTATGTTGGTGTTATTTGTTAGTGTGTTCGAGTAGCTGTTATGTGTTTGTGTTACAGTACAGCTGTTAGGTTTTACTGCGTTTGTGTAGCTGTCACATGCTAGTGTAGCTGTAGAGCTATCATGTGCTTGTGTGTTTGTGTAGCTGCCATGTGTTTGTGTGTCTGTGTATGTCATGCGCTAGTGTGTTTGTGTAGCTGTCATGTATGGGTGTGTTTGTGTAGCCGTCCTGTGCAAGTGTGTTTGTGTAGCTGTCATGTGCGAGTGTGTTTGTGTGGCTATCCTGTGCAAGTGTATCTGCGTAGCTGTCCTGTTCAAGTGTGTTTGTGTAGTTGTCATGTGCAAGTGTGTCTGTGTAGCTGCCCTGTGCCAGTGTGTTTTTGTAGTTGTCATGTGTGAGTGTGTTTGTGTAGCTGTCCTGTGCAAGTGTGTCTGTGCAGCTGTCCTGTCACCTGTGCAAGTGTGTTTGTGCAGTTGTCGTGTGCGTGTTTGTGTAGCTGTCATATGCCAGTGTGCTTGTGTAGCTGTCCTATGCCAGTGTGCTTGTGGACCTACCATGTGCTAGTACATTTGTGTAGCTGCCGTCATTTACTAATACAATTGTGTTGCTGTTATATGTTAGTGCAAGTGTGTAACTGCTGTGTTAGTGTGTCTGTGCAGTAGTTATGTTAATGTGTACAGAAGTCATGTGTTTGGTGTCTGCGTAGCGTTGTTATATGCTTTTGCAGCTGCTGTGTGTTACTGTGTTAGTGTTATGTGCTTCTGTTTGTGCAGCTGTTATGCTTTGTGTGTAGCCATTATCTGTTTATGTGCCTAGTTATTTTTCTATATAGCCTACGTGTATATCTGTTACGTTTTACTGTATAAAGCTCTACGTGTTAGGGTGTTTTAGCTGGTGAGTCAGTGTGTGTGTAGCTGTCATGTCACTGTTTATGTACTGTTGTGTTAGTGTCTGTGTAGCTACCATGTGTGTGTGTGTGTGTGTGTGTGTGTGTGTGTGTGTGTGTGTGTGTGTGTGTGTGTAAATGTTATGCTTGTGTAGTTATGTGTTCGTGTGTTTGTTTCACATGCGTTTGTCCCGGTATGTTTGTGCAGCGGCTGTGTTAATGTGTATGTGCGGTTGTGTTTGTGTGTATGTCGCTGCAATGAGGTCGTGTAGCTGTGTTTGTGTAGCTTTTATGTCTGGTGACAATGTGTTTGTCACACATGTACAGAAAAAGCATGGTTGTTTCTATGGCCATCGCTGGTCTTTTTTACACTTCAGCTTGTTTCTGGCAGGGTCAGTTCAACAACTCATTTTTGTTATGAAAGTTGTCATAACTGTGAATTTTCGTGTCTGCTGTTGTTATCTCATTATTCTTTGCCTTAGCGCTCGTGAAACGAGAGCAGGTGTTATGTTTCTCTCTCTCTCTCTCTCTCTCTCTCTCTCTCTCTCTCTCTCTCACAGATACATACTGTGCATACATACATACAAATACACATTATCTATCTATTTATCTATATCTATCTATATATCTATATCTGTCTATCTATGTATATACTGTAGATAGATAGATAGATACCTTACATATATGCTGGCCATATACCAGAATATTGTCAGTACAGTATATATATGGGATATATTTCAACATTAATTACTATATTGTCTTTGGAGCAGCAACCGTGAATAACAGAACCAGCCATGGCTTGAACTTAAGTACCGTACTGTATTTCACAACGGTAAGTGCATTGCTGTTAGATAATACTAACTGATGCACTTACACATTGTAGCGGAAGCACAGAGCACGGCAGATAATAATGTATCACAACTAGCATGACAGCTCTTTAAAATGGCTCAAAATAACATAAGTATACCAAAAGAGAGAGAGAGAGAGAGAGAGAGAGAGAGAGAGAGAGAGAGTAAGGGCATGGAAATACTCAAAAAAAAAAAAAAAATGAATCACGAATATTCCACCCATCTCAGGCCATCATCAGGTAGTTACTTTATTTGTCCTATATTGTTAGCATGACTAATACCAAATACGGTATATAAGGACCCTATTCGAACATAAAAAACTGAAGAATGAAAGAATTACGTACGGTAAATCCAAATCCAAGTTAAACTTAAAACAAACCCGCCGCCCAGTTAAAAACCTCAAAAAGAAAAGCAAAGAACCACGCATAACAGACCCAAGTAACTTGTTCAAACCCTCCAAATAAACAGAGCCAGTTCTTGGTGGTGTTGGGGTGGGTGCATCAGTCGCTAAGTATAAAACACCAAAAGTTCATTTTGTCACTGCTTCGCTAGTAGCTACATGAAGATACTTGGTATAGCCTAGTCGGGTGGCAGAATGAGATTTGCTGTGTGTGGAGTGCATACGTTTTACTGTTGTCTAGTAGAACAGACCTTCTTGATCATATATCCATTTGTTACCGTACTACTTTGTCACCCTTGGGTAAAATTTTGTATGAGTGAAATTAGAAATGGTTGCCACTGACCAAAAATACTTAGATTTGAGTGGCAAAACCCATATTTTCATGGTCAAGGAATCAGTTCTTGCACACAGATAAGCTATACCGTACCTCTGCTCTGGTAGTAGGAAGATAACGTTTTAGCCACATGCTGTTCTCGAAGTGATACGTTCAAGTGGTCATATTTAGAAAATCATACATATCTGTGAGCAGGGAATCTAGGCATACCATGTGATAATACATTTTATTCGTACATAAAATGAACAACCATTCTGTACCTCTTCCATATTGCTACAAAGGGTGGCGGAAGTAGTTCAGGGGTAGCGCTCTGGATTCGGCTTGAGGAAAAGAAACCGCTATATGATACAAAAAGACCCAACACGCAGACGAAACAAGATGTATTCCAAACAGTTTCGGCGACAGCTGTCGCCCTTGTCAGTGGATGTACAGATGAAGAGTGGTACATGCAAATGCTGAGAAGCTGCTTATATGCAGGGTGAGGACACCTTTTCCCAACTGCACCTGATGTGACCTTACCAGACTCTCCCTCTACTCTGTCCATGACCTAAGTGAGGGATTACAAAGGGCGGCAAGGACCTTGCCACTAATCCTCTCATCACTGGATCCAATTTATACATTCCTTCACTATGGTTAAAATTATTATGTCTCTCTATACATACAGCTTCCACTATCCTACGTTTCTTATAGTTACTAAATTTGTAAAATATTTGGCTAGAATTCCAGTCGATTCTATGGACGTTTTCTGAAGAGTGAACGTACACTGCGTTATTTATGTTGCCTATCTTACAAGCATACATGTGTTCCTTCATACTAGTGTCCAAATCCCTTCCAGTTTCACCAATATAAACCAAATCACAGTCTCTACATGGAATTTTGTATACCCCTGCAGTTTCTTTGCTAATGGGTTTATTCTTTACTAACACTAATCTTAAGGTGGAAGTATATCTAAATGCAATGTTTACATCCAAATCATGACTCAGACTTTACCAAGCTAAGATTTGACGCATACGGAACTGTGATGTATGGCTTATTTTGTTGACTTTGTGATGTTGGTCTAGGTACAAAAAAAGGCTTTTCTGGCTTTAAAATACGCTTGCCTTATAAACCAACTGGGATATTTTAGATCTAAAAATATTTTCCATATCTTAGCGTTTTCCGTATCCAGATGTTGGGGACTACTAATTTTGAGTGCTCTAAGGAACATACAGGAAATAACTGACATTTTGGTGGCACTGTGGTGATATGAGTAATAATGTATATACAAACTGCACTGAGTTGGTTTCCTGTAGGCCTAAACAGAAAAGCTAAGTGTCCCAAGTTCATCTCTGTGCACAAATACATCTAAAAATGCAAGGGAACCATTATTTTCCCATTCAACTTTAAATTTAATTGAGGGAACAAATGCACTGGAAGGCGGTGGCTCAATCGGTAAAGAGGTGGCCTGTGGTCCTACCAGACCCAGGTTCAAAGCCCCGCTGGGGCAGGGAACAGTTAAAGGATTTGAATTTCATGTAAAGCAAACTTTACCGATCTACCAGAAGACCCCCCAACATGTCGTAAATATACCCCCGCTAATACCGATACACCAGTCCTGTATGAGACAGCCCTAGCATGTACAGTATTCAATATGGACGGTGGGTGTTAGCGCCGAAGTGGTGACATGTAGAGGTGTATAATATGTAGGAGGACTACTGGGCCTTGGGAGCAGGCTGTGTAGCCTATGCCCAGAGTCGAGAACATAAATAATAATAATAATAATAATTTTGTAAGAAAGTCGCCAAAGTTAGCGTATATGTCTGGCCAAAATGAAAACACATCATCAACATACCTATACCAAATTAAATTTTGAGGAGATATGATGGTAAGAAGGTTGGATTCAAAATATTCCATGTACAGGTTACTAAAAACGGGAGAAAGGGCCGAGCCCATACCCATACCAAACTTTTGCATGAAAAACTGGTCACCAAAAGAAAATGCATTACACTGCACACACAGCCTCATCAGTTGGAGAAAGACATCATGTCCCAGTTCGTTTATAAGGCAAGCGTATTTTAAAGCCAGAAAAGCCTTTTTTTGTACCTAGACCAACATCACAAAGTCAACAAAATAAGCCATACATCACAGTTCCGTAAGTGTCAAATCTTAGCTTGGTAAAGTCTGAGTCATGATTTGGATGTAAACATTGCATTTAGATATACTTCCACCTTAAGATTAGTGTTAGTAAAGAATAAACCCATTAGCAAAGAAACTGCAGGGGTATACAAAATTCCATGTAGAGACTGTGATTTGGTTTATATTGGTGAAACTGGAAGGGATTTGGACACTAGTATGAAGGAACACATGTATGCTTGTAAGATAGGCAACATAAATAACGCAGTGTACGTTCACTCTTCAGAAAACGTCCATAGAATCGACTGGAATTCTAGCCAAATATTGTACAAATTTAGTAACTATAAGAAACGTAGGATAGTGGAAGCTGTATGTATGGAGAGACATAATAATTTTAACCATAGTGAAGGAATGTATAAATTGGATCCAGTGATGAGAGGATTAGTGGCAAGGTCCTTGCCGCCCTTTGTAATCCCTCACTCAGGTCATGGACAGAGTAGAGGGAGAATCTGGTGAGGTCACATCAGGTGTGGTTGGGAAAAGGTGTCCTCACCCTGCATATAAGCAGCTTCTCATCATTTGTATGCACTACTCTTCGTCTGTAGATCCACTGAAGAGCCGACACTGTTTGGAATACATCTTTTTTCATCTGCCAGTGTGGGTTTTTGTATCCTATTTCATGGTCGCGATAGTGTGACTCTTCAGCCGAAACCGCTATGTTAGGTTCATCAGTCATCTCATTCCTTCTCCCGCTGTTCTGACCTCGGTTTAGCCGAGTGGTCATAATACAATTCCATTCCACCATTTTTTTCCAGGTTGTTGCAAGTAGTGCAATGAATACCATACGTCGATATACGAGAAAACATGTCCTATGCCTTGCTCCATAAACTGTGGATTGAAATCTTCATGTCATTCATTTAGGTTGTTATTTATGTTTTATCTCGGGTATACATTCCTATAACAAATATGAGGTGATAGTAGTTTAAACAGCTAATTCTTCTCTAAACATTATCGTATTAAAATCAACAATACGGTATATTTTTTCCCTTTCCTTTCCGTGCCACATGAATCTGATCGTATTATTTATTTTTTGAAGTTATGGGTACAAAGTAATACCTAATTTACGCGTATTCATTGTACTAATACCACGAATATTTAAATTGTAGTCACTGGGTAATAAAAATGCTTTGAACCTCACTGTTTAACATGCAGAATTCACTCCTGAGAACAATCGTATGTCTCTGATGTGAAATATTTTTTTTCCCACTCTACAGCTTACTTGATGATGATGATTTTTTAGGAGACAACGCTGTCAGAGAAATCGGGAGCGTCACAGAATGTTTCATGCCAACTACGATATTGCGCATTCTTCCCCCTCAGGTTTCAGAGTTCTGACGTAAACTGGGGTAACAGATCATAATGTGCTTGTTTCTTTGACGTCCATCAAATTACCCACATCAAACCGACAACGCGTTATCATATTCTTGCTCTGAAGACGATTTTATTCAGTGCAGAAAAAATATAAATGAACAGGGAAGGGGTTACATAGGCTATAATCATTGTCTTTTCTATAAGTGGGCGCTTCGAAACTGACAAAATCGACTGAAGGGGTTAAATGTGTGGCCCTGTAGAGTACTAACCACCACCACCACAACAACAATCACCACCACCACCATCACAACAACCACATCAACAACCATTGCCACAACAATAACCCCCACCACGACAACAACAACCACCACTACCATAGCAACAACAACAACCAATACAACCACCATCACCACCACCACAAGAATAAGCACCACTACCACAACAGCAACAACCACAACTACAATAAAACAACCATCACCACAACAACCAACACCACAGCTACAACCACCAACACAACCACCATCACAACAACCACCACCACAACTACCACCATACCAAACACCACCACAACTACCACCATACCAAACACCACCACAACAACCATCACCACAACCACCACCACCACAACAACCACCACAACCACGACTATAACCATCATCACAACAACCATAATCACTAACACAACAACCACCACCACCAACACAATACCCACCTCCAACACCACAAGAAAAACCACCATCACCACCACCACTACACGAACAACCACCATTACCACTACAATAACCACCACCACCACAACAATAACCACCATCACCACCACCACAGCAGTAACCACCATCACCACCTCCACAACAACATTCATTTTCATAGTCTGAATTCACTGTAAAACAAGCCCCACTATTACACGCTTGACCGCTCGAAGATGGCGGCCGCAGAGACGCATCCTCTGTGTACTGAAGAATGGGCGATGCGGCATCTAATCTTATTTATATTTATGGGTACGGGTACCTCTTCAGGAGCAACGGCTGGGGTTCAGAGATCTGAGCAGCTCGGCCTTTTTTTTTTATACTTTCCAGTAAGTAGTCATTCAAGATTTCTTTACACAACTGTTTACCAGAAGAAGCAGACTATAGGACCAGTCGAACAGGGCAGTACTCCAAAGGTGGATGGAAAGTTGGTGACGGAGAGCTGGAGCTCCCGTTTCAACAGCCATCAGGACTAGCTTCTCACCAACCCTCTTTGCTGACTATTTGTTTCAGTTACACGGGAAGTATTCCAGCATTCTCTGCTATATATTTTCCTCTGTCAACTCCAAACTACATGCACAATACATACCACACTTCCCATTCCAAACTCTGCAAAAATGGAGTCTCAAGATCTAGTCTTGGTGTTCCTGAGGATGGGGGAGGGGAGCCATAAATACCCCTACCATCCTCCCCTCTCCCAGTGATGGCCAAGCGAAATGTATGGAACCATTGTCTGATTCACTTTTCATTTCTACTAAGAATAATTTCAAATATATTAGTAGCTCTGAAAACACCAACTCAAATTCTTCCCTGGCCTTCTGGCACCATGCCAAAAACCCCTCTAACAACTTTACTTCTTCCTCCTTCCTTCCTCTTCCACTATGATGGCTCCACAGCTGCTTGTTCTTTTGAAAAGGCACAACTCTTTACTCAAATTTTATCCTCCAATTCCACCTTAGTTTCGGTGCTATCTCTCCATCTCTTCCCCCCCTCTGACTTCCTCATGAATGGCATTAAAATTTTCAGTTGGTGTACTTTCTGCCCTCACTATTTTCAGTACTAACAAAGCGTTCAGACCTAACGAGATCTCTCCTGTTGTTCTCAAGAACTGTGCATCTGTGCCCAGGTAAACTCCTTCACCTTTGTCTGCTGACTTGTATATTTTCTTCTTGCTGAAAGTTTGCTCTCATTCACCCTGTCCCAAAGAAGGGTGACCATACTCAATTCTCTTCATTTGCTTTAACAACCTCTATCTGTAAAAAAAAAAAAAACTTTCCCATCATAATCTTTCTGACCGTCAGTATGAATTTTGCCAGTGGTATTCCGCTGGCGATCTTTCACTTTCCTTTCAGACTGGTCATCCTCATTTCGGGACTTTACTGTAGTGACAGCTTTGCATTCCACCTAGCCTCAAAGGCTTTCAATAAAATCTGGCATAAATATTTAATATTCAATTAAATATGTAATTAAGCCCTTAGCTGCTGTTGTGGTGGCCACCATTCTTCTCCTAGAGTTATCAATGGCTGTGTTCCTCATGGTTGTCCTGTCACCAACTCTCCTCCTGTTCATCAATATCCTAGGCAATACATCTAACCCTATCCACTCACACCTTTCCAATCACTTCCCACAGCGTTCATCGCAGCAATTGTCAACAAACATGGGAAAAGGCTAAGGCACACACCTACAGTAATTTTTGACTGGCTCGTTTCTGGGTGGGGTAAACGTAACCTTGTTTTTACTACATCAAAAACTGAGTTCTTACATCTTTCGACCCATTACAATCTTCCACAGGAATATCCATTAATTTTGAACAATATCCAACTCTATCCTGCATCATCACTTAACATATCGGCACTTGAGGTTTCATTCTCTCGGGATTTATCATGGAAAGATCATAATTACCTCTTGCAAAATCTGCTTCAAAATACAGTATCAAGAGTAATAGACTGACTCCGTGCCTCCTCAGCTTCACACAGATGCTAACGTAATACTTTTTTTTTTCCTCTCCTGTGTTGAGTACAACTCTCTTGAGTGTACGGGAGGGGGGGGGGGCTCCCCACATACAGCTCTTCTCAACAGTGTGAAGTCATAGGCTTTCCGTCTCAATAACTCTCCTACTACTGGCTCCCCTTAACCACTATCTCTCCGTCGCATCTCCAATCTGTCTCTTCGCAGCACTGTTACATCTTTATCTCTTTTTTTATCACTATTTCAATCGTCATTGGTCGTCTGAACTTTCTGCTTTCATCCCTTCTCCATTACGGCGGGCACGTCTGGAAACAATTCCCTTTTCTGCCCACGTCTCTGATAGAGTTAACCGACGCTCCCGGTCCTTTTTGATTACTGAGTGATTAATTTTATTGCCAAATAATTACATATGACAGGATAATACATTTATCTGAATAACTGGCAGATATAACTACCTAAGCAATGCTCAATGTGGCTAGCCTTACAGGCGTAAGTAAATATAATAATGTTACGTGACACACGGTTCTACAATTTCACATATGCAAATGATATTACAGTATACAGTCTACTACTTCTGAAGTTGGCAAAAATCAATTAAATTCTTGTAGCCTGTAAGAAAAGGTGTGAAAGCAATACCGGTACTGTAACTATTATGGTAACTACTGAGAAAGACAATAAAGTCAACATAATGATAACATTAACCAGTATTGATTTAGAAAGTGCTGCTTAATCGATCTTTTGAATACACACACAAATGGGGCATGTCTCGATGATTTGTCCAAAGTGTTTCATAATTTGGCTCCCCTTTAACTAAGACAACGTTGTGCATGTGATTTTCTGTGGTATGGGAGTCGCAATAACTCCTGGGCCTCTAGTATTAAAACTGTGGACTATTACATGAAAATCATTCTCCAGGCACATATGACCATTTAATGATTCATACGAGAAGTTGACTGCCTGAACAAACAGGATATCATCTAATTTTTAACAGACCAAGTTCCTTGAATACTGAACCTGTGTGAGCATTACAAGATAAGTAAGTATTTATACGAAGTATTTTCTTTTGTGCAACAGCTCAAGTCTGGTACTGTCTTCTGGCATCTCGAAATTATCGAATTTTCTCTTTTTCTTAGAGTGAACAATGTGGCCAGTCTCTAACCTTTAGTTCCTTCTCCCTTCCATTATAAAAAAAAAAAAATCCAAAATTCCATAGCTTAATTATACTGGAATAGTCCATCTGCCCAGCAGAGTGGGTGTGGAACTGCTGCCAACTAGATTCAAATCCCTCAGTCGACATGACCCCATGAGGAATCCATATTATGATACTCCCAGGCGTTTATATTTAGTTTTAGATGCTTTTCCAACTTTTCCAGCCTGTTCATTAACTCCACTGTTATATAGTAGGCCTGTCTAAAGCATTTCGTCTAGTGCAGGGGTTCCCAACCAGGGGTAAATTACCCCAAGTGGGGTAATTTGGTCTTTTGTGAAGGGTAATGGGGGAGGCATAAAAAAAAAAAAAAATCTAAAAATCATACCAGTTATGATAGACTTTCAGACCTATACTAAAATTCAGAGATGAATATTTAAAGTCATGTTTATTTGGTATCAGTGTTAATAATGAAAATAAATTACTCCTTGCAATAACTCTTGGTTTTAGCCTAACCTTTAATTAAGTCCTACATTCAAACTAAAATCTAGGCATCAAAATGTTAAGCAGCTAAAATGCAATTGTGGAAACATTAGCAATGAGGGGTAATGAGTGAAGGGAGGTGTGGAAAATGGGGTAATGGGTAAATAAAGGTTGGGAACCCCTGGTCTAGTGGCAGTAAAAATAAATACAAAAATCTCACCGTTACATTGACTAGTGCTTGCAAGAATGAAATACAGTAAGTCGCCTGAGTAAACGAGGTTAAAACGAACTAAAGGATACAAATATGTGAACTGACGCACAAACAATCCGACTTGGTCTAATTTTGTCTTTTCACACTGCACGGAATTAGTACTGAACAATTTTAGGGACACGTTACATTCTTAGATTACCGAAGTTATATTGCATGTTTTGAGGACGCCGATGTACGGTTCTACGGACAGCTCTGAATGCGTGAACATGTCTGAAAGTTGGAGTGTACTTATGGTTGACTTAATGGCTGTGTACCACTGAAGTGTCTTAGTTTACTGTGAAGCATGTCACGTATACTCGTATGCGCGTGCGAGAGAAAATGTGTAGGCATCAAGGGATGACAAACTCCGTAAAATTTCGACTTAAACCCTGCCTTTCTCTTCCCCCCCCCCCTCCTTTTTCTTTAATAACCCGTCTACCTTTTTGTTCACTATGGACCTACATGTTTATTGTCTTCCACTGGCTACAACCCACGTTCTTATATCTGTTGATCACAGCTGTCCCTTTTGTAGCTCAACCTAATCAGTTTTTATATATATATATATATATATATATATATATATATATGTATATATATATATATATATATATATATATATATATATGTATATATATATATAATAATGAAAGTTAACTGAAAATGCTGATCTTGGGCTATGATGGGGGTGGTCGAAAATTCAATGTACAGTAGGCTATAAGACAACGTCAGATAACCCAGCATCCATGTGCTGTGGTAATATGAGATATACATGTAATTATCGTCAAAACTGCTCAAAGTAACAGCACTGACAGGAGTGGTGGCTGAAGGGGAAAGATGCGAGAAGCAGGTTACGGCTGGAGAGTACGTACCTCTTTGTTAGCTCTATCAAGGCAGAGTAAAACCTTTCCCTCGTTCTCTGTACAAAGTGTATCCTGTTACTTGATACAAGTGTGCGTGTCCTGACTGGTCATACACACCCCTCTCCAGACAACCCCCTCGCCCTACCATCGCACTGCACTCTTGGCCACTGAAATCCGCCTCTATGAACCCGAATATATATACATAGCTATTTTTAACTATGATGTCATTGTCAGCGCCGCTCATTGGCTGCGCCCTTCTGCACTACGTAATTTGAACGCAGCTGATTGGCCAGCGGGATAGGAGGAGAAAAAACGTCAAGCTCCGGAGCGCGGGAGCTTCGTTATTACTATATTGCCAGTGCTTTTATTGATGATTTTGTTAACGTCTCAAGAAAGTTAATAATCAAAATACTAATATGGCAAAAGATTATAAGCGACTATGTTTTAATACGAATATAATAGATTAAGCATAACAGTGTTATTTACAAAGGGGCGAGGGCAACGATAAGGCGACTGTTACTACTACTTGTTGGCGTGGTGGTGGTGGTGGGCTTGCCCATTTTGCCCGGGGCAAGAACAGCCCTGCCAGGCACACGCTACCACACCCGCACCTCCCTCACACCGTCACCTCGCCTTATAATGCGCAACCAAATATCGCAGTACTTCATAATAACGATGGCTATTCTAGCTACCAACAGTACACTTAACTGAGGTATGAACTACGCTGATATATCCCAATATTTTACGTACGACATTTCCGGTCGTCAGACAGCCTGGCTCCCAACCCTATCCTGTGCCAGCATAATTCAGTTTTCAGAAATTGTGAATCTTACTTTTGAGAAAACACATCGTGTTGGTTTTATTTGTCACGTACAACCGACTGGATGGATGTTCCGCTTGAAAGTGTTCGTTTCAAGCTTGTAAGTTAGTATGAAACAATGCAGTCTTCATCGGTAATGAATAAGTAAATGAATAAATAAAAATAGTTTCATATGGATGGGACAAATGCGACAAAAAGTTTGGGCCACCCAACGCACGAGGTAACACCCTGATGTCCCAGTACATTAACTATTACACGATTTATTAGAATGACACAGAAAGATGGCAGGACGGGTGAGGGAGGAGGCTGTTGAGGTGGCAGTATATGTGTATGTGTATGCGTGTGTTGAGTATTTGGCGATATGCGGCAGCTCCCCCGCAGCCATACACCCACGCACCGCCCACCCACCTCACGAACCCACACACCGTCTCCCTCAGCCCCAGGCCAGATGGAGAAGGATGTGGGACTCCTCACCCCTTTCTGATTCTACCTTGCCTTCCTAATACCACTGAATTTACCAACACATCCAGCACATATGCTAGTTCACAACACATTAGCCCCTGCCACATCAGCTATTACTCCTTTCGCTCTCTGGCCAGTTTTCTAGTTGGCATAGGAGGTTCCTGGCACTTCTTCCTCAACAGTTCATTTCAGTATGCAAATGATTAACATTGTTTATGCAGTCTATGTCGATCCTGGAATTAGTTAAACAATACCCTGGTTAATTTTTAGGTGTAACACTTCAACATAAATAACTGAGTTGTTTAACCTCTTCTTCGACCCAAGAGAAGTTAAACACCGAACATTATCAATTTATTTCTCCGCTTACCTCTATCTCTAGTACTCCAGAATAGCATTACCTGGCACACAACACACATTCTTGTATCTTCCGTCCCAAAGTTGATCTCTCAACGATCATAGGGCAGTATTAGGTGGAATAGGAGGCTTCGTTGCACCTCTTTCTCAGCGATTCATTTTGCATGGTACATGTACACCCTTTTATCTTCTTGTACGTTACTGAAGCCAACTGTCGATACTAAATAAAAATAATAAAAAGAGGCTAGTAGGGTATAATATGCATAACAGCCAGTAAGCAAGAGACACCACGTCGAGGCCTCCACTGGCAGGGAGAAGACCCTTTGAAGGGCCGCGTAGTGCCGTGCACTGCTGACTTGACAGTTCCGACCAGCCTCTGTGGTGACAGACCACGCCCCTCCCTCCCTCACTCATTGTTGTAGTTTCAGGTATCGCTTTTTATCAAAATTCATGTTCGCTCTTTCAGTTCAGTTACATACTTTCAATATTATTCTTGATACATTTAGATAGTATACTCAGCTCGGGGAGAAAAGTCAGGTTGTGAAAGGATTGCTGGTCCTATTTCTAATTCAGTGACTACAGTACTAATGCCTCCTCCAGAGTTAACAAAATCATTTGCAAGTATTAAAAAAAAAAAGTCATAGTAGTGAAGGGATTTGCATGAAGTATTTGGATCGTAACTAGTGCAACGAAATGTCTGTCAACATACCTGTACCCATACCCATCCCAGGCTTTCTCTGGCAGCATTATTACGGTGAACAATTCAAATAATTGAGTTCATCAAAGTTCTGACAGATTACGCAGAAAAAGCAAGGCGAAAATCAGTATAACCTCCGTTTGTTTGCTGGGAAACTCAAAGCTGTCGTTCCCTGTACTTTGACATCAAACTGGCAGTCAAGTTGTTCATTAAAGAAGCCCCTAAGTCTTGCCCTTTGTCTTGACAGCAGTGACTAAATGTCTTGGGATGATATTCATAAAGGATCCCACCCTAAGGTTACAATAAACAAATCTCCTGAAAAGTTAACCATTATTACAGATCGTCTTGTATTTCGCATTTTGTCACTTTAATAATGACTGTTCGGTTATGAAGTGTTTGGTTGCTATACCATGTACGAGTGATGACAAACGTATACACAAACACTGATGAACTTAGGATCATGAGATTGTATAAATACAGTCTCTGGTTCACTATCCACCCAGCATGACACGAGGAGGACCCGCTGCCAAGGAAAACAGGAAGCAAGTTGACTTTTGTTTTCAGTTTAAACCAGCTTGAGGAAGAAGGATGGACGACTGAGGCCTGGATGGTTGTACCAGAATGAATAAGGCTATTCAAAAATTTTATTCATACATTATTGCTATTATCACTGTATTTTTATTTCTTTCGACCTGTTTCAAGGCGGAGTTATTCATAACTCCAGCATGAAGCCTTCACCTTGGCACGAGGGCATCAGTTGTGTTCTTAGTTCGAAAAGTCCCTCCTAAGCTAAATGACTATTGTTTGGTGGCAGCAAGAATAAACTAAAAATAAATGTCGCCGTACTGAAGGGGTAAGATATTTTTATGTACGTGGAAAGTCTGAATTCAGAGGATGAGTCAGTGGGACTGTGGGTTGAGTGAGTTTGTCTAGAGTGGGAGAGGCATCATGGATTGCTGAGGTAAACTGGATTGTTGTGACTGGCCAGAGAGGGTGTGGCGAGCTGCAAGATACGAGGTGAGGTCAGGTGGTTGGGAGAAGGAGGGGGGAGAAGAAAGGTACCCGCTAGTAATCTACACCAAACAACAATACTATTCTGTTTCACTTACTATACCTTCTTGAGCAATTGCTTTTTTCTCTAAACAAATAAAATTACTAGGAAATGGGGCCATTTACTAGGTGACATATTGGATATTGCACCTTACTTTCTCCCGCAGGTTATGTACGTTGGTTTAATATCGACACAGTTTGCAATAGTATCATTCAAATGGACTATTAAGGCGTAATGACCAATAATAAGTCGCTGAGGAATAGACGTTGAGAAATCTCCGAAACTAACTAGAAACACGAACGATACATAAGCAAACGTAGGCAGAGGAAGTAGCTGGACGTGGATGAGGCACGGTGGAATGGGTGAGGAGGGTGAAGCAAGTGAGCCAGGGTGGGATGGGTGCAGTGGGATGGAGTGAGTGGGGTAAGTGGGATGGGTGGGGCACGGTGGAATGAGTAAGGCAGAATGAGATGGGTGAGGGAGACGGGTGGGTGAGGCAGGTTGGGGTGATGAGTTAGGCAGGTTTGGGTGCTGGGTGAGGCAGCTTGTGGAGATGGGTGAGGCAAATTGGAGTGACGAATGAGGTAGACCGGATGCGTGAGGCAGGTTGGGATGGAGGGTAAGGGAGTTTAGATGGATGAGGTAGATCGGATAGTGAGTGTGGCTGTGTGGCTGGTTAAGATGTTTGTTAGACTGGGTGGGTGTGGCAGACTGAGTGGGTGAAAGGGAGTTGTGAGGCAGCTTGTAAGGGACAATGTGACTGACTTACCAGTATACCGTAAAAAAAAGGGTGAGTGAAGACGCTAAAAATGACTGTGTGAAGAGAGTGAGGCAGGTTATAATAGGCTACAAGGGGATAAGTATACTCGAACTTCACAGACTCAGTTTTGATAATAGTCTTTACCACCAATACCTAAGTTAACGATATGCTTGGTCATCCTGCTTATGAACGGTTTGTGAAAAACCCTCGCTCCCGCCCATAACATGGGTGTTTAGACTTAAGACGTGGTTTTTAACAGTCTTGTTTCTCCTTCAGAAACAATCCATAGATTTTATTTGCCTACAATTATGTATGACCATATTTAAAGAAAAAAAGAAGCATTATATAAAAACGAATCCTCCTCCAAACATCTCACAAAATATACACAAATGGAGGGAACATGCAAACCACGTCACTGATAATTTGGCCGGGGAGTGGGACTGACGTCATTATTTCAGCAAACCAATGGCAGAAGAGGGACATGATGTCATGACTCTGACGCGCCAGGGTGAAGATAATGCGAGCGAGTCGAGCAGCGACCAATAGAAACGCATGATTGCCACGCGTCACGGTTCAAGACAGCCAGTGGGGATACTAGAAAATGACGTAATTGACAACAAGGCGAGCCAATGAAACTGCTTCCTTGCCGTGATGTCAGGAATGATAATCACCAATAGCATGGGCGGATTTTGGTGGGTTTGCAAGAGAGACTGCACTGTTCAATGATTTTGCAGGCATTCCATAATCAAGCAAGAAAACGCAGGAGATGTTAACGATGAGTGTCATAGAATACTGTATTCCGAGGGTGTGATGAATGATCAATAGTGGTCGTATTAATCAAGAAAAGCAAACTTTTGTCTACTAGTTGACTGACATTTTTGGTAGCTGCATGAGTAAAGACAAACGTATAGTACTGTACATACAAGCTATCTAATGAGTACGTTCTGAGGCATACCGAAAAAAAAGGACTTTTTTTTTTTTTCGGGAGTGAGTGGCGTAAGCATAAGAAGTGATTATAATGTCGCTATCGGCACATAAGGAACGAGTACGCGAGGGTAGAGTATTCTGGCGGTATCTGATTGTCCGATGAAATTATGTATGCTTGGACAACCACCACGGACACCTCAAGACCACACTCGGTTAGGGACGGATTATGCATAGTATCGAAAGGCTATGGAACTAAAGTATTTGGAATAGAAAAAAAAATGAGTTCTTGTCACGCAGGAACAATATACTAAAGAAAAGGTGGCAATGTTACAGAAACTCCGAAGGTCATCATGAACCTTGGAGTGAGGTGATGGTGCTGTGTTGCGAGGGAGTACAGTGGTGGTGGTGGTGGAGGTGTGAGGGTATGTGACAGAGTAATGGTGCTGAGGGTGTGATGTGACGCGGATGGCAAAGTGGTGTGATGATGGTTATGTGGCTTGTGACGGCGGTGGTGGCAGAGTGTGAGGCGCTGACTGTGCTGTAAAGGATGTGTTGTAGTGATGGCGTGCTGGTGGTATTGTAAGGGTGTATGGTGGTGGCTGTGGCGTAAGGATTCATGGTCGTGATAGTGGTGATGTGAGGGTGTATGATGGTGTTTGTATGGTAAGGGTGTGTGGTAGTGACGGTGTGTTGGTGGTGGTGTGAGGGTTTATGATGTTGATTGTGAGGTAAGGGTGTGTGGTAGTGACGGTGCGTTGGTGGTGGTGTGAGGGTGTATGGTGTTGGCTGTGGGGTAAGGGTGTGTGGTAATGATTGTGTTGGTGGTGGTATGAGGGTGTATGGTGTTGGCTGTGGGGAAGGGATGTGTAGTAGTGATAGCGGTGGTGTGAGGGTGTATGGTGTTGGCTGTGGGGAAGGGGTGTGTGGTACTGATAGTGGTGGTGTGAGGGTGTATGGTGTTGGCTGTGAGGTAAGGGTGTGTGGTAGAGATGGTGTGTTCGTGGTGGTGTAGTAGTAGTAATAGTTGTTCCCTAGGCAGTCTGGCCGAACAGCCCCGAGTCCCTTAGGAAGGCCATGGCCGAGACCGGGCTTTCCCACAGAGCTCTCAAAGAGTGTATGTTGTGTTGTTGGCGTAGGTGATTGTGTGCAATGTAGTCTTCCATAATGTGCTTAATAGTATGGGGTGCTGTGTTGCATCCTGGACAGGCATCAGCGACAGAGTCATCCAGCCTCTTCTGGTAGCTTAAGAGGGCTGGATGGTGCCCACATCTCAGCCTGGCCAGGTGGACCCTGTCCTCACAAGGAGGATAGGATTAAGAAGGGTGGATGTCAGGAGGCCGTGCATGCAGCTGTGTGTTGTCTTTAAGTGACTGAATGGAGCGGCAAGTGATCTGAGTGTGGATATGCTTCTGGAAGCTGGTCTGAGGTGGGCGAGGGGGTAGAGATGACTATTTGTGCATGGTATCGTGTGCTGGGTGTTGTTTTGATGTTCCTTGGTGTGGATGGATGTGCTGCCATGTACTGTAGTGGATGTTGTGGGTTTGTGGATGCTGCAGCAAGAAACTGGGTGCCTCTCATGTCTAAGAGATCCTTGACTTTGAGGACTTTGGTTTCTTGATGTAGGTGGTCTGTGGGTGTGGTAGCTGAGCAGCCTGTGATTATTTTTAGGGCCTTGTTCTGTATGGTTTGTAGAGTGCTGTAGTGTGTTTTGGTGAGGTTAGAAGCCCAGGCAGGGCTTACATAATTCATCACTGAACGTATGTATTGTTTGTATACTGTGGTGGTGATTTCTTTGTCGTGTCCGAGTGTTGTATGGGCAAGTGACCTCAAAGCATTGAGTCTTGGTGTTATTTTATTTCTGATGTTTGTGATGTGTTGTTTAAATAACATTGATGTATTGTATGTTACACCAAGGATTTTATGTGTGTGTGTGTGTGTGTGTGTGTGTGTGTGTGTGTGTGTGTGTGTGTGTGGTAGGGGAGTGTTGTTTATGGTGAGGTGTGGAATGTGACTGTGTTCTACTGTCCAGTTTGTGAGAAGAGTCACTGTAGATTTGGCTGAGGCTATTTTGAGCCTGATTGTGATGAACCATTCGTGTAATGTGTTGAGGTAAGGTTGAATGATGTGTGCAGCTGTGTTTGCTTTTTGATGCGTACATGTAAGTGTTATATCATCGTGGTGGTGTATGGGTGTATGGTGGTTGTGGGGTAAGGTGTGTGGTAGTGATAATGGTGGTTGTATGGTAAGGGTGTGTGGTAGCGATGGTGGTGGTGTGAGTTAGGCTGAAATTGTAACAGGTTAAGAAGTACCGATCTCCCAGGTTGCGTATCCAAATTGTGAAAAGCAGTCTTCCCCCCCCCAAAAAAAAAAAAAAAAAAAATGGACTGAGGTAGTACTGTTACCTTCTGCAAGACAGCTTACTATACTCTCATTTACATTCCTTATTATATTTTTTGGCAGGACGCTGCTCATTGTAAATGACAGATGTAATATATGCTACCCGTATTGTGAACTGCAGAAATGATAAAACACAAAATGTCTCTGCAATATATACTGGGAGTAACTGAAAATCTTTAATGTACCGTTAAACTAAAAAATGCACCATTTGCCAAGGACCTTGATACAAGTACTATCAATAGGAAAGACCTCCACTTAATACAGTTGATAGTAAAAACTGCTGCATTTAGCCTAATTGATGAAAAATAACAACAACAATGGATACCGCGATCCGGATCATTCCGCCGCAATTCATGTAAGTGTGAAGGTTTAGATGCTGGTGTGTGTGTGAGAGAGAGAGAGAGAGAGAGAGAGAGAGAGAGAGAGAGAGAGAGAGAGAGAGAGGGAGGGAGAGAGTGGTGGCGGTGGTGGTGGTAGTGTGAGTTTGGTTGTGTTAATTATGTGAAGAAATGCAAGGATAAGTGCTACGAAGGAAGGCTGTGGTGACAGAGGGAAGGTGTGTGATGATAGTAAAGGAGTGCGTGGGTGATGGCATGAGGAAGTATAATGATAGCAGTGGTGACAATGCGAGCGCTTAATGCACATGACGGAATGTGAAGCTGATGATGTGAAGTGCGCTGGTGTGAGGGAATGCAATGAAGATGGAGTTACGGATATCATGGAGGGTGTGTGATGAGGATCGACAGTGGTGGTGTATGGGAGTGTTGAAGTGGTGGTGTGAGGGAGTGTGATGGCTGTGGTATGATGGAGTGTGGTGGTGGTGATGTAAAGAATATGATACTGGTGTAACTTTGTGTAATAGAGTGTGTATGATGGTGGAAATGAATGAAAGCGATCATGGTAATCGTGTGAGGTACTGCAACTGGTGCTGAAATAATATGATGATGCCATGAGTTGTAAGCATGCTGTGAGTAAGCCTGACGACGATGTTATGCAGGCACTGTGAAAATGTACGAGTAAAACTGAAGGTCAGGATACCTTTTACTGTCTGGTGAAACATTCCAGCAAATGAGTCTTATGATAGGTTTACTACTCAATTCTCCATCCCACAGTTCATTAATGTTACCCATTGCTCTGCACGATACCACAGCAGATTGCCCATGTATTTGAGAACTGTCAGTGTACAAACGTGAGATTAACCCTCCCTGAAAGCTATCCCCTCAAGGCAAAGTTATTTGACCACGCTAAACAGGGCTTAGCACTGATATCGTACTAGATACATCCCAGCTTCACGAAAAAACAGACATATATTAGCATTTTTGTTGCTCTTAAAAAATAAAGTACGTACTTTTCCGCCATCTATCCCTTGTAAACTTCATCTGAGGCACGCTCTACCTGAATCTCTCTGGAGCTAAAGCAGTGCTGTACACAGTATTACTTCATCTTACTTTCAACATCTGATTTCTTGTACATTTCATATGATGCCAACTATCTGGATTTTAATTCTCATTTGAAAGAAGGATTGAAGTGAATGCTGTACTGTACGCAGTAAAACATAGCATACACTCCTATCGTACTCTGCTGGGCTTATAAGGAATGTCCATTGCTGGTGAGACAGACCACTTCTGGCTAGGGCATCAGGCCCTTAGACACTGTACAAAGCTTCGTCCCCTCAGTAGGACAAGAGATGACTATACTGACATCAATGCTGTCCCCTTCCCCTCCTAACGAAGAACCGAACTGTGGTCAGGGGTGAAACTGCTATCGTCAAGATGCCCAGGAAAGCTGTCCTTAACCATCCTCACAGCCGTGCAGCCACCAGCAAACATATTAACCCTTCTGCGGTCAGTGAAGATTTCCCAATAGGCATGATAATAGCTGAGGAATAACACCAGGGCTTGATGTTGGTAAATCAGGACTGATTCCCAAGAATGCTTGGCAGCTGCTTTCTGTGTGATGGTAATGGCACAAAGCGCAGAGGTCAGACCTAAAGTCATTGCTATGGTAGCCACGCCCTGGAGGAAGGTGTAGAAATTACGCGCCCAAGACAGCTTAAACATAAGCGCAAACAGGGTCCGAATTGCTTAACAGAATCAGGTTCAAGAGCAGCACTGACAGCCTAAGACAGCTACTACTGTCAGGGTTAACAGACAAATGGATAAGAGTGCCACGGGGTTTTTAAAATATCACGGGGTTTTTAAAATAAATGCTTATTATTATTTAATTGATAATAATATTCAATAATATTGAAGAGCAAGGACAATGATTGTCTTGCTACATCAAGCAATGATTCTTTACGCTGGCTTACTTCGCCGATTTTCTCAGAACGAGAATTTATAAACTTTCTCAACAGTACACAGCAGAGACTAATTACTCACAAATGCTGATTACTAGTACTGTTAGCCTCTGGAGAAAGTTACTTCACCCCTGACAATAAATAATACTAATAATAATATCAGGCTCTTGCTGGTGCTTAACTCCTAGGAGGCACAACGGATTTTAAGTTTAATACAAGACTGGCCTAAGTACCAGGTATGAATAGCAAACGTTTATGCAAGCTAGGAGCTATATGGAAAATAAGCTTAATTGTGGAGAAATGAAACAAGAGTTTACATTACATTAAGCTCAAGAAAAAGAACTGTTAAATTTATTGATTACAAAATAAATTTAACGTTACACTTCAAATCAAATTAATGAGATCGCACTCACTCACTCACACAAGAGCTAAATCCTTACGCCTAGGAAAACACCTTAACTAAACTTTTAAGACTAGGAAAACGAAAAGAAATACTGGTCAATGAATGCTGTGTATCACCAAGGGTGGGAGCACTGGAGATTCCTGTGGTCTAGTGGAGTCTGGGTACTAGCGACCTCTCACACTGCTGGAGCACAGATCCTACCTCCGTCAAAGCAAACACTCGACTGAGTAAGTCGTGGGAAAAAAGGGGAGCAGTAGGCCGCATTTTTTAACCGTCGAGTGAGCAAAACACGCCCAAAACAAATCGCTCAGCGGAAGCACTAATGTCTCACACAGAGACGATCACGAATGACAATGAAAAATTGATTTGACAAAGCTTCTGTCCGAATGAGCGGTTAACTGAACGATAAACAGTGAGTTTTCCACTAATAGTTCGTGGCTTCTCACAAAAGGGAAATGTCGCGAATTTGATTCGTGACATTACGCCCCTACAAAATTAAATTTTTTCCTTATGGGAAAAAATTTGTGGATATATATATATATATATATATATGTACACATCCTAACTCAGTCACACAAGATTCACACTGTGGTGTGTGTGCTATCCTGCTACAGGAGAAAGTCGCAGTCGCCAGTGAGCGAAAAAACCTCGTATTTATGTTAATAGAAGCAAGCTTGAGGGAAAAACTCCATGACGACGATGAAAATCCTGTACTCAGGTCAAACTGAGCGAAAATTCGCTACATTTACACTGACAACTCATTGTTGTGTAGCGTGGTGTATGTAATACACGGTGTAGGTGTGACAGTTGTAGTGTAACTGTACCTAAGTGTAAAACGACACAGTAAATAATAATATGGCGACAACGAAGGCAGAGGAGAAGAGGCGGCAGCGTGCGGCAGACGATCAGCTGGCCCGCACAGCAAAACTGCTATACCCATTGCTGTACCTGCAAAACCAATTAAGGTGGAGCATCAAAAGTGTCAATGAGACAAAATTCTTATTACGTTTACTCTCTCTGCCTAGCAATCAGTACATGCTACGAAAAGTATGCTCTAGCTGAAAAATACAAGTGACAGCCTAAGCTTCGTACATTCAAGGTCGCCATTAATTACAGCACACGATTAGTGTCGACAAGTTGAGAATCCTTGTGCAAACTCGGGTCTTCCATAGCCTCGAACTGCACACGGGTCCTCAACCTGTGCCTTAACCTACAGTACTTATATTAATATCGGGGAGCTGAGAATCCTTGTGCAAACTCGGGTCTTCCATAGCCTCGAGTCGCCTCTGCGGAGTTCTCACTTCCCCCTTTACCTACAGTACTTATATTAATATCGGGAAGCTGAGAATCCTTGTGCAAACTCGGTCTTCCATAGCCTCGAGTCGCCTCTGCGGAGTTCTCTCTCGAACTTCCCCCTTAACCTACAGTACTTATATTAGTAACGGGGGGCTGAGAATCCTTGTGCAAACTCAGGTCTTCCATAGCCTCGAGTCGCCTCTGCGGAGTTCTCTCACTAACTTCCCCCTTAACCTACAGTACTTATATTAATATCGGGGAGCTGAGAATCCTTGTGCAAACTCGGGTCTTCCATAGCCTCGAGTCGCCTCTGCGGAGTTCTCTCTTCCCCCTTAACCTAAGGTACATAATATGTATGTACAAGCCCTGGACATGATGTGTCCTGTGGGGCCAATGGGCGAGACGTCAGGTCTGCACCCACTTCACCACTACCCTGTCTCTCAACTGACTCAGAGATTACGGGTGTGGTTATGAACGGCACAGGAAGGACATGTCCCTGATTAGTGGTGTTACTTTGACACACACTGCAGGAACGGACAAAACTATCTATGTCTCGTCCCATCCCTGGCCAGAAAAAGTCAGCTCGAATACGGCCCTGGGTCTTCCTTTTGCCCATGTGACCTCCTAAGGCTGAACAATGACCCCATTGTAACACTGCTAGGCGGTACTTGGCAGGAACGACAAACTGCAGTCGAACCTCACCCTCGGGTGTTCGTGACTCACGGTAGAGCTGTCCTTGTTTACAAAGGAACTTGGCTCGACCTCCCCGTGAATACTTTATCACTCGACCCTTTTGTTTGTTCCACACGGCAGCAGGTGTCGGGTCAGAATGTTGTTCTTGTACAACAAGTTGACTACACATCAGATCTTGCGGCGATTCAATGATCACTGGGGTGACAGTCTGGAGCCTCAGCCATGGCTCGTGTTACCGCAGCAGCCGAAGTCTGAGTAGCGTCATCATCGGAGCAACTATCCTTGACACCATAAATATTGCCAATGATGAGGTCAAATAAAGGTTCTGGCATGACAACTGCAAGTGTCGTACCAGTATAAAATGGAGATGCCACCTGGATACATGCCTCAGGGAACAATCTCACTGATCCATCAATAAGGTTTGCATGGATCTGTCGACCTGTATACTGCTCAGGCCGAACTAGACTCTGCTTGACAGAGCAACCTGAGGAACCATTATCTCTCAGGACCTTCACAGGAATGTCTCCCACAAACCCTGGCTGAACAAGGAAGGTACTGTCACCTGTGGGAGGGCCTGTGGAGGAAGCAGCTAGCCATTCATGAGGCTGCTGAATTGATGCGGAAAACATTGTGCCTTGAGAATTATATTGGGAAGATGGAACATTGGCCATCTGTGGAGGGGGGTTCACTGTCACTGTGGGACTAGTGAACTGTGGGGAAGTACCCATACTGGTAGGGACGTGACCACCGTGCTGCTGCTGAGGAATGAAGGCTGCATTCGCTTCCTGCCTCTTTTGAGCTGGTGGTGAAAAATTTTGTCCCGACGGTCGGTTGCGTGGCTGATACTGCTGCTGGTTAGGGTACTTGTTGTACCTTTTCCACTCAGGTTTCTGAGTGTTTTGCCCCTGGTCCTTCCACCGCAGTTTTGGACCTTGGCCATTGTTCTGAGAATGGCCTTGTTGCTGGGGTTCAGTCTGAGACGATTTCCCAGATTTATCAGGTTTTCTGTTCCAGGTGTTTTGCTGCTTGCGAGTTTGATACCCGTATGCAGTAAAGAATGCGTCAGCCTTTTCTGCCATTTGCCTGGGATCTTTCACCTGGCAGATCTTAAGCTGTGCTATGAGCTCAGCAGGCCACGACCTCTCTAGCTGTGTACGCAGCATAAGGTCAATTATCCCCTCATGCATGGAAGGAGTTTCATCTTTCTCCATCCACTCATTTAAGTAAGCAGTGAGACGATCAAGGAACTGAACAGCTGTCTCCTTGTCTTGGAGACGAGCTCGCATGAACTGAACTTTGGCGTCGTCTACTGTGAGACCATACGCCTTAATGAGTGCAGCTTTCATCATCTCATACGTGAGATTGTCTCCACAAATTCTGTGGAGAATATCGAGGGCAAGGCCCTCAAATAAACTAAGAAATTGGATCCACTTAGCTGCCTCATCCAGTTGATACATGTCTGCCATGTCCTCAAAACGAGCTATGTACGGCTCGATTCGCTCGCTTTCCTTGTATGAAGGAAGCTTGATGCGTGGGGTCGCCAGGACATGTGTAGGAAGAGCGCTAGTGGAGCTTGGATTAACTGCACCAGATGTGTCTGAAGCCAAGGAATCTCGCTTGAGCTTCAGCACTTCAAGTTCATGTTTTTCGCGTGCTTCTCGCTCGGCACTTTCGTGTTCTCGTTCTCTGTCTCGTTGTTGTAACTCGTATTGACGTTCTCTTTCTCGTTCCTCACGCTGTTCTCGCTCATGTTCTAAGTCGAGTTCGCGCTGTTTCTGCTCGTGTTCGCGCAGTTTCTGTTCGTGTTCGCGCTGTTCTCGCTCGTATTCGCGCTCCTTTTCGCGTTCCTCACGCTGTTCTCGCTCGTATTCGCGCTGAATCTTACACTCTTCACGGGCATCATGCCGTGAGAGTATATACTCTTTAATTTCGGTTGGGTCCGAAAGACCCATTTCTTTGGCTTCCTGTAAAAATACAGTGGTAGCCATGGCGCTAATTTATTAAGCAAACGAAACTGAGTACTGACTGCCTCGCAAACGAATGCTAATGACACAAGTAAAGAGTACAGACACAAGCTTGTGGTGACCAGTCTTATCTAGTTAACTGGCAAAGATTAGAGCAAAAATGCAAATGACTGGGAAGACTCAATAATAAACACAATGGGTATGGCGACTTCCCAGGAGCGAATAAAATCGTCTGACGTTACCAAGAATAAACTAGAGTTAAGTACTCTATGGATTGATAAAGCAAAAATTCACTTGCTAAATTAACGGTAAACACCAGTAAACTTGTGCCTATAAACTTTAATTATAAATACCTAAATATGAACGAGTGAGCACTATCTCGTGAATAGCTTTAGAGCTAGGAGCTAATATCCTGGAATGAGGTCGCCAATTGTCACGGGGTTTTTAAAATATCACGGGGTTTTTAAAATAAATGCTTATTATTATTTAATTGATAATAATATTCAATAATATTGAAGAGCAAGGACAATGATTGTCTTGCTACATCAAGCAATGATTCTTTACGCTGGCTTACTTCGCCGATTTTCTCAGAACGAGAATTTATAAACTTTCTCAACAGTACACAGCAGAGACTAATTACTCACAAATGCTGATTACTAGTAATCTTCACCCCTGACAATAAATAATACTAATAATAATATCAGGCTCTTGCTGGTGCTTAACTCCTAGGAGGCACAACGGGTTTTAAGTTTAATACAAGACTGGCCTAAGTACCAGGTATGAATAGCAAACGTTTATGCAAGCTAGGAGCTATATGGAAAATAAGCTTAATTGTGGAGAAATGAAACAAGAGTTTACATTACATTAAGCTCAAGAAAAAGAACTGTTAAATTTATTGATTACAAAATAAATTTAACGTTACACTTGTCACGAATCAATTCGCGACATTTCCCTTTTGTGAGAAGCCACGAACTATTAGTGGAAAACTCACTGTGTATCGCTCAGTTAACCGTTTCTCTCTCCATTTCGGGGTATACTTTTCAAATCATTCGTCACCGTTTTCAGGGGTGACCGATTTGATGCACGTCACTAACTGCGCTACTGAGCGATACTATTGTTTCTTTATCGTTCGCCTCTACTTCCCTCAACCGTTAGCCACGCCTTGCGTCCTGCCCATACAATGTATTTGAATTCAGTCTAGTGGTGGCTTTGACGGAGAGAGGTACTGTGCTCAGAAGTGAAGAGAGGTCAGCTAGCATCCCAAGCTCCACAGAGTATCAGTTTCTTCAAACTCCCACCCCCTGGGTGATACAAAGTATTCATCGACTGGTATTTCCTTTGTGTATTTCCTAGTTTTAAGAGTTTAGTTAAGGTGTTTTTCCTAGGCGTAAGTATTTAGCTTTTGTGCGAGTGAGTGAGTGCGTCTCATTTAATTGATTTGAATTGTAACGTTAAATTTATTTTTTTGTAATTAATAAATTTAACAGTTCTTTTCCTTGAGCTTAAAGTAAAATCTTGTTTCATTTCTCCATTATTAAGCTTATTTCCCATATAGCTCCTAGCTTGCATAAACGTTTTGCTTTCATAACTGGTACTTAGACCAGTCTTGTATTAACTTAAAATCCGTTGTGCCAGAAGTTAATGCATCAGCAAGAACCTGATGTTATTATTATTAGTATTAGTTATTTATTGTCAGGGGTGATGTAACTTTCTCCAGAGGCTAACAGTACAGTAATTCAGCAATTGTGAGTAATTAGTCTCTGCTGTGTACTGTTGAGAAAGTTTATAAATTC
Organism: Coenobita brevimanus; assembly: GCF_032717465.1. Taxonomy (NCBI): domain Eukaryota; kingdom Metazoa; phylum Arthropoda; class Malacostraca; order Decapoda; family Coenobitidae; genus Coenobita; species Coenobita brevimanus. Next base: position 23,857,202 of record NC_137033.1, read on the forward strand.
TCGTTCTCAGAGAATCGTGCTAAGCCAACGTAAAGTAATCGTCGCTTGATGTAGCAAGACAACCATTGTCTCTGCTCTTCAATATTATTGAATATTATTATCAATTTAAATAATATTTAACCATTTATATCAAAATTACTGAGATATTATAAAAACCCCGTGACAATTGGCGACCTCATTCCAGGATATTAACTCCTAGCTCTAAAGCTATTCACGAGATAGTGCTCACTCATTCATATTTAGGTATTTATAATTAAAGTTTATAGGCACAAGTTTACTGGTGTTTACCCTTAATTTAGCAAGTGAATTTTGCTTTATTAATCAATAGAATACTTAACTCTAGTTTATTTTTGGTAACGCCAGACAATTTTATTCGCTTCTGGGAAGTCGCCGTACCCATTGTGTTTATTATTGAGTCTTCCCAGTCATTTACATTTTTGATTTATTCTTTGCCAGTTAACTGGATAAGACTGGTCACCACTAGCTTGTGTCTGTACTCTTTACTTTTGTTTATTAGTATTCGTCGCTAAGCAGTCAGTACTCAATTTCGGTTACTTAGTAAATTGAGCTAGCATCATGGCTACAGCTGTATATGTACAGGAAGCCAAAGATATTGGTCTCACAGACCCAGAGAAAATACAGAGTTACGTTCTCTCACGGTTCAATTACGAGCAAGAACGTGAGAAAGATGCTCCTGAAGAGCATAGGATTCAGCGCGAATGCGAGCGAGAACAGCGCGAATACGAGCGAGAACAGCGTGAGGAACGTGAAAGAGAGCGTGCTTATGAACAAGAGCAGCGTGAGAAACAGCGCGAATACGAGCAGAAACAACGCGAACTCGACTTGGAACACGAGCGAGAACAGCGTGAGGAACGAGAGACAGAACGAGAACACGAACGTGCCGAGCGAGAAGCACGCGAAAAACATGAACTTGAAGTGCTGAAGCTCAAGCGAGATTCCTTGGCTTCAGACACGTCTGCTGCAGTTGGTCCAAGCTCCACGAGCTTTCTCCCTGCACATGTCCTGGCGACAACACGCATCAAGCTTCCTTCATACAAGGAAAGCGAGCGAATCGAGCCGTACATAGCTCGTTTTGAGGACATGGCAGACATGTATCAACTGGATGAGGCAGCTAAGCGGATCCAATTTCTTAGTTTATTTGAGGGCCCTGCCCTCGATATTCTCCACAGAATTCGTGGAGACAATCTCACATATGAGATGATGAAAGCTGCACTCATTAAGGCGTATGGTCTCACAGTAGACGACGCCAAAGTTCAGTTCATGCGAGCTCGTCTCCAAGACAAGGAGACAGCTGTTCAGTTCCTTGATCGTCTCACAGCTTACTTAAATGAGTGGATGGAGAAAGATGAAACTCCTTCCACGCGTGAGGGGATAATTGACCTTATGCTGCGTACACAGCTAGAGAGGTCGTGGCCTGCTGAGCTCATAGCACAGCTTAAGATCTGCCAGGTGAAAGATGCCAGCCAAATGGCAGAAAAGGCTGATGCATTCTTTACTGCATACGGGTATCAAGCTCGTAAGCAAAACACCTGGAGCAGAAAAGATACTGCCAAGTCTGGGAAGCCGTCTCAGACTGAATCCCAGCACCAAGGCCATTCTCAGAATAATGGCCAAGGTCCAAAACCGCAGTGGAAGGACCAGGGGCAAAACACTCAGAAACCTGAGTGGAAGAGGTACAACAAGTACCCTAACCAGCAGCAGTATCAGCCACGCAACCGACAGTCGGGACAAACGTTTTCACCACCAGCTCAAAAGAGGCAGGAAGCGAATGCAGCCTTCATTCCTCAGCAGCAGCATGGTGGTCACGTCCCTACCAGTGTGGGTACTTCCCCACAGTTCACTAGTCCCACAGTGACAGTGAACCCCCCTCCACAGATGGCCAATGTTCCATCTTCCCAATATAATTGTCAAGGCATAATGTTCGCCGCATCAGTTCAGCAGCCTCATGAGTGGCTAGCTGCTTCCTCCACAGGCCCTCCCACAGGTGACAGTACCTTCCTTGTTCAGCAAGAGTTTGTGGGAGACATTCCTGTGAAGGTCCTGAGAGACAATGGTTCCTCAGGTTGCTCTGTTAAGCAGAGTTTAGTTCGGCCTGAGCAGTATACAGGTCGACAGATCCATGCAAAGCTTATTGATGGATCAGTGAGATTGTTCCCTGAGGCATGTATCCAGGTGGCATCTCCATTTTATACTGGTACGACACTTGCAGTTGTCATGCCAGAACCTTTATTTGACCTCATCATTGGAAATATTATTGGAGTCAAGGATAGTTGCTCCGATGACGCTACTCAGACTTCGGCTGCTGCGGTAACACGAGCCATGACTGAGGCTCCAGACTGTGTCACCCCAGTGATCATTGAATCGTCGCAAGATCTGATGTGTAGTCAACTTGTTGTACAAGAACAACATTCTGACCTGACACTTGCTGCCGTGCGGAACAAACAAAAGGGTCGAGTGATTAAGTATTCACGGGGAGGTCGAGCCAAGTTCCTTCGCAAACAAGGATGGCTCTACTGTGAGTCACGAACACCCGAGGGCGAGGTTCGACTGCAGTTTGTCGTTCCCGCCAAGTACCGCCTAGCAGTGTTACAATGGGGTCATTGTTCAGTCTCGGGAGGTCACATGGGCAAAAAGAAGACCCAGGGCCGTATCCGAGCTGACTTTTTCTGGCCAGGGATGGGACGGGACATAGATAGTTTTGTCCGTTTCTGCAGTGTGTGCCAAAGTATCGCCACTACTCAGGGACATGCCCTTCATGTGCCATTTATAACCACACCTGTAATCTCTGAGTCAGTTGAGAGACAGGATAGTGGTGAAGTGGGTGCAGACCTGACGTCTCGAACATTGGCCCCACAGGACACATTATGTCCAGGGCCTGTACATACATATTATGTACCGTAGGTTAAGGGGGAAGTTGAGAGGCGACTCGAGGCTATGGAAGACCCGAGTTTGCACAAGGATTCTCAGCTTCCCGGTACTAATATATGTACCGTAGGTTAAGGGGGAAGTTGAGGGGCGACTCGAGGCTATGCAAGACCCAAGTTTGCACAAGGATTCTCAGCTTCCCGATACTAATATAAGTACTGTAGGTTAAGGGGGAAGTTCGAGAGAGAACTCCGCAGAGGCGACTTGAGGCTATGGAAGACCCAAGTTTGCACAAGGATTCTCAGCTTCCCGGTACTAATATAAGTATTGTACTGTAGGTTAAGGGGGAAGTTCGAGAGAGAACTCCGTAAAGGCGACTTGAGGCTATGGAAGACCCAAGTTTGCACAAGGATTCTTAGCTCCCCGATACTAATATAAGCACCGTAGGTTAAGGGGGAAGTGAGAATTCCGCAAAGGCAACTTGAGGCTATGGAAGACCCAAGTTTGCACAAGGATTCTCAGCTCTCCGATACTAATATAAGTACTGTAGGTTAAGGGGGAAGTGAGAACTCCGCAGAGGCGACTTGAGGCTATGGAAGACCCAAGTTTGCACAAGGATTCTCAACTTGACGACCATAATTGTGTGCTATAATTAATGGCGACCTCAAATGTACGTCGTAGCACTGACTGCTAGGCAGAGAGTAATTGTAACATAATAAAATTTTGTCTCATTGACACTTTTGATGCTCCACCTCAATTGGTTTTGCAGGTTCAGCAATGGGTGCAGCAGTTTTGCTGTGCGGGCCAGCTGATCGTCTGCTGCACGCTGCCGCCTCTTCTCTGCCTTTGTCGTTGCCATATTATTATTTACTGTGTCATTTTACACGTAGGTACAGTTACACTACAACTGTCACACCTACACCGTGTATTACATACACCACGCTACACAACAATTAGTTGTCAGTGTAAATGTAGCGAATTTTCGCTCAGTTGACCTGAGTACAGGATTTTCACCGTCGTCATGGAGTTTTTCCCTCAAGCTTGCTTCTATTAACGTAAATACGAGGTTTTTTTTCGCTCACTGGCGACTGCGACTTTCTCCTGTAGCAGGATAGCACACACACCACAGTGTGAATCTTGTGTGAATGACTTAGGATGTATACATATATATATATATCCACAAATTTTTTCCCATAAGGAAAAAATTTAATTTTGTAGGGGCGTAATGTCACGAATCAATTCGCGACATTTCCCTTTTGTGAGAAGCCACGAACTATTAGTGGAAAACTCACTGTGTATCGCTCAGTTAACCGTTTCTCTCCATTTCGGGGTATACTTTTCAAATCATTCGTCACCGTTTTCAGGGGTGACCGATTTGATGCACGTCACTAACTGCGCTACTGAGCGATACTATTGTTTCTTTATCGTTCGCCTCTACTTCCCTCAACCGTTAGCCACGCCTTGCGTCCTGCCCATACAATGTATTTGAATTCAGTCTAGTGGTGGCTTTGACGGAGAGAGGTACTGTGCTCAGAAGTGAAGAGAGGTCAGCTAGCATCCCAAGCTCCACAGAGTATCAGTTTCTTCAAACTCCCACCCCCTGGGTGATACAAAGTATTCATCGACTGGTATTTCCTTTGTGTTTTTCCTAGTTTTAAGAGTTTAGTTAAGGTGTTTTTCCTAGGCATAAGTATTTAGCTTTTGTGCGAGTGAGTGAGTGCGTCTCATTTAATTGATTTGAATTGTAACGTTAAATTTATTTTTTTGTAATTAATAAATTTAACAGTTCTTTTCCTTGAGCTTAAAGTAAAATCTTGTTTCATTTCTCCATTATTAAGCTTATTTCCCATATAGCTCCTAGCTTGCATAAACGTTTTGCTTTCATAACTGGTACTTAGACCAGTCTTGTATTAACTTAAAATCCGTTGTGCCAGGAGTTAATGCATCAGCAAGAACCTGATGTTATTATTATTAGTATTAGTTATTTATTGTCAGGGGTGATGTAACTTTCTCCAGAGGCTAACAGTACAGTAATTCAGCAATTGTGAGTAATTAGTCTCTGCTGTGTACTGTTGAGAAAGTTTATAAATTCTCGTTCTCAGAGAATCGTGCTAAGCCAACGTAAAGTAATCGTCGCTTGATGTAGCAAGACAACCATTGTCTCTGCTCTTCAATATTATTGAATATTATTATCAATTTAAATAATATTTAACCATTTATATCAAAATTACTGAGATATTATAAAAACCCCGTGACAACACTTCAAATCAAATTAATGAGATCGCACTCACTCACTCACACAAGAGCTAAATCCTTACGCCTAGGAAAACACCTTAACTAAACTCTTAAGACTAGGAAAACGAAAAGAAATACTGGTCAATGAATGCTGTGTATCACCAAGGGTGGGAGCACTGGAGATTCCTGTGGTCTAGTGGAGTCTGGGTACTAGCGACCTCTCACACTGCTGGAGCACAGATCCTTCCTCCGTCAAAGCAAACACTCGACTGAGTAAGTCGTGGGAAAAAAGGGGAGCAGTAGGCCGCATTTTTTAACGGTCGAGTGAGCGAAACGCGCCCAAAACAAATCGCTCAGCGGAAGCGCTAATGTCTCACACAGAGACGATCACGTATGACAATGAAAAATTGATTTGACAAAGCTTCCGTCCGAATGAGCGGTTAACTGAACGATAAACAGTGAGTTTTCCACTAATAGTTCGTGGCTTCTCACAAAAGGGAAATGTCGCGAATTTGATTCGTGACAAAGAGCAGTGGGTGGGAGTGTGCTTAATCCCATCAGAGTAGACGCAAGGGGTCCCTCATCGACGACGAGTACTGCATGTGCAGGAAATGCCTGTCAGGATGCAAGCATAAGGCACAGAGAGCATTTACCAGCGCTAGGACACCAGTGATGCAGGGAGAACAGACACTGAAGGCGCGACGAAGCCAATGAACCATGTGTAGGAAAACATTGTGTTCAGGTATTGGTAATTAGGCCAAATTACTTTCTCAGTTCTGGTTCCTGCCCCCCTCCCCCCCCCCCGCAAGATTTTTTTTCAGCTGTAAATATACATTTCTTGTATTTTATGCTTCTGATTGTCTCTGCAGAAGCTTTAATGAAATTAATGTGTACCCTAAGTTAATGAGAGGAAAATGATGAATTAAGGGAAATGTAGACGCATTGAAACATGAATATATATGTATACTATGTACCAGTAATCACAAAATCCGCTGAGAGAGAAAGAAATACTTATAAACACAGTCAGCATTTCGTAGTTGAAAACCTTTTTGCCCATCTGCTGCTGCTACCTCTCCACTTTCTGCGACATGCCTATCACTCTGGGTTCAGCTTTTTCTTCAGGCAACAATAGTAAATAAAATCATCCTGGTCATTGAAATGTTTTTCACAAGTTTTCACACACAAGCAACATTCGCGGCCTCTCCTCTACCTTTCGCTTGTTGAGCACCACCTCTCCTCCTCTAAACCTCACCTTCTTTTCCTAACTGAGACTCACCTATCTGAGGCAACTGACAGCAATCCCTTTTCTGTATCCACCTACATTCTCTATACTCATTTAAAAGCCAAAGGTGGCTGTTGTGTATATATACGCAACGACTTATCTTGCTCTCGTGTCCCTGAACTCGATTCTTCTGAATTCTCTACACTCTGGCTTCGGCTTTCCTGTCATTCTCTGACTAAATATATCTGCACTGTTTACTTATCCCCTAACTCTACTGACTATCAAAAATTCTTCGACTATCTTACTTCTACGATGGAACACATTCTATCCATTTCTCCTTTCTCTGAAATCTCCATTCTAGGAGATTTCAGTGTTCACCACCACCTTTGGCTCTCCTCTCCTTTCACTGATCCACCTGGTGAACAAGCCTACATCTTTTCTACCCTTAGTGACCTAGAGCAGCTTGTACAGGACCCTACTCATATCCTTGACCACCTTGGAGAGAGCTCCAACATACCTGACCTCTTCTTTACAACTAATCCTTCTGCTTACACTGTTAATCTTTTCTCTCTGTTTGGCTCCTTCGATCACAGCCTTATTACCTTAGCCTGTCCTATCGCTCCAGTGCAGCCTGTGGCACTTTGGAGCTGCAGATTGGGAGGCCCTCAGGCAGTACTTCTTTGATTTTCCCTGGAATGATTACTGCCCCCATGGCAGGGAGCCATCTGAGTGTGCTTTGCACATTGCGGAGGTTATTCTCTCAGGCATGAAAGCATACATTCCTTTCTCATATCCTGTGACTAATGCAAGAAAGCCTTGGTTTAATCACGCTTGTTCTAATGCTGTCCGCAACAAGGAGAGGGCCTATAAAAGGTACCAGAGCCAACCCAACCCCTGAATCACATCCTTTTTACGTTTCTGCCTGGAATCGTGCTAAGTCTGTTCTTCGTTCTGCTAAAAATAATTTCAACCGTACTAAATGCTCTCATCTTTCCAGCTCTAATTCTTCCTGCTCCTTCTGGCACTATGCCAAAAACCCTTCTAATAACTTTACCTCATCATCCTTCCCTCCTCTTTTCTGCTCTGATGGTTCTGTAGCTATTTCTTCTTCTGATAAAGCAGATCTCTTTGCTCAGACTTTCTCCTCCAAAGCCACCTTACACGATTCCGGTGCTGTTCCTCCATCACTTCCCCCCTCTGACTTCCTAATGGCTGACATTAAAATTTCTTCAGCTGATGTATTTTCTGCTATCACAGGCCTCAATACTAACGAGGCATATGGGCCTGATGGAGTCCCTCCTGTTGTCCTCAAGAACTGTACTTCTGTGCTAACACCCTGCCTAGGTAAACTCTTTCGCCTTTGTCTATCAACTTGTACCTTTCCTTCTTGCTGGAAGTTAGCTCTCATTCAGCCAGTCCCAAAGAAGGGTTACGATTCCCAACCCTCTAACTACCGTCCAATTGCTTTAACATCCTGTGTCTCAAAAGTTTTCGAGTCAATTCTTAATAGAAAATTTTTAAAGTATCTTTCCTATCACAACCTTCTTTCTGATCGTCATTATGGGTTCCGTCAGGGACACTCTACTGGCGATCTTCTCACCTACCTTTCAGACTCCTGGTCATCCTCCTTTCGGGACTTTGGTGAAAGCTTTGCTATTGAACATGACATCTCAAAGGCTTTCGATCGAGTCCGGCATAAATCTTTAATTTCCAAACTGCCCTCGTATGGTTTCTATCCTTTCTGTGCCTTGATCTATAGCTTCCTTTCTGGTCGTTCTATAGCCGTTGTTGTAGACGGCCATCGTTCTTCTCCTAGATCTATCAACAGTAGTGTTCCTCAGGGCTCTGTCCTATCACCAACTCTCTTCCTTTTATTTATCAATGACCTTCTAAGCTGTAAATCTAACCCTATCCACTCATACGCTGATGACTCCACCATTCACCATTCCATCGGTTCCCACAACGTCCATCTCAGCAGTTACTTCAACGTACAAGGGATGAGGCTATGGCACACCTAATGTCTGACTTGGCTCGTATCTCTGACTAGGGTAAAAATAATCTTGTTGTTTTTAATGCATCAAAAACTCAGTTCTTACATCTGTCAACCCAACAAAATCTTCCACAGGTGTACCCACTAATGTTTAATAATATTCAGCTTAATCCTGCATCATCCTTGAACATGCTTGGGGTATCATTCACTCGGGACTTATCTTGGAAGGATCATATTACATCTCTTGCAAAATCTGCTTCCAAGAGATTAGGTGTGCTAAGCCAACTCCGTTCCTTCTTCACCCCTGCACAGTTGTTGACTTTATACACAGGTTTTATTCGCCCCTGTGTAAAATACAACTCTCATGTGTAGGGAGGCTCCCTACATACAGATCTTCTCAATAGAGTGGAATCAAAGGCTTTTCATCTCATTAACTCTCCTCCTCTTACTGGCTCTCTTCAAGCTCTGTCTCTTCGCCGCACTGTTGCATCTTTATCTCTTTTCTATCGCTACTTCAATGATCACTGTTCCTCTGAACTGTCTGCTTGCATTCCTCCACCTCTACAACGGGCGCGTAGCACCCGTCTAGCAGCAAACTCTCACCCCTTTTCTGTCCAACTCTCTAATGCAAGAGTTAACCGTTACTCCCACTCCTTCATTTATGCAACAAGTCAGCTCTGGAACTGTCTCTCCCTGTCTGTATTTCCTGCTAGCTATGATCTCCAGTCTTTCAAACGCAGTGTGTCCAGGCATCTCGATATGATCGGATCTTGAATTTGGCTCTCTCTTGTGTTTTGTTTTTCTGTTGGAAGGAACAGTTATTGCGGCTCGTGGCCTATGGTTCCTTCTTCCTTGCATTAAAAAAAAAAAAAAAAAAATGACGTTAGAGGGAAACTGGTTAGAAACTTTGTAGGTAATTTTTATGCAATTCACTGTAGACTAAGTGGCATCTCTCCTTTTGTAATAAAGTCCACAGTAATTTATAGAAATACTGTGTATTAAATATCAGCTGCTACTTACGAGGTCATTTGCCAACGTCACCCATTTTACGGTATAAGTTGTAAGGAAAAATTATATTTTGGAACACATCCTGAACATACAACAAGAATGATCTATAACGATACAGTAGCTGGAATAAGTGCTTTCAGCTGTATCCCGTACATGTATGAGTCGTGCAGCGCTGCAGTAAGGAAGTGAGTGAAGACCAAACAGTGTGTGTGAATAAAACAATACAACAGCAAGGTGAGATCACCGAGCATAATGACACATGTGGTTCTGTTTAAAAGTCAGGGAAGTGTTCAGATTATCACAACTTTTTCCATACAGTTGGTGTTCCAACCTGGAAATCAAGCATATCAGCTGCAGGGGGAGGCGGTGGCTCAATCGGTAGAGAGTTGGCCTGCAGTCCTAACGGACCTGGGTTCAAATCCCGCTGGGGCAGGGAACAGTTTAAGGAGTTGAATTTCATAAATATCAGACTTTACTGATCTACCAGAAGAACTGCCGACATGTCTTAAAAATACCCCTGCTATTACCAATACACCAGTCCTGATTGAGACAGCCCTAGCATGTATTCAGTATGGACGGTGGGTGTTAGCGCCGAAGTGGTGACATGTAGAGGTGTATGGTATGTAGGAGAACTACTGGGCCTTGAAAGCAGGCTGTGAAGCCTATGCCCAGAGTCGGTCGCATAAAAAAAAAAAAAAAAGTATAGTATGTACGTACCATTGTAGCGTTCTAGTTATGGGGATATTTTACTAGGGGCTACACCAAGGCAAATGGTAAGAATAGATAAACACAAATGTGCTGGGAAGAAATAGACAGGGGAGTGATTATTGACTTGGCACAATACAGAGTTACTGCACAACTTCAAAATAGTACAAGGTAATTACATTTACAGCATGTGTAGATCAATTACATGGATAAATAGTTACAGACTAAAATATGAGCAATAAATTTAGTGCGGAGCGGGAGTGCTGAGCTGATGTGTTTACGTGTATTGTATATGTAAAGTTGTACTGCGTGGCCAGATTTACCAGGAGAGACAGAGAGCAAGGCAGGTAGTCAGCCGGGTGAAGTTGAGAGGGAAAAGGAGAGCGAGCTAGGTCGTCCGCTCAGTTTTAAGTCCATTAATGAGGTAGGCGGAGCACCAATACGCCTGGGTTACCTGAATAGGCAAATTTGATTGGTTTATGCGCCACTACAGGTGAGGAAGGAGGAGAAATTGCATATTATTGGTAGAGGCACTGGTACAGGTGAGAAGGAAAGAGAAATTGAATATTATTGGAAGCAGCACTAGTACAGATGAGGAGGGATGAGAAATCGAATATTATTGGTAGCGGCACTAGTACAGATGAGGAGGAATGAGAAATTGAATACTATTGGTAGCGGCTATAGTAGCAATGCTAAGTACGGGAACAAGGTGGGGAAAAGCCACGAGGGAAGGAAACCACGTGTATAGGTGAAATACAGAAAAACCACGAGAAAAGGAAACCACGTGTGAAGGTAAAATGTGATGTACAATACTTTGTGTTGTAATATATGCCACAGCACTCCCCCTCCCCCCCCTGCGTTTTATGGCAAAAAAGGGAGAAAAAAAAGTAATATTAGGGCACAAGGTACAAAAAAAATAATCTATATACAGTTTTAAATGTGAGTGAACATTTGAAAGTGATTTGAATGTAGTAATTACAAATAGCAGTTGTGACAAACAGGGGAAATTTAATGACAAGTCCATTGCATGACTATGTGTGATGGAGTAAGCTATTAAATGGGGAGGAGATGACTATAAACTAAGAAATAGTAACCGGGCATAGCTTTCTGTATGAGAATTTGACTGGTGCTTGGCTGTTATGAGCAAATGAATGAGAGAGTTATGCCCGCCTTTACAATTGAGCCATTGTATGAGGGAGAACACACACAAAAAATATTCTGTACAATATGAATGAAACATTGGTGTGTGGTGACATGGTGTCTGTGGTTTTTGGTATTAGATTATGATGAAGGGTAAAATTGTGGTGGTTTGCTGAGATGGCCTGATTGAATGTAGGTAATTGTGGTAGTTGTTGATGTAATTTGTAGGGTTGTGGCGAGTGGTGGAGGGATTACGGGAACGATGGGTGTTGAGGGATGAGGGGTATTGACTGGGGGAGGGGTGGGGACTGGGGGGAAAAGAGTGTGGGGTAGGATCGCCTGAGGTTGACGGAGAGTGTGGGTTAGGGCTAAGGACTGGGTAAGGGGTGGGAGCTGTAGGGAGTAAGGTGGGAGGTAGGATCACCTGAGGTTGACGGAGAGGGTGGATTAGATGTAAGGACCGGGTGAGGGGTGGTGGGTGGAGGAGTAAGGTGAGAGGTAGGGTCGTGTGAGGTTGACGGAGAGGATGGTTTAGTGGTTGTAGGGTCAGTGCTTGAGGTAGGGTTTGTGGACGGTAGTGTGGGAGTGTTTGCATTAGTGGTAGTGGTTTGCTGTACTGTATGATGAGTGAGTTGGTGTGCGGTGATGACAGGGAGTGGAGGGTACGAACAGACAAAGGGGATGGGAGGTGTGTGTGTGTGTGAGTGGTGCATGTAGGTGTTGGTGCCAGGGTATGAGGTGTAGGGTGTGTGCGTGTGGTTGGTGGGCTGGCAAGGTTGGGAGATGACGTGTGGGGTGTTGGCTGTGATTGGGTTTGTGATGTGGCCAGTTTGATTCTGTCTGCAGAGATTGTGGATGATTTCCCATGTTTGTATATTGTGACTGTTTTGGCAGAGTTTGTGATCACATGGTATGGGGCGTCATATGGGGTTTGGAGTGGTGAAGTGCAGTGACCCCTCCTCACAAAGACCTGTTCGGCGTCTGGTAAGGAGTGGGGGATGAATGGCGTCTGGTGCTGGCAAGAACGAGAAGGGACTGGTCTTAGTGCCTGCATTGCTTGCTGGAGCTCTAGGAGGAAAACCAGGGCCGGTGTGCCTGGTTGTGGAGCGAACTGCCCTGGCAGCCTCAAGTCTTCCACGTACGTTAGCTCCATCAGGGAATTACCAACATCCTCCTTCTCCCATAACCCTCAAGTTTCGGAGGATGATTGGCAGCGTGGCCACCCAATTCACTGGGTGGGGAAGTGCCCTCAGTGCTTCCTTCAGGTGACGATGGCAGCGCTCAATCATCCCATTTGCTTGAACTTGATATGCTGAGGTTCTGTGGCGTTTAGCACCCAGGAAGTTCATTAGGTCTTGCCAGGCCCGGGATTCGAACTGGGGGCCTTGGTCCGCGATGATCACCTGCGGGGCACCAAAACGAGTGACCAAGGATGCCAGGAAGTGATATACCACACAGTCATTCGTAGCATCCAGCATGGGTCTGGCCTCAACCCATCTTATTGCTCTATATATGCACATTAAGATATAGCGGTTACCCCTAGATTTGGGGAGGGGACCGAGGATGTCGATGTGGACCGTGTGGAAACATTGAGTTGGTGTGGGCAGCGGTTGAAGTGGTGTCTTGGTGTGGAGATGCAATTTTGCTGACTGACAAGCCACGCACGCTCCGACCCAGTTGGTGGTGTCACGCCTCATACCTGGCCATACCACTTGCCAGCTAAGTAAGCTGTGCATACCACAAATGCCTGGGTGTGCCATCTCATGGTAATGACTAACGACTTGCCTTCGGAATTGTTGGGGAATATAGGGCCGTGCTGTCCCACAGGATATGTCACACCAGAGTTTCCAGGGTGTACCGGTGACATCAAACTGTTGCAGTTGAAGTGAGGTTGCAGACTGCAGCAATGCTTGGAGTTCCTGATATCTTCTTGCTCCAGGGCCAAGGCTGCATGGTTAAGCAGGGGTAGTCTAGTGCTGACAGCTGAAACTCCACAGGACAGTAGTTCCCTGGAGCCAGTGGAACGTGTTGTGGCTTTGGGTGTGCTGATAATCAGGGGACGTTTGGTGTGTGTGGCGTGAGACACTACTGGGACTGTCTCCCGCCATATGCGTTTCCCGTGAATATGCAGGGTGGTGCACATCGTCTGGCTTCCATGCCAAAGCGCTTGTGATAGGTACACAACACGAAATCGTCCCTTGCTGTTTGGGGATTAGCATTACGACCACAGTTCACTGGGGGAGCACTGTTGGAACATTGAGGGGCTGGTGAATGATTTGCAACACTGGGGGTCTGAGTGGTGAAGCCACTTATTTTACTTTCCAGCTTGTCTGTTCTATTTGTTAATTTTGCTAATGAGGTACACAGCTCTGACATGGAACCATTTTTGTCTGCAACACTGTTCACTGACACCACTGTTTCACTAGGGGTAGCATTGGGGGCTATGACAGGAGGAAAAGAGATGTGTGCACTAGCTGGATGGTTAGCGTAATGCTACTGAGTTTCATAAAGAGTGTCTGCCCTCTCGATGAACTCAGCAAGGGACGTGCCATGTCCCAGGGCTGCTAGGTGGAGTTGGAAGTCTGGTGGCATGAACTGGAGGAGTCGATGTCGAAGGAGGTCATCTGATAAGGTGGCCCCAGCTGCCGTGAGAGTGGCCTGAATGTGGACAAGGAGGGCTGACGGGGCGTTGCTCTTGGGAACGAATTGCATCTAGCTCCATTAACAGTGCTTGCCTTGATTTGCCCAGGGCCTGCAGCAGACTCTCCTTCAGCGTTTTGTATTTGAGTTCTGTAGATGGTGTCAGGAGTACGTCCTGCACAAGGGCAGCTACTTGAGTTGGAAAAGTGCTGACAATTGCTCTGAATTTGTCTTCATCATTGGTATCTTTAGGTCACGCAGCATCAGCTTGTGTAAATCACTTGTTAATATCGTACGTGAGTGTATGAAGAGTAGACGGACATGTGTTAAGGTATCCATGTTCTTTAAACACTCCGGGAAGTCACCACTGTGGCGTTCTAGTTATGGGGATATTTTACTAGGGGCTACACCAAGGCAAATGGTAAGAATAGATAAATACAAATGTGCTGGGAAGAAATAGACTGGGCAGTGATTATTGACTTGGAACAATACAGAGTTACTGCATAACTTCAAAGTAGTACAAGGTCATTACATTTACAGCATGCGTAGATCAATTACATGGATAAATAGTTACAGACTAAAATATGAGCAATGAATTTAGTGCAGAACGGGAATGCTGAGCTGATGTGTTTACGTGTATTGTATATGTAAATTCGTACCGCGTGGCCAGATTTACCAGGAGAGATGGAGAGCAAGGCAGGTAGTCAGCCAGGTAAAGTTGAGAGGGAAGAGGAGAGCGAGCTAGGTCGCCCGCTTGGTTTTAAGTCCCTTAATGAGGTAGGCGGAGCACTGGTACACCTAGGTCACCTGAATAGGCAATTTGATCGGTTTATGCACCACTACAGGTGAGGAGAGAATAGAAATTGAATATTATTGGTAAAGGCACTGCTACTGGTAAGGAGAGAAGAGAAATTGAATATTATTGGAAGCAGCACTACTACAGATGAGGAGGGATGAGAAATCGAATACTATTGGTGGCGGCACTAGTATAGATAAGGAGGAATGAGAAATTGAATACTATTGGTAGTTGCACTAGTAGCGATGCTAAGTACGAGAATAAGGTGCGGAAAAGCCACGAGGGAAGGAAACCACGTGTGTAGGTGAAATGTGAGGTACAGTACTTTGTGGTGTAATATACGCCACACTATTGTAACTTTAAGTGGTGGAACTTCTGTACTGAAGAACTGTCATATTATTGTATTTAAAAGATTACCTGTAACAAGAACTGCCTGTAGTTTACGAATCTGAGACTTTTGAAACAATTAATTGTAGTGAGTGAAAATGGATAGAACGGGAGATAACGAGAGGACAAGGTAACGGAACATGGTGTCTGGGTATTGGTGGTAACAGCATAGTAGGGTGCAGACTGTAGGAGCACTTAAGTAAGAGGGCACAAAAGGACAGAGTGTTGGATAGACGTGGATGGCAAAGGAATGTAATGAGTGGCCAGTGATGGTAGGGGAACAAAGTGAGTGGATATGGATGACAGAGGAGCATAGTAAAAGGGCATGGATGATGAAAGAGCAGAGTGAATGGGAATGGAACGGAAGGCATGGATGGTAGGATGGGTGAGCATGGATGATACAGGAGCATAATGAATGGGAATGGTACTAAGTTACAGACAGTGGGCATGGTAGGGAACCATAAGAAAATAAGCGGGCATGGATATTAGAGAACTTAATGAATGAACATGGAAAGAGAACATGTGAACATGGAGACCAGACTGAATGAGCACGATGGGGAAGCAAATACTGAGTGGGTGTGACCGGAGAGCATAGTGAATGGTACGGCAGCGAAATGTATTGAGCAGGTATTGTTGTTGTTGTTGTTGTTGGGTTGCCCGCGGTGTCACTGAGACGGAAAACCGGAGCAACGGGGGAAACCTATCGTTCTTGCCGCATCGCCGGTGAGAGGACTGGTGCAGATCAGCATCCTGGCCACTGCACTCGCGGTGGATGAAGCGCCTTGCTACAACAGCAGCGCTGGGGCACTAAAATTCACCAGGACGGGATAGTTGGGACGGTTTGGCTCCCAGGAGATCCCTTGAGAGGTGGTGCCACCGAGAAGAGGCTTCCCATCGGCACCAGCGCGTATGATGGGGAAGCATAGTGAATGGGTATGGTAGGGAAGAATAATGCGTGCTATGGCTAGGAAACATAATGAGTAAGCATGGTAGGAAAACATAGTAAGTGAGTATGGTAGGGAAATATACTGAGAGTGTATGGTAAGGAAGTATGCTGAGTGGGTGTGGTAGGGAACCATATTGAGTGGGCAGGGTAGTGAAGCAGAATGAGAGGATATGGAAGGGAGACATACTGAGTGGGTATAATAGGGATGCAGAGTGACTGGATATGGTAGGGGTACTAAGTGGATATGGTGGGGAAATATACTAAGTTGGTATGGTAGGGTACCATAATGACAGGATATGGTAGAACATCATATTTTGTCATTATTTCTATATTTTGCAGACTTGGTCAAATTGATCTTTCCAGCATCCTGACGCCTTTATGTCTTAATTTTGGTGCTGGATAGGTACTCCTTCACGGGGTAGCACTGATATAAATGGGCGGTTTCACTGCTCCAATATACAAAAGTCCCTCAACTCCCTCCCTGTCCCTCATAGGGTGAATGGTAAACTGCAAGAGAAGGGCATCTTCAGCCTACAGCCCACTGGATTCTCATGTAAATGAACCTGAGGCCACAGCAACAACAACATGCTTTTATCTTTGCAACCACCAGACAGTCGGCTTAGCAAAGCCCTCTCATACTGAGCACAGTTAGCATAAGTCAAGATGATAATAGCATTAGGCTGGTTGGCTTACGTTAGCAGCTCCAGCAATAGTGTCAAGACTACAAGAGTATAAGACAAGAACAGCAAAGAAAATACTTAGATGAATTTTCCATTGATCATCTTACTGACGTGACTTCTTTAATTTAGCTATGTCTAATGATCTCTCTCTCTCTCTCTCTCTCTCTCGAATTATATTACAGAATAATATTGGTGCCATTATCTTTGGGAGGAGGGGAGAGGGCATTTCAGTCCCTCTAATCCTATGATGTATTATTATTTTTTTTCATGAAGCTACCACCAGACAATTGTTTTTAAGCATTTTATTCAGTGTAGTAATGAAGAGAATAACCAAGGCCATATCTAACCAGTGGCGTAGCTACGGTGGGACGTGGCGGGCTCGGGCCCCCCAGTCAAACCCTTGCCTCCCCCATTTGAAATTTCGGATTATTTAATTTGTCGACAATGTCTAGCATTAGGTCCCCCTAAAATAGGACTTAGCCCCTCCTCGCCCCCCCACCCCCACCATCCGTTGAAATCTGACTAAGCCGCTGCACTATCAGCTGAAAGTTTCTGCCAACCTTAAATAAATCATCTGGATAAAGTAAGAAAAGATAAAAATGAAATCCTCGAGCTGATAGGGTAAGACTTCATATTAGCACGATAACATTACTACTTTGAACCGTGGATGTTGTTACAACACATTTATTATACATCTACTCCTATAGCTGACGTATTGCTTGTAACTGTTTAACCCCTTAACCGCGGGTGTCATTCCAGAATGACGGCGACAAAACTGGACCAAACCGCGGGTGGCATTCTGGAATGATCGTGAATATTTTGAACACCGCGCGTTTTCCCGGCGCGCAAATATTCTCACGCAAGAGTAGCTGTCGAGTTCTTTCACGCCAGCCATCCCACACCTCCTCCAACCCCGAGGGGCCCCCACCCCTGCCCTGACCCGCGTCAGTCAGTATCTGTCCAGCTCTGTGCGTGATAATGGCGCTCCGTCCCGACTCATCGTCGCTCGCTTCCTCCTCTACAATGTTTAGTGCTAGTGTTCCCTCTACCTCTACACCGGTAAAGGAACTGCCGACGGCGAGGCAGAAGGGGTTGAGCACTCCTGAAATTAGAACTGAGCTGGACAAAACAGTAAGTACTACTCTTGATTGTGGCAGTGAAAGTGACACACTCACAGCAAGCAGTGATGATTTGGCAGTGATTGGTGGTGAACCATTTTCCATTGATAGTGACAGTGATGAAAGTGATCGTGTTGATTGCCCCCCACCACCCCCCACTTACTCTGGGAAAGGAAAGGCTCCTATGGGCAAATCTGGTATTGCACGTGGGAAGGGAGTGAAGCGCAGGCTCACGTCTCCCACATCAGGCCCTAGTACGCATTTCCCATCAATTTCCCATTCCCCTAGCCCAATTGCCCTCACATCATCATCATCATCATCTGTCGTGCCCTCTCCTCAGTCTACATCATCTGAGGAGTACGAATTACCAAAGCCTGCAAAGCGAGGGAAGGCAGGCCGTGCAGGCCGTGCAGGCAGGCCTAGAACAAAGGGGATGCGTGGCAGTCGGAGGGCAAAGCTGGGCGATAAGCGAGTCGATAAGCGAGGTGATGGCGGGGTAGAAAGGGTCAAGTTTCACCATGCACCAGGTCAGAAACCCCCGCCTGCCCCCGCTCAGTTCCCTCACCCGCGCCACCCCCCACTCACCGCCCGCACTCACCCCCTCCCCGTTGCCTCCTGCCTCACCCACCTCCCGCTTGCCTCCTGCCTCACCTCCTGCCTCACCCATTGCCTCTACATCAGCTCCTTCTCACTGGGAAACGAGTGAAATGCAACCTGCCCCTGCCACTGAACCACGCACAGGGCAAGTTGATGCATTTGTTTGGACTGACGGTGGAGATTTCCAGCCACACAATCCACCGTTTGATATGACAAATGCTGGAATACAGCCTGCCTTCCCATGCAACGCAGGTGATGAGTTTGTGGATTACTTCCTGGCCTTCCTTGATGATGAAATTGTGCAGCATGTCAGCGATGAGACCAATAGGTATGCAACTCA
This sequence comes from Coenobita brevimanus, assembly GCF_032717465.1. Classification (NCBI taxonomy): domain Eukaryota; kingdom Metazoa; phylum Arthropoda; class Malacostraca; order Decapoda; family Coenobitidae; genus Coenobita; species Coenobita brevimanus. The sequence continues at coordinate 23,875,892 of NC_137033.1, forward strand.
GTGTGCAGCACAAGGGCTGGGACCTATTGGCTCGCCAAAGCAAGTGTCGTGGTTGCCTGTCGGGATCAGAGAGCTGTATGTTTTTTGCACTCATGTTTTTGATGCCCCATATAAAGAGACATGAGTTGGAGGAGTACTGGCTCGTGGATGACATAACTACTATCCCCATATTCAGGAAGTATATGTCACGGGATCGGTTCCGACAGCTGCTTGGGTACCTGCACTTCGCTGATAATGACAACCCGTCCCAAACTGACCCTTTGTGGAAAGTGAGGGATTTCCTCAACAAGATTAGGGATCGATTTATGCGATTTTCAGGCCTATGCAGAAAGTCGTCATAGACGAGTCCCTGGTATTGTTCAGAGGACGTCTCAAATTCAGGCAGTACATCCCCAGCAAACGCCACCGCTTTGGGATAAAGTTCTTTGTGCTGTGTGACTGTGAGACGGGGTATATAATGGATTTTGTCATTTACTCGGCTAGCACAATGGATGTGAACAGGAAAGACCCCCTTGGCTTCTCTGGCTCCGTTGTAAAAGTGCTGATGGAGAGGTATTTTGGTGGTAATCATGTGCTGTACACAGACAATTATTACACAGCACCGAAATTCTCCAAATACCTTGCTGAACACGGCATTGGCACTGTTGGCACTGTACGGAGCTATAGGAAAGAGTGGCCTAGTTTCCCCGAAGCATCATCATCATCCAGGGAGATGTTCACCTGAAGAAGTCAGAAAAGCTTCTTGCGATCAGGTGGCATGACAAGAAGGTTGTCAATATGATCAGCACCATCCACAAGGGGAAATGAAGAGAACTGGGAAGGTCAGCTACAGGACGGAGAGCCAATCATGAAGCCTGATGCCGTCATTGATTATAATGTAAATATGAGACTCGTTGATAAGTCTGATATGATGATTGGCGAAATAGACTGTCTCAGGAGAAACACCGATGGTACAGGAAGGCTTGCCTGCACATGCTCGATATGTGCATGCTCAATGCCTTCATTCTTTACAAGACACAAGTCGGGGGCATAAGGCAACCATCACTGAGACAGTTTTCCAAGACTGTCGTTCAGCAGCTACTTGAACGATTTGGTCAGGTGGCATTGATCCCGAGGCGACACTCTGACACACAACCTGACCGTCTTGAGTGCCGCAATTACATGAGCCGGCACCAGCTTGTGAAATTGCCTCCTAAAGCAGGCGGCAGGTTGTCACAGGGCCGCTGCAGAGTATGTTCAACCACCACACGAAGGCCTACGACGAGAAAAATGAGCACACACCAGTGCCTTGAATGCCAAGTCGCTCTATGTGTAACTCCGTGCTTTGCCGAGTACCACTCTGAGTAAATACTGAAAGTGACAGTGATATATAGTGATGCGACAGTGACGTGCTTTGCCAATAATTGTATAATGGATAATGTAGTAATAAGGGATATTTTGCCTAGAAAATAAAGGAAATATTGGCCAGTACAATAAGTGATATTGTAATAAGAGAATCTGCGGCACTTGTGGAATTCTGCGGCACTTACGTAATTCTGTGATGCGCCAATGACGCAATATAGTAATAAGTGCATTGTAAATATAATGTACATTGCCCATATTATATGTAAAATAATATTAGAAGTTAGAAAGAATGAAAAGATCGCAGGAAACGTCAGTGAGCGGGTGCCGCCGCAGTGAAGTGAGGCGAGCCGCAGTGAAGAGCGGGCGCAGCCGCAGGGAAGTGCCTTTTACCTACCTCAGTGAACACAGAGTGGGTGTTTATCGTATGTACAGTGTTCATATATGTTTATATTACTATTATGAGAGAGTGGTTGGCATTTGGTACTGGTGTGTGGGGCGTAAAATAGTTATTTCACACCCCTCACTTCTAACGGCTCTCCCCGTCCTGTGAAAGTCAACGAAGTCATGAAACCTACATCAATGGAAAGCTGAAGGTTTGTACTTTCTAATGGTACCTTATTTTTTTCTCTAGCTTTATTCTGTGCAGAGTTATTAAGGTTTAAAGGTTTGTTTACATTTGGCTGAAACCCCCGCGGGAGAGGACAGTCAGACCAAAACAATACCCGCGGTTAAGGGGTTAAAATTATCCAGTAGCTACAGAGGTGGAGGTGTACTATTGGGAGTAAAAATCCTGTCCCCACCCCTGCTCCTCTCTCCAAAGAGTTTGAAAATTTATCTGGTAAATACGCAACAACTGAAAGTGATGCCTAAATGTGGCCACAAATCAATGTCATCAGTGTGGTTTACCTTGTATTTAAGAGACGAATTTTCGAACTCCTTGGAGAAAATAGCAAGAAAGGTGACAGAACTACTTCGCCGAAAGAACCTAAAAGGAACGGGGGAGGGGGTACGGACAGTCCAATGAAGATAAGTGGGTTATTTAGTTCCAGGATGCCAATGCACGTGCATTGGTTAGCACACCCACCTCCCAGCCGAAAGATACATAGATTCGCGGGCTGATCTGACTCTTAGGCTGAGATGGAGGGATGGAGCAGAGAGATACATGAAGGTGGGGGTGTCAGCTAGAGGTAGGACAGCCAAATGGCGCAGACAGCAACGTGGAGACAGTTTGCTTGTGGCCACCCTTTCTAGGACAGAGGTGTCTGGCAATAGACTGATAGAAATAAAGACAGACAAGGACAAAAATCTCTGCAAATACTGGAATAATATGCAAGAGGAGATGTTTGATTACTTTATAAAAATTTTGTAAACAATGGATGCAAACATGCAATCCCTGTAAATTAAGAAAGGGTTATGGGAAGTAGAAATTGTTGCGGGATAGACACTACTCGTATAATGTTGACTGAGCCGTTCCCCTCATCAATCATCATCATTATAAGTATCATCATAATCACATCATCATGACCTCTTCTGCCCTCCTAAAGATGAGGTATTGTAAAGTATGGTCCAGAGCGCAAAGACATGACATGAGAATCGAATATATTATATATATGGACCAATCTGTACTTTTGAGTATCTGAGGATATAACTAGGACTTACCATGTTTGCTTATGATGTACCAGCATGTGCAAACGTTTGTCAACATGCTGTGCCAGCACTAACTTGTATTTCATATTTATCATTCTTCCCAAAATGACAGAGTAACGTTCCTTTCCGTACTCTTTTATTGGTGCTTGGAACAGACGCCTTGTCCGGGTACCCAGCAGTACATATGGGGACCTGAATGTAAACCGACAACAGCAGGTCGTGTTCTAGGGCATGACTGGGACTTACCAGATTCAGATTCTCTGCGTTAATGACCTTCATACAGTCGATAGGCACAATCTTTAAGCTTTCTCCGGTTATTCAGGTAAAGAAAGACTTGGCATGGAGGAGTCACTCACAGGAATACTGCATTTGACACTATATTGCCAGATTTACTACACGTGCACTCACGAAGCAATAATACCTTTGCTTTGATAGACGTGTGTGTGTGTGTGTGTGTGTGTGTGTGTGTGTGTGTGTGTGTGTGAAGAATATAACTTTTTTTAGAACAAGAAGTCAAACATCAAGATCACAGGATCAACTTCTGACCTAGCAAAATCAACCTAAAACGTTTTATCCACTTTAGACCAAACTTTGAGGAAGTGTTGAGGATAAGACAAGAATAATTTGTTTCAATTTTGAGAACAACCAGTCAAAGGTCAAGTTCACAGGGCAAGGTCAAATTTTGACCCTTGGGTCTGTGTGTGAATAAAACAACTAAAAAAGTTTTGATCTGATTTGGATCCCACTTAGTGGGTGGGTTGAGGATTACATGGTGGGTTGACCTATTAATTTTGAGAAAATGGGCCAAAGGTCAAGGTCAACTTAGTTTTTTTTTTTTTCGATATAAACCAAACTGTTTAAGTTTCCGAGCAAGGCATGAAGAGAGAGATTCGATTTTGAGAAAAATTCGTCATAGATCAGTCACACGGGAAAGTCAATGTCCAGATCATAAGGCAAGGTCAGCTTAAACATTTTTAATCTGATTTGAGCCAAACTTGATGGAAGGATTAAAAGTCAAAGAAGAAAGTAGGGATTTAGCTCTGGGAATAATCAGTCAAAGGTCAAGCTCACAGGGTAAGGTCAAATTTCGACCTCTGCGTCTGTGGGAACAAAATCAATGTTGATTTGATCTGGATGAAACTTGGTGGATATGTTGAGGACCACCCAAGAGGATGACGCATTGCTTATTAAAACAATAGGTCAAAGGTCAATGCCAAATGGCAAGGTCAGCTTAAAGTTTATGTCCGTTTCTGACTTGCTGAAGGCTTCAGGCTAAGGCAAGCATGGGTAAAAAGACTGGATTATGAGAACAATCAGTCAGATGTTAGGGTCACAAGGAATATTCACAGGTCAAGGTAACTACGCAAAGACAACTCAAATAATCTTGATCTGGTATGAACTAGACTTGGTGAAAGGGTTAGGTGATGGACCACAAGGAAGTAATTCGATTTTGAGCGTAATTAGTCTATGGTCAAGGTTACAGGGCAGACTCATGTAAGGAATTATGATCCTTTGACCAGCTGGTGGAAGCAGGTGTTACACTGAGTGATTTGGAATTTTATCCAGTAGTTCTCATGTTTCAGCAAATCTGGTAAATTTCCTCCAATATATGCATACGTCTCATATTTCAAAGTCAGAGGACGCTCTATTCGAAATATTAATGGCCAGTTCACATTTGCTTCTCGTGAACTACTGAGTGTGCACCGGAGTCGACCCGAACGCTACATGTTTTTGCACATCAGTGCTAATGTTTTTGCATATCAGTGCTAATCGTCACGTGACTTTTCTCAGCATTCCCTACCCATTCAAAAAAAGAAGAAGAAGAAGAAGAAAGAAAAATGTAGCAGAGCAGTTGGTGATGCTATTACCTGCAGAAGCAAGCTAAGTCAATTATGTTATAATGAGTCAGTTGTAGCAGAAAAGAATGTTCACTTGCATACAGGTATATGCGACTGTCTCGAGCTCAGTGCTACATTTTAACTCTTTTAACTCGAGAACACATTCCTGATTTAATTCTTGCTCTTTCCAACCAATTTCATTCCGCTCAGAAGAGCTTTTTCAAAGTGAAGTATACAGTACTGTACAGCTTCAAGTAAACCTTTCACTACTAGGAAACAGTTTGGAAACCGAATATATTAGTGACATAGGAGGCTCTGTATCACTGCTTCCTTGGTGATTTGTTTTCTGCATTAAACCTTAACATTCCCTGTAACTTATATTTATCGTCTTAACATCGACAGTTTGCATCAATAACATATAAGGGGATAGCGAGGGGCGAGGCGCAATGTACAGTATAAATCACTACAGAAGAGGTGATGCGAAGTCTCCAAACAAATTTAGATTACGATTAATGTTTGCATTGTGGTAAACTAATTAAGATTAAAAGTACGTCATCGAGGCGAAGTGGTTAATATATATATATATATATATATATATATATATATATATATATATATATATATATATATATATATATATATATATATATATATATATATATATCACTTTTCACTGGTCCGGGCTTATTTTAGATCTGATGTAAACACGTCATTCTTTGCTTGACGAATGAAGAACAAGCAACTGTAACGTCATACACCAACCTAACCAATAATTTCTCGAAGAAGAGTATGCGTCATGACTTGTTGCAGCCAGTCAGCGGCAGACAACAGGGAATGAAGTCTGGTGGACGCTGAATATAAATGAAAAGGATGTTTGCTGATAATGTAAAAGTTTTGCTTGTTTGCGTTCATGGACACAAGTATTATTTTGCTGTTACCAACTTTTTATGATGGTTGCGATATTGATCGTGTGACATGACTTGTTTATATATATATATATATATATATATATATATATATATATATATATATATATATATATATATATATATATCTTTCCCATTTGAACAGATTAAAGGACAACAGCCATTTTGCAATGAGCACTTGCAAAATCCCACAAAAGTATGTTGCTAAAGTATAGTTTCTATGTAATTCCGTAACCTTAGTGAACATAAATAATTGTAATACTGATAGTAGAAGTGTCAGGAAACAGCTGAAGTAAAAAGTACATTGTAAAGATCTCGTTGCCCTTGAAACTACTGATGTGAAAAATGGCAAGGAAAAGAATACAGAATGAGGCTATGCTGGTGATGGCCTTTTGACTGGGTACTGCCTAATGAGGTCTTCAAACTGCAGAATGTAGAGATAAAGAAACAAAGTGTGATGAGAAGACGGTGATGGCCTTCAGAAGGGTCGAGGTATTTTGAGAACGAATGGATAATGAGAAATAAATCACTGGAATAGCTTCTGGGTCGTGCAGAGATTTGTGATAATGCTGAGGTGGACGTAAAAATTTAGGTAAAGAGTTGGGCTGAGTGGAACAAGCGGTGTGGTAATGGCCTTGAAACAACGCGGGTAAATGGTGAGCAAGCATGATGGCGGCCTTGATGGTGGAGAAAGGGAGTGGCGACGGGCTGGTGCAAGACAGGGGATGGTAAAGATTGTAAGTTCTGGGAAGGTGGTAGGCGGCTCCACTCTGACCTTTCTCTACCTGCCCCTAAGCCAAGGATCTTCCTCCCTCCCTCGCTTCTCTCCTCCCCTCTGCGTGCCTGCCTACCTGACTGGGTGATGTCATGCTTTGCCCCATCCAATGCAATGAGTTACCCTCAATATTCACTTGACTATCGGATACGTTTATGTGAAGCTACAGAATGTTGTAATTGTTTTTGAAGAATCAGATAGAGCCAGGATTCCGGGGGCTTGAGTGATGAGTGAATGGAAGCGTGGCCCATTGGATTGGGCAAACTCGGGCTGTCTGGACGTTGCTACTCCTCACCCTACCCTAGGGTGGGAAAGGAGGTCCGGATGATGATGATGATAAGGATGATGATGATAAAACTTTTTTTTCTTTTTTTTTTTTTGTAATGCAGAAACTCATTATTGCCATACCTCACACCTCTACACTCTTCCATCCACATATAATTGAGGTTCATGAAGGCATTGGTCGCCCCACCACTATCATGTTTCCATCCGCTTAACTAATTCATAAGTAGATGTTTCTAATATAGCTATGTATAGCTGTCGGTCGCCATCCGACAAAGTTTCACAACGTATTTTGTAAATTAAACACTTTTTACTATTTTCACAAACTATTTGTGTGTGTGTGTTCTTACCTAATTGTTCTTACCTAATTGTATCTTTACAGGAATGAGTCAAGCTCGTACTGTCCCGTGTCTTAAACCATATTTATCGTGCATATCCTTAAATTTGTGAATTATTTTGGCACACACTATTTCATTCCGTAGTGCATTCCATTGATCAATTGCTCTGTTTGGGAAACTGAATTTCCTTACGTCTTTATCACCTCTCCTTATGCAGTTTTTTGCAGTGTCCTCTTGCTGATGCTTCTCCATATGTTAAGTAATCATTTATGTCTATTTTCTCCTTCCCTGATATGCACTTATATAGCATTATCATGTCACCTCTTTTCCTTCTCTCCTGTAGTGTTGGTAGATTCAGTTTATTTAGTCTTTCTTCGTAGCTTAGGTCCCTTAAGCTTGGTATCCATCTTGTAGCGGCCCTTTGAACTTTTTCAGTCTTGTCTATCTGCTTTTTGAGATGAGGACTCCAGACTACTGATGCATATTCCAGGGTTGATCTAATGAATGATGTTATTATCCTGCTTAGCATGTCTTCATTTATGTATGTGAATGCTATTCTCATATTTGCAAGCAGTGTATACATGTTCCGTACCTTCTCGCTGATGTGGTCAGCCGGAGATAGTCTGTTATTGATAATCACACCTAGGTCTTTCTTTCTGATGTGTATAGGGTTTTATTTCCTAACTTATAATCCCAATCAGGTCTTTTTCCACTCTTACCAAACTTCATTACATGACACTTGTCCACATTGAATTCCATTTGCCATGTACTACTCCATTCATGAAGTTTATTTAATTCTTCTTGTAGCTCTTTACAAGAGACTGTGTTAGTAATTCTCCTTTGTATTTTTGCATCATCTGCAAACATATTCAGATAGCTCTCATTTCCAGTGTTACTGTTTATATCATTTATATACACTAAAAACATGATTGGTGCCAGCACTGAACCCTGTGGTACTCCACTAGTCACTTCTTTCCATGATGAGTAGTTTCCTCTTAGTACTGTTCTCATTTCTCTTTTATGAGAAAGTCTTGCATCCAACAAAACAGTTTGCCTCGAATTCCTCCTTGATGGTACAGTTTCCATAAAAGTCTTTGGTGTGGTACTGTGTCAAAAGCTTTCTTGAAATCTAAATAGATACTGTCCACCCATCCTTCCCTTTCCTGTATTGTGTTTGTTACTCTGTCATAGTAGCTCAACGGATTAGTAACACATGATTTTCCTTTTCTGAAACCAAACTGTCTTTCTGTTATCATACTGTGTTTTTCTAGATGATTTACCCAAGCTTTTCTTATAAGCTTTTCTAATACCTTGCTTACAACACTGGTCAGTGATACTGGTCGGTAGTTTAGTGGATTTTGTCTATTTCCTTTCTTGAATAAGGGGACAATATTTGCTTTTTTCCAAATATCAGGTAGTTTACCTTGACTCAAGGATTTCTTGAAAATTAAAAATAATGGTTTACTTAACTCCTCTGCACATTCTCGTAGTACCCAACATGAAAATTCATCAGGACCACTTGCTTTTCCTCTGTCTAATCTACTTAACTCCTCCTGTATTACTTTTTCTGCTATTTGTATATCTGGTAGTATGTGTGGACATGCATGTTCCACATAGTCCCTCTCAAAATTTTTTTCTTCTGTTAAAACTAATTGGAAATTTTTATTTAGTGCTTCACAAATATCTTTGTCTTGTGTATAAGTGATTCCCTCGTCTGTAATTGATTGTATTATATCTTTTACTTTGGTTTTGCTTCTGATATAGCTGTAAAACAGCTTTGGTTGATCACTACTTTTATTTATTATATCCTCCTCAAACTGTTTTTGGGCTTCCCTCCTTATTCTTGTATAATCGTTTCTTGCCTGTTTGTAATTATTATACGCCCATTCACTATTATGTCTTCTGTATCTATTCCACAACAAATCTCTTTTCTTTTGATTTTTTACATTCTGTATTGAACCATTTCTGTATTTTCTTATCTGCTTCTTTGTGGTGTGGGATGTACTTCTGGACTCCTATTTCATAAAATTCACAGAATTTTTTATATACAGCATTTAAATCTTGTCCTCTAAGCTCATTTTCCCAATCAACTTCTAAGAAATACTTCTTTAGGTCTTGATAATTTCCCTTTTTATAGTTTAGGCTCTTTTTGTAACTGTCATTGCTGTTTACTATGTCATATGCTATCCTGAAGTTATAATTTAGTACTGCATGATCGCTTTCGCCGAGTGGAGGGTGATATATTAAACTGTCAATATCATTTTCTCCCCTAGTAAATATTAGATCTAGCACTGGTGGTTTCCCTCACATGTTGCGTTAGGAAGAACTCTTGTACGAGATCCAGGAGCTTTTGGTCCCAACAGCTTTCTTGGCTAATTATATCTAGAGTATTCCAATTTATATTTGTATTGAAATCCCCAGTTAGTATAATTCTTTCTGATTTCTCTTCCATTTTATATAGTAATGATCTTAAACTCTGAATTGTACTCTCTGCCAGGTCCTCATATTCATCTCTTTCCCATGTGTTTGATCTGGGTGGCATGTACAAATTGGCTACAGTTACTTTACCTTCAGATGTGTTGATCTCTACCGCAATCAGTTCTACTTGTGATGGTATATCTAGTTTTATTTCATTGACTTTTAGATTTTTCTTAGTTAATATTATAATTCCTCCTCCTTTTTTTAAATTTCTGTCTCTTCTCCATATATTGTATTCCTCTAAGTTTAGTATGTCACTGGATATCCTTGGTGTTAATTTTGTTTCAGTTAGTCATATTATTTGTGGTTCATTTTCTCTGACATAATCATTCATCTCTAGTAATTTAGATACCATTCCATCCACATTTGAGTACATCAACTTTATCATCTTGTTTATATACTTGTCATGACATGGTTCTACTGCCTTCCTCCTTTTTATTCCATCCTGTCTGTGTACCACTTTCGTACCTGCAATCCTATTACTTTGTAAAAAAATTTCTTCTTCTCCTCTTCTGATCTTCCCTCATTTTTTGTTTTTGCTTCCTCCCTTTTCTCTTTCAGTAATTCCAGTTCCTCTTGTGTTAGGCATCTTTTTATCCATACATTTTTGAACTCCTCTTTTTCCATAAGATTCTTTGCGTTTTTTAGTATCTCTTCCACAGTGTTTACACTCTGGAAAGTCACCTTTAGAGGTCTTGTCTTGCTTTTCTCATATTTCCCTAACCTTTTGTGTTCCTTTATGTCTTTACTACAGATTTCCTCTGATACTTCTTTCAGTAAGCTCATTACATTTGCCATCTCCTTTTTGTCTCTTGTGATCTTGTTTTTTACTTCTTCCTCTTCTATACCAGTGATTACTATAGATTTGTCTATATCTACTGAATCTCTGACTACCTTTGGATTGTTTTGGATTATTCTTTTCACTTCCTTTTTAATGCTTTTTTCCTCCACCCTTGTTTCTAAGTCTTTCTTTACTTTCACCATTTCAGCATACGTGGTTTCCACATCATTTTTGTAGCTTTGCACAGCTTCATTCACCTGTGTTATCTTCTCAATATCACTGCTCTGGCCTATAAGACTGCTTACTTGCCTAATTGTCTCTGTGTCATTTTTGAACTATTCCATAACACTCTCGTGATTGACTACTGTACTTGCCATTTCACTCATTTTCTTCCTAAGTGTACTCAATTCCACTGTTAGTTCACTGATGGTTGTGTCTTTCTTATTGGCCTTCCTTCCTAGTTTTTCTATTTCTTCCTTTTGCAAGTGCATCTGCTTCTTTATTTCATCAATTTCATTTTTGAAAGCCATTTCTAGTTTGTTTACACGTTCAACCAGTCTACTGTGAGTCTCCACTTCAACCAGTTCTTGGTAGAAATTATCATTTTGCTTTTTACCTTTATCCCTTTTCTTTTCCAAATTTGCTTTACTAAAGTATGTATCCATTATGCAATACTAAAAGTGCAGAGTATGTACTTACAATCCCCGTGTTGTTGTAGTCTAAACAAACCTCAGATGACTCAGCGTATTCTTTCGTCTTGGTTCTCTTTCCTGTTTGGACAAGTCTTGTTTAAACTTATTATTTTTTTCCTTTTAATAATGAAAAATCGTTTAGTCTAACCTGGTACAGAGCTTGACTCATACAAAGATACTAATTTAGGTAATGCCACTGGCCATGTTGGTTCAGTAAGGAGTGCCGATGTCGCACGTCCGTCTCGATTGAATCCCTCTGTGTGTGTGTGTGTTCTTACTTAATTGTTCTTACCTAATTGTATCTTTACAGGAATGAGTCAAGCTGTCAAGCTCGTACTGTCCCGTGTCTTAAACCATATTTATCGTACATATCCTTAAATTTGTGAATTGTTTTGGCACACACTATTTCATTCGGTAGTGCATTCCATTGATCAATTGCTCTGTTTGGGAAACTGAATTTTCTTACGTCTTTATCACCTCTCTTCTTATGCAGTTTTTTGCAGTGTCCTCTTGCTGATTCTTCTCCATATGTTAAGTAATCATTTATGTCTATTTTCTCCTTCCCTGATATGCACTTATATAGCATTATCATGTCACCTCTTTTCCTTCTCTCCTGTAGTGTTGGTAGATTCAGTTTATTTAGTCTTTCTTCGTAGCTTAGGTCCCTTAAGCTTGGTATCCATTTTGTAGCGGACCTTTGAACTTTTTCAATCTTGTCTATATGCTTTTTGAGATGAGGACTCCAGACTACTGATGCATATTCCAAGGTTGGTCTAATGAATGATGTTATTATCCTTCTTAGCATGTCTTCATTTATGTATGTGAATGCTATTCTCATATTTGCAAGCAGTGTATACATGTTCCGTACCTTCTCGCTGATGTGGTCAGCCGGAGATAGTCTGTTATTGACAATCACACCTAGGTCTTTCTCTCTTTCTGATGTGTATAGGGTTTTATTTCCTAACTTATAATCCCAATCAGGTCTTTTTCCATTTTTACCAAACTTGATTACATGACACTTGTCCACATTGAATTCCATTTGCCATGTACTACTCCATTCATGAAGTTTATTTAATTCTTCTTGTAGCTCTTTACAAGAGTCTGTGTTAGTAATTCTCCTTTGTATTTTTGCATCATCTGCTAACATATTCAGATAGCTCTCATTTCCAGTGTTACTGTTTATATCATTTATATACACTAAAAACATGATTGGTGCCAGCACTGAACCCTGAGGTACTCCACTAGTCACTTCTTTCCATGATGAGTAGTTTCCTCTTAGTACTGTCCTCATTTCTCTTTTTATGAGAAAGTCTTGCATCCGACAAAACAGTTTGCCTCGAATTCCTCCTTGATGGTACAGTTTCCATAAAAGTCTTTGGTGTGGTACTGTGTCAAAAGCTTTCTTGAAATCTAAATAGATACTGTCCACCCATCCTTCCCTTTCCTGTATTGTGTTTGTTACTGTGTGTGTGTGTGTTCCCTCTGTCGGCATCTAGCTACTTGGCATGTCTAAGCAATAACAATGTGCGTAATATTTTTTACTCCGACTGTAAACAAACACCCGATTTACGATCCCTTCTTAACCTGTGTATTATTACAATGGACATACAGCATATGATAACAGTATTCAGTAAAATCACTGGGTAAAAACAGATGCTTATCAGTACTTGCAACCAAAGTTGTATAAAATATACCAAACACCTGTTGCTGAAGAATGCATAGCCTGTGATTGGATCACGCGACATTAGTGGGCCGGGCTTGCCTCGTCTTTAAAATGTGAATAATATTAGTTACTGAAGAAGCCTAATACATATAATGGAACATCCGCTGCTCAAAGTACTTCATCACTGACGATTTTTTAAATCTCATGGAAGAGTTCTTGTAGTGAAAGTTAATGATGGTTACAGCTAATCCCTCCAGTTCCGCATCAGCATCTCTTCTTTAATCCAAACAATTCGAGAGATCGCATCAACCGAATGAAATAAACGTGAGACAAACAGATAAAAAACTAAATATCATACATCATGGGAATAAAAGGCCAATAAAAAGTTTACCTGACTTCTTAGCTGCCCATGTCTTATTATTGTAGTCTAGCCACTTTTCAACAATCAGGAGCTGTTAGCACGAGCCAGTCGGCCTAATGCAAGTGCATGTTTAGTGAGGAAGGCCGTTTTACGGTGAAGTTGATTGTCTGGTGGTTTCAAGATTATTTTTAAACTATCAAATACCATCATCTTCATGAGAGGGTTAATGTAACTAAAGAGTGCAGAAAACTGGATTCGATGATGAAACATGAGGATGCTTGCTTATTATGACATAAATCTGTGCTAGAGAGGGACACCCTCTCGTGGTGGCACCGATATAACAGAGTGACAAAAGCTGTCCGGTTATACAAACATCCCTCAACTCCTTCCCTATCCCTCCAATGGACAGTAGACCGTAGGAGAAGGGCTACTTGAGTCTGCAGTCCACTGGATTCACATTCTGTTGAGCCTGGGGTTATAATCACCAACACTATGAAATAATTTGTTTGTAAAATATCAACTGTTATTTCACTTCACGTAATGTTTGTCACTGTAAGGTAAGTTCTCAAAGAAGGATTTCAGTGCATTAGTTTAGTGTATACTGCCCCTTTCAATCTATTGTTGCGTCCACGTCCCACACTGCCACAGGCTCCAATAGCAGAGATTCAGTATAGGAAGAACGTCATGTTCTTCTTAGGGTCAGCCTTTCGGTGTACAACAGCAGATCCGTACACAAGATTAACTCAGGCGAAATAACACAGGCTTCTCGCGTTCGTTGTCTTTATTTTACCAAGTAATTATACTGTCTACTTCACAACTCCAGAGCTACAGTAACTTCAGAAAGCCACAAGTCAAACTAAACTGAACGAAATGCATTCAGTCTCTCTCCCATCCTTTTATAACTTACCTGCCTCTCCAACGTTCTAGGACGTTCAGGTACCTGCTCCTAGCAACAACAGTTTTATTTCCAGAGTTCTTACACAACGTAGCACTCTAAATGCTTTATCATAGAAAGTGAAATCAAATTACATAATTTAACAGACACCCAAATAAAATACCATAGAAAAAAAGAGAATAAAAAGTATTGCATAACTTTACAAAATACCTCCGTTCACAACGGCAAGCCTTCTGGCAACTCTGACTTGTAACTGAAAATGCGAGAATGTCAGGAATACTCAGACTCTACCTAACTAGAAAATCCAGCTTCTCAACGCTACTTCCTCCCTAGTCCTTTTGTCGTCCCGACAAAACTACACAATATATACAAACATAATTCCTAATCCAAACTAAACAATTATACACAAAATAGTCCTTCCACTTATCAGGTCCAAAGCCGCTTCCGACGACGTCCCTACTCCTCCACACAGTCCGCTGCTCCTTTACTGACTCTGTCCTCTTCCTGATTAACTTCCCTCAGGAAACTGTCACCATCCTCTTGTACTTCAGCTCCATGGTCCTCCTCAACATCATTGCCCACAGGTCTAAACAATTCCTCGGGAATGTCACAGCTTTACTGTCCTGGCCCATAGTACTGCCACAGACAATTAATTTACGTGTACCATCTTTGGGCGAGACTTCCTGCCTCCCCAAATCCGGTACGTTATTTCTGACATGCGATCCATCACAGTGTAGGGCCTATCCCACGGGTTCTGCAGCTTTGGCGACTGTCCCTTCTTCCGTTGAGGATTGTATAGCCAAACCCTGTCACCATCCTTGAAGTTCACCTCACTTGCCTTGGCATCATACTTGTGCTTCATCACTTCGCCTGAAAACTTCAGAGCTTCTCGGACTTGATGATGCACTTCGGCCTGTCTTTCCTGAAGATGCTTCATGTAGCTGGAGCTGTCTGTAGGCAGCTCGTCACCAGGTGATCTTCCCATTAAGAGATCAACTGGCAATCGTAACTCAGGTCCTAGCATCAGTTTTGCAGGGATGTAGCCGGTAGACTCGTGGGATGCAGACCGATATGCCATCAGCAACGCAGGTAATTTCTGTTCCTATTCCATCTGTCCCTTTACACAGAACTTGGTCAATTCTTGTCTCAGGGCCCCATTATTTCTGCACCATCCCATCTGACTGTAACTTACAGCACTCATGGAACACAGCAGACTCAGAGTTTCTACCCTGGTCTGAATATAGCTCTTGTGGCATCCCAAAATGACAGACGGATTGTTCACCCAACACCTCAGCAACAGTTGCGGCTTCTTGATCGGGGATGGCATAGGCTTGTGGTCACTTTGTGAAATAGTCCATGGCAACACATATATACCGGTTTCCTCTTTCAGTAAGTGGCAGAGGTCCAGCAATGTCCACTGCGACTCTTTCCATTGGTGCACCCACTTGGTATAGCTGAAGAGAAGGCAACCAAGTTTCTTGCATCCCTTCTTGGCACAGCTTACATCATAGGCCCAACACTATTCTTCAACATCCTGACACATGCCAGTCCAGTAGAACCTTGTCGTAGCTGACTTAAAAGTTTTCTTCACTCTCAGATGCCCACTAGTAATCCAATTATGAGAGCCTTCTAAGATCTCAGACCTCATTTTCTCAGGAACCACCAGTTGCAAATACTTGCTGAGGCCATCAGGTGTCTCCCACTGACGCTCCAGTAGTCTGTTGTCCAAACAAAGGTCCCACTGACTCCAGTAGCTCCTAGTCGCAGGGCTGAATCTGAAAACCTCTTCCCAAGATTGTCACACTGTACTCCGCTGCAGCCACTCTAGCTCTGGTTGTAAATCCGTATCCTCCATTTGGATCTTCTTCAGGTCTTCATCAGCTGAAACTGGCCCTGTCACTGCAGTATGGCTGCATTTCTTGCTACGATCTTCTTTCCCACTACACTGCTTGCAAACTGGGTCACAAGGCCGATGACTCAGGCTGTCAGCATTACCATGTACCTGCCCCGGCCAGTGTTGCACCTTGTAGGTGTGCAGGTCCAGCTTCCCGAGCCAGTGCGACAGTTGTCCTTCCGGATTCTTTGTCTTCAGCCACTTGAGTGCTGCATGGTCTGTCCTGATGATGAAGTAGGACCCACACAAGTACGGATGGAATAAATCAAGGCTCTTCATCACTGCCAAGAGCTCCATATGGGTCACACAGTAGTTACGCTCCATTAGGCTGAGCTTTTTACTGTAACACACCACCACATACTCCTTGTCATCTATCCTCTGCCACAGGACTCCACCAATGCCATGGTCACTAGCGACACAGTCCAGGATAAATGGCTGACTCTGATCTGAGTACGGTAACACTGGAGAGCTTGCCAATGCATGCTTGAGTTCTATGAAGGCCTTCTGAGTCACTGCAGTTCACATAAACTTCTGCTTCTTTCCTAACAGCTTGTGCAGAGGTGCAGCTACCGCTGCAAAGTCCTTGACAAAACGCCGTTATTAGGTACACAAACCCAGGAAACTCTGTAGCTCCTTCACAAGTTGGAATCAGCTGTGAAAAACTAGCCAGTTCCAACAATGTGTCCTAGGTACTTCACTTCCTTCTGGAGCAAGTAACACCTCTTGGGGTTCAGTTTGAGGTGTGCTGCTTGGGTCCTGTTGAACACCTCCAAAAGCCTCTCCAATTCCAGGTCAAAAGTTCGCCCAAACACAATTACATCATTAAGATAGATGAGAGCTACCTGTCACTGCAGGCCTACCAGTACTCGATCCATGAGATGCTCAAAAGTAGCAGAGGCATTGCACTGCACAGGCCACATGACATCACTTTGCACTGCCATAAATCTTGCCCGTATGAAAAGGCTGTTTTCTCATTGTCTTTCTCTGCAACCTTGACTTTATGGTTTCCTGTATTCATGTCTGTGGTGAAGAACCACTTGGAACCTGACATAGCATCTAGGGTGTCATGAATTATTGACAAGGGGTATGCATCCCTTACTGTCACCTCATTCAGGGCTCGATAATCCACACAACACCTTACTGAGCCATCCTTCTTCCTTACTGGAACAACTGCTGATGCCCAAGGACTGCTGGACTTTTCTGTCATTCCCTGACTTTGAAGATTCTCAATCACCTTCTCCATTTCTTGTCACAGAGCAGGCGAAATCCTCCAAGCTGGCTGTTTAATAGGACAGTGATCCCCGGTATCAATACAGTGTTCCACAAGATCCGTGCATCCCAGGTCTAGGTCTCCAGTGGAAAATGCATCAGCAAACTTCAGTAGCACTTTACTTAACTGCCACACTTGTGAGTCACCCAGGCACTGGCAACTCCTTTAAAAACAGGGCTTGTTAGCGGACTGGCAGATTCCCATCTTCTCTGACTACACTGTTTTTACAGGTCTTGCACTGATGCCACTCAGGGTCCACTGCCTGGCACAGTCCCACAATTTCTCCCTCTTTGGTCTTCTGTGTCTCATGGGAGAAATCAGCCACCACAACTGGCACTTCACCTGCACCTGTTTCCACCAAAGTCCTCCCCATCATCACTCCAGCCTTCGTCTTGCACTGACCATCAGGCTCCACCACCCCTAAACAGCTGTTAGAAGAACCACTCACCTTACACTGGAGCAGTAGTTCTGATCTTGGGGGTATCACTGTATTGCAGAGTGCCCTCACCTCACCAGCAGAGCTGGTATGTCTCATTGCCGTGACAGGAACTGACTTTCCTTGAATCCTGAGTCTCATGAAACAGAAGTCCAGCTCGCATCCCGTGGACATCAGATAGTCCAGACCACAGAGGCACAGATCCTCCATCTCAGCCACGTAGTCTGTAAGCGTGGCCTCATGCCCTACCACTTCAGTCCGGACATCCAAGGGTCCCCTCAGTTCTGCGCGGTGCCCAGTTATGCCACACAATTGTTCTGATGACTCAGGCAGATACCGATGACATAACACGTCAGGCCTGACGAAAGTCTGCACTGAGGCTGAATCAATCACCGGGGAACACTTCTTGCCGTCAATTATTTCATCTACTCGCATACTGTCAATCACAGTTATCTTGCATTTTCTTGGTGGTGGGGCTACTTGGGAAAAACCAGCTGGTTGTTGCCCCTTCACACAAGCCCTTACTAGTTTTCTGCTTCTTTCTTGTCCTCTGCAGCCTTCTTCTTATCCTCCTTCTTTGAACAATCAAAACTGAAGTGTCCCACCTCACCACATGTCCAACATCCTTTTGTTGCAATTACGGATTTCCTTGCACTGTTCTCTTCTTGCTCCTTCTCCCAATTGTAACAATCCTCCTTTTCGTGTCCTTGCTTCTCGCAGAACCAGCAACCTCCTCCAATCTTCTGTTCCCTCCTTCACTTGCAGCAGTCCTCTTTCCTATGTCCTGGCTTTTCACAATACCAGCAACCTCCTTCATATTTCTCCTCTTTATGTACCTGCCCGATTCTTGCATTGAATCCTGCACCACGTCCTACCTGCAGACTGGATTTACTAGATCCGACATAGGACTCAAATTCCAGAGCCCAGGCTACTGCTTCTTGTTTGCCTCTTGGTTGTGCCTATTTCACTTGCACTTTCAACTCTTCACCATCAAGAGCATCAATGAACTGATCCCTCAGAAGAATAGCTAACAGGTTAGGTGTTGCTCCAGGGTACGCCTTTTATGCCATACTCTCCAGGTCATGAGCAAGCTGCTGAAGGGATTCGCCTTGAGCCTATATACACAGGTTCGAACTCTTGCTCTGTATACCTCAGTCTGGTACATGGTCCCGTATCTTCGCTCCGACACCTCTAATAGGGGCTGGTAACTATTCCTCTCCACTGACATTTGGCCAAGAATCTCCATTGCTGCACCCTTGAGGCTAGTAGCAAGCACTGCCCTCTGCCTATCATCTCAACTATTCTGATCAGCAATTAATTCAAACTGGACATGGTAAGCTTCCAAGATACTTTGCCATCATATTCCTGAGGTTTCTTTTTAATTGCACATCCATTACAGCAATACTCTTCACTGGTTTGGGGCCTAAAAACTGGGGCATCATGATTAAGTCCAGGACTTAAAACTCCTACATTCTGATTATTCAGCCCTGTTATGCCACCTTGAGATTCTTAAGATTCATCAGGATTCACCATACACTGTCAACTTTTTTCATACATGAGGCTCAGCAATGCAAGATTTCTCCACAGCCTCAATTCTCTCAATAATTATCTTTAACTGGTCGTCTACATGCTGTCTGCACTCCATCACAATTCCCCCACTAATTATCTTCAACTGATCGTCTATAAGTTGTCTGCACTCCATCACACTATTACTTACCTCATGCTTCTGCTGCTGTATTTCAGCGTATACTTCCTTCTTCAACTGTTGATGATTTCATTTATTTTCCCCATGAAAGCATCTAGCTGTCCCTGCATCCTCAGTTGAGACTTCTGTTTCTCCTGTAATGCCTCTTGAAGCCCTTCCTGTCGCTCCTTCTGTTCTTCACTTTGTGCTTCTAGTTGTTCACTTTGTGCTTGTAGTTGTTCTCTGAGTTCTTTCTGTCCGTCAACTTGTGCATGTAGTTGTTCACTGAGTTCTTTCTTGAACTGTTTCCGTTCCTTACATTGTGCTTCTAGTTGTTCACTGGATTCTTTCTTGAGCATTTTCTATCCCTCATTTTGTACATGTTGATGTTCCCTGAGTTCTTTCCGCCCTTCAATTTGTGCTCCTAGTTGTTCACTGAATACCTAATATTTGGGTATTAATTTGTCCTTACTGTAATTTAAGCCAGTTGGCTCTAGGCATATCTGACAGCTCACAGGCATACTTCAAGTCCCTTGTTTATTAGTCTGGAGAAATATTTTCACTTGTATACATATTTGAGATAGGACTTGCGTGGAATACACACAGGAAATACAGTGCAACATTTTAGTTTTCACTCAAGCCAGGATGTAAAGCTGACATTAAACCGTTATCAATAATCTTTCTTGGCGCCCGCCTTTAGAAAGGCGAGGCGATATAATTTTCGTCAATTTGTGTGTGTGTGTGTGTGTGTGTGTGTGTGTGTGTGTGTGTGTGTGTGTGTGTGTGTGTGTGTTTTGCCAAAATATCTCGAAAAGCTGTAGCTCGAAAAGCTGTGGATGAATTTTCACCAAACCTTCAGGAAATGGCAGTTATGTGGATGTGCAGAAGCCTGTTACTTTTGGTGAGGATTTAATTATAAACGATCAAATGCCAGCCACCATGTATTTTCTTATTATGGGTTGGCATTCTGTGGAACGAGGTCACTCAGTTCCGTAAAGTTTTGCGAATTTCCTTCATTTTTTATTTGTAGGTAGCATGTACAGCCGACAGCAGAAGTTCGTCCCTCTTAGCGTGCGTGATACGAGCCTGTTGATCTGGTAACACTGTATGAGATAGAGTTGACAGGTACGCTTTAAATGGCTAATATTAAAGAAATGTGTTCGGAGATAAGAACACATTCTCTAATGATAGTATTAATTTGCAGCAGGTGGGATAATAAAGTTATTGTGAAATGTTTGACATTGGTGTATGAAGATTCTTCGTTACGGACACAGACGCATAGGATTATTTGGAGTGGACTGATGTTGCCAGCAAGTATTATATGAAATATTGTAGAACGATTGCAGTCTTAAAGGTGAGGTTGCAAGAAAACACTAATTACGATGTCAGTTACACACTAAACAAACACAGAAACTGCCAGTTCGTGTTTCGCCAGTATGCGATTTTGTTTTATAAGTTAAGTCACTTCCCTTTCCGACCTCTCTCCCCACCCGTCTCTCCTCTTCCAAGTCATGCTCTGCCATCATCCACGTTTTATCGTTAATGTTGAAAATCGTATGTCTGTAGGTAAACTGTGGGAAATAATATAAAGGTGTCAATGAGCTTCTTTTCCTCCATCGCTTGAAGTGTTATCAATTATTTGAATATAAATGTTAGTAACATGAATAAATAGTCACTGTGGTGGTTAGGAGACATTTCTCGTCATCATTTATGTAACACTTACCTAACTATCGTTCTTACAGTGCCCAAAATACACTCCCTCTCCACCCCCTCGCCGTCTCCTCCCCTCCCCCTTCCACTGTTTCCATCACTTCTTCCCCCTCCCTCCGCCCCCATTCCCAGTAACCTTTGTTTCTAGCCTGCAACACTCCGAATCCCTCCCCACCGTGTTATTGTATTGACCCTGCCCAACTTCTCTCCCTTGTCATTTCAAATGTCTTTTTCTCTCCCTTTTTCATTTTTGTCTCGGGAATCGAACAACATAACGATGTTTGGGTCATGTTTTTGTATAGTATCCTTTAATAATGTGTAATATTATAATGACCGTGACAATGGCGGTCAAGAGGCATTAACTGTTCAAAGTACGGCAGTCAGTGCCTCAGTTTAATGATCATTTTATTTCTCCTCCTCTAGCCATTAATATCTTGCTTACACTTATTTTATAAATTCCAACATACATAAAATATGAAGCACAAACGTCTTTCTTTTCACCAAAGAAAGTATAAAATGAAAAATAATCATTGCGTATGTTGTATGACTGAGGTGGTTTGGACATGTGGAGAGAATGGAGAATGAAAGACTGACTAAGAGGGTGTATGTAGGTGAGGTGGAGGGAGGGAGAGGGAGGGGTAGACCGAGGATGAGGTGGAGGGATGGAGTTGAGAGGAATATATGGGGGAGGGGGGGTTGAGTTGGGGGGAGGGGAGTCAAATGGTGGGTGTCAGAGCGACTTGGAGGCGTTTTGTCTGCGATAACCCTTTCGGGATTAGGGCGTCGGGCTATAGATAGATAGATAGATAGATGTTGTATGATCTACACGCATCCAGAAAATATTTTCTTAAAAGTACTGTCAGTATTCTTGGTGATAATTTGTAGATCTTCAGTTACGATTAAATATAGCAAAATAGATGATAGTCACAAAAGCTGTATCCTCATACATTTGGCTACCATAATCATTGTAATATACGATGAAGGGGGATTATACCCCTCTGGATGAGTAGATTAAGCCCTTATCGGAATATGCTTGTCATGAGCCCGGACAGCAGGCAGATGTAAGTGGAAGTATGAGATTGTCGCGGTGTAAGGGTTAATTATGGTAAAGGTTCGCTTCCTATCCATCCGAGTCCTTGTCATTCCTGTATCGATAATATCGGCAGTTGCAGAACAGATGTTCAGGGCGCTGACGGACAGCCATGCCGTTACCTTTTGTTCTAACCATGCAATGCAGCTATGGGAATGGAATGATAGGGATAATCTTGCTGACTGCATTCTCTGACCTTGTAAGATCATGCGTTGAGGGAGTTCAGATCAAAGTATGTCGATGGCATATTGTTTTAAATTATATATAAGTAGACGTATCTCATAGGTCTCACTTTAGTGCGGAACACAATGTGTGTGGGGGGGGAGGGGATTATGGAAGCAGGAATACTTTGGGTGAGGGAAGGGATTACATATATTACAAGCTGGGACACAGATAAATATGTTATAACGTGAAGGGAGGAGTGAGGGATACAGAAAGCGGGAAGGAGGCGAGGAGGGAAGGAATCCACAAGGGGGGGATGGTATTGAACACTGATAGTTACGATGGACATATTGTTATGTAAGTAATTTGGTTACTTGTGTGTAATACAGTTGGCAATATAACATGCACGAGTATTGTGTTTATAATGTCATTACAATTAAGACTCAAAGTCCTGTAAATGGTAATAACTGTATTCAAATTATGAAGACCCGATCTAGTTAGGGAGGTAAACAGAAGCAGAGTCAGTTAAATGAAATCGTTGGGAAGGGTTGGGGGTGTTGAGGGAGAGAAACAAGGGGTACTGGTAGAGGGGGGGAAGGGAGGGGGGAGAAGTGATGGAGACAGTGGAAGGGGGAGGGGAGGAGACTGCGAGGGGGTGGAGAGGGAGTGTATTTGGAGCACTGTATTAACGATGGTTATATAAATGTTATATAATGTGACGAGTAATGTCTCCTAACCACCACAGTAACGAGTTATTCATGTTACTAACATTTATATTCAAGTCATGGATAACATTTCAAGTGATGGAGGAGGAAATGAAGCTCATTTGACACTTTTATATTGTTTCCCACAGTTTATCTACAGACATACGGTATTCAGCATTAACGATAAAACGTGGATGATGGCAGAGCATGACTAGGAAGAGAAGAGACGGGTGGGGAGAGAGGTCGGAAAAGGAAGTGATTTAACTTGTAAAACTAAACCGCATACTGGCGAAACACGAACTGTCAGTTTCTGTGTTTGTTTAGTGTGTAACTGACATCGTAATTAGTGTTTTCTTGCAACCTCACCTTTAGGACTGCAATCGTTCTATAATATTTCATATAATACTTGCTGGCAACATCAGTCCAGTCCAAATAATCCTATGCGTCTGTGTCCGTAACGAAGAATCTTCATACACCAGTGTCAAACATTTCACAATAACATTATCCCACCTGCTACAAATTAATATTATCATTAGGGAATGTGTTCTTATCTCCGAACACATTTCTTTAATATTAGCCATTTAAAGCGTACCTGTCAACTCTATCTCATACAGTGTTACCAGATCAACAGGCTCGTATCACGCACGCTAAGAGGGACGAACTTCTGCTGTCGGCTGTACCTTAGCCAACAAATATTTTGGCGGGAGATTAGCACTGGGCCTCCCGAATGCTTTTGTTCCATTCGTTACCACAAGTGTGTGGCGGCCTACTGCCAAGGGTTCAAGGGTTGCGCCCTCATTTCGTTTTTTACATTTTCTGTTCTTTATCAGTATTACAACACTGTTTTTCTTTTTGCTCTGGTATGAACTCTTCTCATTCTTACAGAATGGATTTTTCTTTTTATTGCAAAACAAGTAAAGTGTATTTTTTTCTTATTATTAAAGATTGCATGTACCTAAGATATGTCTTTTTATAATTCAGATCTGATCAAATAAGCTTGAATATGGGTCAACATCTGTATCATTGCTTTTCTTAATTCGTTATCATTCTATACCCCCTACTTAGATACTAGCTACTGAGTTTTAGTGTCCGTAAACGTATTGTTACACCGCAGGGATTCAAAGCTTCGTTATGAGCGACACACTGACAGCCTAGGATGTTTATGGAAGGTCGCTGAACACTTCTGGGTTTTATTCCATCTAGGCACAGCTGAGGTACACTGGGAAAACATTGTGACTTTTCCCTCTCACGCTAGCACCATCCTTCACTGATTACTACTTGCTCATTGTCCATTCACTGGCTGACTGACTCTCAGTTACTGACTCTAACTACTTCGTCCCTTACTGATTAGCTCTCACTGTCTGACTCATTAACTGTCAGACTCTATTACTGTCTGTCTGCCACTGACTAACTGGCTCAATGACTGTTTATTACTGACTAAACTGTCTGCCATTCCTTTCTGACTGGTTGTCGCTCACAAACTCACTTTATGTCTGAAATGACGACAACAAACGACATCACGACACCCCCAGGAGGCGACAAAGGAGGGGTAGACAGGGCGCGCACGACGTCCGTGCTATATGGACGTAAGTGCCATAGAGCCGCGCGCCCTTATTCCCTGGAGTGCACCCGGCATGAACACCTTGGTCCGAGTGCATTACCCTTTCACCAAACCAGCCTGCGTCAGGATCGGGGTGGAGCTAGAAAACTAGCTCCAAGCAGCATCCCAGCGACGGCCGGTAGCCACGCACCTAAGGCCGTGCCCCTGCAATGACCTGTAGCCGTGCACATGTGACAGCCGGTAGCCACACACCTAAGGCAACGGCCTGTAGCCGTGCCCCTGCAACAGCCAGTGGCTGCACCTAAAAAAGATGGCCCATAGCCGATCCTAGTGATGCTATCCCCCCCCTGCAGAACCCGTGACGGCCGGTTGCTGCATGCGGGGAGAGAATGGTATGTCCTCTCTCCTTCTGCAGTTGCCGCGAGGGGCACGACATCGGTGACGGCCGGCAGCCGCACCAGCAGGCAAGGGACGGCCTGTAGCTGCTCTTCGCCTATGCATCGCCCCTCATACGGGACTTCAGTGACGGCCGGTAGCCATGCCCATGGGCAGGTGATGGCCGGCAGCCGCAATTCACCTGCAGTCCCATCAGGGAGTTGGGTCCAGGTGATGGCCAGTTGCCGCACCAACGGGAAAGGGATGGCCTGTAGCCACCCTCCTCCCATTGCCCGAGGGACCTCGGCGAAGGCCGCTAGCTGCGCCAGGGAGGGGCGCCTCAAAAGCCCCTTGCCCCTTGTGACTCCACAACCTGAGGGAGACCCTGGAAGTCGGGCCCAGATGACGCATCTATGGGACAGGGACAGCCTGTAGCTGCCCTCCTCCTTTGCCCAAGGGACCTTGGTGATGGCTGGTAGCCATGCCAGGGAGGGGTGCTCTAAAAGCAGCTTGCCCCCCTATAACTTCCCCACCTGAGGGAGACCCCTGTAAGAGCCACCCCTCCGGTGGTGGGACTTGTCTTGCCACCGGAGGGACAGGACTGGTGGAGAGGACCCATCTTGACCCTGGGGTTATGCTCCATCCAGCCGGCACCAGAGGGAGACCCACCCCTGTCGGTTTCCTGCCTTCCGTAACACCACAGTCCTATCCTGATGGCAAAGCAGCGGGAGCGAGATCGCAGCTGGCGGGCCCTCCACGCCGCCCCCAGCACCCCAGGGCATGACCTCTCCAGTCCAGAGGAGGAGCGATGCCCTTCCAGCACCGGGCGCCTGCAGGAGTGCCTTCACAGAATCTTCGGCCCCAGTCCTGAGGGCCAGACTCCAGTACCAAGCCCCTCCAGTTTTAGGCCCTTTAACACACCTGACCGCAGCCCATCTTGGAAGACGACACCCCCACGGATAGTCCCATGGCCCCTCACCGAGTGCGCACCTGAAGGGGCGCCACCAACACTGGGCCGCCACCTGTGAGCCGCCAGCCCCCCTTCCCCTTGGTTGGCCTGCTCCCCTGCCCCATATTCCTATAGTGACTGTGATCTCTCTCCCTGCCTGCGAGTGAAAGTGAAAGTGGCTGCCGAGTGTCTAGCACAGGGACAGTAAAAGAGAAAGTGACTGCCCGAGTATGAAGTACATGAAGTACAGTGACAGTGGTAATGCAGCCAAAATATAGTGACAAGTGAGAAAGACACCACCAGTACATTCTATGGGATAGTTATAGAAATAATATGAGGAACCAGCAGCCCTAGAATAAAAGTGTAGTCACAACTTGTCTCAAGAGCAGTGTCTGTCTGTCTGTCGGTATCCTGTGAGATACCTTTAACTAATAAATACCTGTCCATTCCAGTGACTTGCTTTTGGACAAAGTCTAGCTTCCTGTATCCAGAATTTGGTAATATATGTGTAAGGTTGTTGCTCTGTGTTTTTTTGCCCTGTTCCTCTCACACTGTGACTAAGCTCCGGTCCAGCTATACCTTAGGCATTATTAGGAGAGGAAGCTGACCTAAAAACGCCTAGCATAACACTAGTGAACAGAGGTGGTTCTTGACCCAGGCGTACACAGAGAGGAGCAAACAGGGGAATCAGCAAAATGGCAACCAAACTGCACGCACAACTGCACAAATTCGATCAGGAGCAGTACAATATTCACATGCACTTGTCCATAATCAAGCCACTATGACAGACAGAAGATTACGGTCACCCTACCACTTTATCTGGGCAAGGCAGCAGCCAGTATTGCACCCAAAGTCATCCCCTACCTAACATGGGCGAATTTTACCAAGATCGTAGTAGAAGCAATCATGCCATCTTTAGGAAGAGTGGTGGCATTGTCCCAGTTGGACAGCCTAACATATTATGACAGAAGCCTTGATGACACCCTCATCCACGCCTGGTGACTCATCACCGCCGTTTACCTGGATGCTGACATGGAATCCTGGGAGCAGCACACGTTAAACACCCCGCTCAAAGTTCTCCCCGGTATGGTCAAAGAGCACTTTACCATACACGACCCTACAGGAGATCTGGACAGGGATGTCTAGCTAATACAACGACTCTTGACCTTCCACTCCACCCCTCAACAAATCAACGTAGTGAGTAAATTCCCTACGAATAGGCCAACCCCACCCAGCAAGCCTCGGCCATTACGAACCCACACCAACCCTACGCCAACCCCACCTAGGGCACACCCCACCAACAAGTGCCCGGCATAAAAGGAGAACCAGAATTTAATCACAATCAATCCCTGGGAGTTCTCCGCTTGTAGCCACAGGTCCGCACTCCATGACATTCAAGAGCAACTTAAGGCAGCCCAACATAACCCTAACACACCTGGCTGACGTAAGGTATCCTCACTAGGAAACGAGGGCCCCAAAGACAACATCACACCACCAGGAGATACCAATCCAAGGGAAACAGAGCCGGAGGAAGAGGAGATCCCACAGCAGTTGGAGTTCTAGGCCCGTCCCCGCACCTCCCCACGGTGGCGGGGGCCATCTCTCAGAAATACTGCCCCCTGGTCTACGATAAGATGAGACTCAATGGGGTTAAAGTGAGGCTTCTGGTTGATACAGGAGTGGCCAGATCATGCCTCTATAGTCACTTCTACTCCCGTCAAAAATTGGCTTTTGGCCCGCTTTTCCCTATGTTGACTCATCTCATGGACACAGGGGATGGCCCCCTACCCATCCATGGGGAAACCTGAGTCTCACATACTGACACCCACCAAAAAGTCTCTATCCAGCACAAATTCATTGTGTTCGACTCAGCCTGTCATTCCTACGATGGATATCTGGGACTGGACCTCCTGCAAAAGCTACGAACTACCATCAATTGCCACAAGCGGTAACTTCAATTTCAGGAGCCACCAGTCCCCTCCCCCAGTCCCCTACAACCCTTGTGCACCTGCAGACCTTCCCTCACCCCCCCCAGCACCACATCCCACTCATCTGCCCCCCCCCATCCCCCTCCTAGCTGCCCCGCTCAGCCCACCTTTCCCCGCTATCACCACCACCACCATCACCGTTCCCCCCCACCACGAAGCATGGCTGCCACTGAACAGGCCCACCGGAACATCTGCCCTATTCTCCCTGGACCTGCCACCCGGAACTCTCTCAGCCTGCCTCCTATCCTCCATCTTCTTCCCTCCCCACATCGTGGTGGTCTGCATCACTAGCATCACCACAACCCCCCTCATGCTACCTAAGGGGCATGTGGTAGGAGAAATGGAAGAAGCAGAGCCATGCACCCCTACCTCCCCTCCCTCCCCTGCTTCACTACCCCTGATTCTGGAGCATCTCTCACTTCACCAAGTCAACACTCTCCGCCACCTGCTCCTGGACTTTCAGGACCTTTTTGCGTCAGGACCTACCGATATCAGCCACACCACCTACCCGGCGCATGAAATACACACCACAGGACCACCCATTCGCCAACCATCCTGACAGAAGAACCCAAAACAACTAGCAGAGGAAGACTGGCAGGTCCAGGAAATGCTTGATGCTGGTGTTGTTTCACCCTCCACCAGCCCCTGGTCCTCTCCCATCATCCTCGTTAAGAAAAAAGACAGCACCATGTGATTCTGCGTGGACTAACAATACCTTAACGATGTTACCACCAAAGATGCCACCCCACTGCCCAGGATTGACGATTCCCTCAACTCGCTGCACAGCGCTTCCTGGTTCTCTACCCTAGACCTCCAGTCTGGGTATTGGCAGGTCCTCGTACATCCCGAGGATAGAGGGAAAACTGCGTTTTCCACCAGCAACGGAAAACATTATGAGTTTAACGCCTTGCCCTTCTGACTCTGCAATGCCCCTGCCACCTTTTCCCGATTGATGGAGTCCATCCTGAGTGGGCCTTATCTGGGAGATATGACTGGCATACTTAGACGACGTAATCATCTTCAGCAAGACGTGGGCCGATCACCTTCAGCGCCTCAGGAAGGTCTTTCAATGCATTCACCAGGCCGGCCTTAAACTCCGACCTTCCAAGTGTGTCCTGGCTGCCAGGACTGTTGCGTTCCTTGGACATATAGTCTCAAAAGACGGCACTTCACCTGACCCCAACAAGCTAAGCGCTATTGCGGAGCTCCCCCTACCGTGAGATGTCCACGAGGTTCAAACCTTCCTGGGTCTCACCTCATACTACAATCGGTTCATGAAGGGATCTGCGAATATCACCAAGCCCCTACACTATCTGACCCAGAAGGGAGAAACTTTTACCTGGACCAGTGAATGATGGGCTGCCTTTCAGGAACTGAAAGTCAAGCTCATAGCCGCCCCCATCATAGCTTTCCTTGATTACTCCCTGCCCTTCCGGCTGTATACAGACATCTCCCTGATCGCGATCAGCGCTGTCTTCACCCAGGTCCAGGAGGGATGAGAACATGTCATCGCCTGCACCAGTCACACCCTTAACCATGTCAAAAAGAATTACGCTCCGACCAAGTTAGAGTGCCTGGGCATCATCTGGGTTTTGGAGCATTTCCGGGCCTATCTCTCCAGAATGAATGTTACTGTCATCACAAATCACCAGTTGCTCCAATGGCTGCACCAATCTGACACCCACAATGCCCAGCTCATCAGGTGGAGGGAGACGCTGGAGGAATTTAATTATGAGATCACCTACCACCCCGGCAAGCTCCACACTAATGCCGATGCACTCTCGCACCTGCCCCTCTGTGCCATCCAGTGCGAGTCGGAGCCCCTTCAACAGTGGCGTGACAAGGACGGCCCACCCTGGATTCCACCCCACTTGTTCACCCAACTCCACTGACAAGGCGACAATTTATTCACCCATCAGGCCACATCCTCCTCGACCCTGACGCCGCTTTAGACACCATGAAACATCTCCATGATGATAATGGAATCCACTTAGGTATCAAGAAGCTCCTCCAGGTGTTCAATGACACCTATTGGACCCCCAACCCCAGCAACCTAGCCAAGCAAGTCACCCAGTCCTGTCGCACCTGCTTGTTAGGAAAGGATGTCACCTGCACTGCCGGTCCATCAAGCAGCATAACCACCCACAAGCCTTGGCAGTTGCTATCAGTAGATGTGGTGGGGCCCCTGCCCCCTAAGTCCGGGTACCATTATATCATCACTTTTGTGGATACATATTCCAAGTTCCTTATCACGTGCCCAGCCAAGAAGTATCATGCCGTCGCTGTGGCTGATGCCCTTGTCCACTTTGTATTCCCCTGTTTTGGAATTCCACAGGTCCGGCACTCGGACAATGCCCCGAGTTTACCAGCAACATATGGCAAGAGCTAGCCGACCTATTTGGCTACCGCATCTCCCACTCCTCTCCACACTGGCCACAGGGGAATGAAATTTGTGAGAGGAGCCACTGCACCCTCATGAATCAAGTGCGGACTAGAATTGAGGAGATGAGAAATGACAATTGGCCTGCACATGATAAAATCGTCCAGTGGGGAATCAACTCCTGCCCCCGAGAAGTTGGCATATCCTCTCATGAGCGGATCTTTGAGAGGCCCCTCTCCTCCTGCCACTACGCCGACACCTACAGCCTACCACCACACCCCCCACATCTGACTCCCTCCACCATCTCAAACGATGCCTTAGCTACATGCAAAATGGCCTGGACCTCCAACCTGATGCTGCCCCCTTGAACCCCTACAAACCTGGTGATTCCGTGATGGTTGCCAAACTCCCAATCCCCCACAAACTATCCCCCAGGTTCATGGGCCCCCTACACCATCACCCTCATCCCTAACCCTTACCAAGTGATCATAGATTATCATAACATGCCACGAACATACAGGAATCGCCATATGCACCTGTTCCACACCACCGCCACCCCTCCAGTCCACCTCATCTGCCCCCCACACCACCTCACCACCACTAGCCTCCTCAGACGCTTTGCCCGACTCCTATGATTGCTACATCACCCCTTCCTCCTCCCTCCCATCCTCACCTACTCTCTCACCTTCCCCCCCTCATGCCACCTCACCTCCCACCTCACCACTGCCGCAAATCTCTTCCCCCAGCCATACCTCCACCCCCTCGCTGCCACCTCCCTCGACCCTACCACCTCACCTGTCACCTTGCCACCCTTGCACCACCAGGCCCACCACCCACGCACACCCACACACCCGCCCCTCATCATCCACCGCCCCCATCATTACATCACTGCCCCCCGACATCACCTCATCTCCCTCCCCCACCTCTAAACCCCCGCCTCAAACCCCACCACCCAATGCCGCCCACCACTGCACTGCACCACGAGCAGCAAAAACACCATAAGGCAGCACCTACACCACTTTGCCCAACACCCCGCCACTGCCATGCCGCATCAGCATGCCAGGACTGCCCACTCACCTACACGACCACCCGCCAGTATGCCCTCCTCCACCACCCATACCTCTACATTGCAACCCCCCAACATCACCTCCCCTTCCCCCTCCGCCCACAAATCCCCACCCCCAACGTCCACAAAATGCACAACCCGAACAGCACGTGGTGACACTCCTACCTCGCCACCCACACCTACCCAAAAAACCACGATCACCCAATCCAGCTGCCTCTTGCGCCCTCCTGCAAGATACACCAGCACTCCATCCCCCACCCTCTCTGCCTCACCTCCCCCACCAGATTTATCAACCCTCAGCACACCCCCATCACCCTCAGACTACACCAAGCCCAGCTGAAATTTCCTTCTATCCCTATCGCTGGGGAAAACATCTGTGTCTCTCCCCAGCATAAAACTACCACCCCCAGTGCCAGTGCCAGCATTCTGCTGAGACCACTGGAGGAGCAACCACCTACCACCATGAGTCAGATGCGCCACCTGGTCACCAGCCTGCTGCAGGAAGCACTGCATCCGTGAACCACACCATCTCCTCCAGATCCTCTGCACATCATCCCTGCCCTCCACCCTATTCCTAACCTACACCCCACACCTCAGTGAGAATAGAGCAACCATTCAATGGATCTCTGTCCTCCAACACCTGACCCCAGACCATGACACCGGCAACACCAAGACCTACTACCTCCAGGCACGGGGATGTGACTTTTCCCCCCATGATGGTGGTGAAATGATGACAAAAGACGACATCACAACACCCCCAGGTGGCGACCAAGGAGGGGTAGACAGGGTGCACACAACATCTGTGCTAAATGGACATAAGTCCCACAGAGCCGCGCGCCCCTATTCCTCGGAATGCACCTGGCGTGAACACCGCAGTCCTGGTGCATTACCCTTTCACCGTACCAGCCTGCATCAGGATCGGGGTGGAGCTAGAAAACTAGCTCCAAGTAGCACCCCAGTGTTGGCCAGTAGCCGTGCACCTAAGGCAACGGCCTGTAGCTGTGCACCTGTGATGGCCGGTAGCCGCACGCCTTAAGGACAACGGCCTGTAGCCGTGCCCCTGCAATGGCCAGTAGCCATGCTCTAAGAGACAGCTAGCAGCCACTCCTAGTGCTGCTATCCCCCCCTGCAGAACCTGCGGCAGCTGGTTGCCACATGCGGGGAGAGAGATCGGTACTACCTCTCTCCTTCTGCAGATGCCTGGAGGGGCACGACACCGGTGACGGCTGGCAGCGGCACCAGCAGGCAAGGGATGGCCTGTAGCCGCTCTTCACATACACGTCACCCCTCATAAGGGACTTCAGTGATGGCTGGTAGCTGCATCCGCAGGCAGGTGACAGCCGGCAGCCGCACTTCACCTGTGGTCCCATCAGGGAGTCGGGTCCTGGTGACAACCAGCAGCTGCACCTACGGGAAAGGGACGGCCTGTAGCCGCCCTCCTCCCGTTGCCCAAGGGACCTTGGTGAAGGCTGGTAGCCACACCAGGGAGGGGCACCTAAAAAGCCCCTTGCCCCCTGTGACTCCACAACCTGAGGGACACCTTGAAAGTCAGGCCCAGGTGATGGCCAGCTGCCGTACGGGACAAGGACGTCCTGTAGCCACCCTCCTCCCATTGCCCAAGGGACCTCAGCGATGGCCAGTAGTCGCGCCAGAGAGTGACGTCCTATAAGCCCCTTGCCCCCCTATGACTTCCCCACCTGAGGGAGACCCCTGTTTGAGCCGTCCCTCCAGTGGCAGGACAAGTCCCAATCTCAGCTCCCATACCTGCGGCAATCTCCAGGAGGAACACCTCTCTATCCAGGACTGGTGGAAAGGACCCATCTTGACCCCGGGGTTACACTCCATCCAGCCGGCACCAGAGGAAGACCAATGTCTGTCAGATTCCTGCTGCCCACAACGCCGCAATCCTATCCTGACAGCGAAGCAGCAGGAACAAGACTGCAGCCGGCAGGCCCTCCACACCGTCCCCAGCACCCCAGGGTGTGACCTCTCCAGTCCAGAGGAGGAGCAACGCCCTTCCCACACCGGGCACCTGCAGAAGTGCCTTCACAGAATCTTTGACCCCAGTCCCGAGGGCCAGACTCCAGTAGCAAGCTCCTCCAGTGTGGGGCCTTTTAACACACCTGACCGCAGCCCATCCCGGAGGACGATGCCCCCACGGATAGTCCTTGTGGCCCTTCACTGAGAGCACACCTGAAGGGGTGCCTCCAACACCGGGCTACCACTTGTGAGCCTCCAGCCCCCCCCCCCTTGGTTGGCCTGCTCCCCTGCCCCATATTCCTATAGTGTCTGTGATCTCTCTCCCTGCCTGTGAGTGAAAGTGAAAGTGACTGCCAGAGCATCTAGCACAAGGACAGTAAAAGTGAAAGTGACTGCCTGAGTATGAAGTACAGTGACTGGTAAAGCAGCCAAATATAGTGACAAGTGAGAAAGACATCACCAGTACATACTGCAGGACAGTTATAGAAATATTATGAGAAACCAGCAGCCCTAGAATAAAAGTGTAGTCACAACTTGTCTCAAGAGCAGTGTCTGTTTGTCCGTCTGTAGGTATCCTGTGAGATACCTTTAATTTATAAATACCTGTCCATTCCAGTGACTTGCTTTTGGACAAAGTCTAGCTTCCTGTATCCAGAATTTGGTAATATACGTGTAAGGTTGTTGCTCTGTGTTTTTATGCCCTGTTCGTCTCATACTGTGTCTAAGTTCCGGTCTAGAAAGGGAACCCAGCTATTTCTTTGGCGTTATTAGGACTGGAAACCAACCTACCCCCGCATAACAAAGTCCGTTACTGACCAAAACTGAACTGAACTAAACTCTCTTACTGGCCGCCACAAAGTCATTCACTTGGACCCACTCCCTCCATTAATCCCTGATCAACTGCCAGCAAGCATCGTTCGTTCTTTCATTTGAAGATAACCTTCCCCCGTAGTGAGGGCCGGGCCATACATTAGCCCGGTCAATGGGGTTTTGGCTGTTGCAAGTTTGTCCACTGGTGGGCAACTCTGCCACCCATCAGGGTCCTCCAGTGGGCAGCACAGATGTCCGTCCAGACAGCCCAACAGCCCACCAGAGGGCTCCCTGGGCAAGGCTAGCAATGTCAGGAAGCAGAGTGGGTCCCTTTTAAAAACCCTTCCCAGACTTCACCTACCAATGCAGTCAAGAATATTCTAGAGCCTAAGAGAGAACTCACATTTTCTCATGCAGTAATGCATATTCTAAAGCTTAGGAGAGAACTCACAATTTCTCACACAATAATGTACTTAACAATGCACAGTAACAATAATGGCGAGAGCTAATTCTTAAGATAAGAAAGTATACAAAATAGACTTGTCAAAAGCTCCAGCACGTTCCTCACACTCTGTAGATACAAACATTAACAATATCTAGAATGTTTCTCACATCAGATATAAACCACTAACCTACTGCTACTGGAATTACAGTATTTATGATTTTATAGATTTTTATTAAATAACGTTGAAGTGTACTCAAGTGCCTTGTCAGGTATTTGAATTTATGTACAATCAAAAACAAAAGTCGTGTCGTGAAATCTGGTGAAAATATATGCTGAAAGACTAGTTTTGGTGAGGTCTGCTTTGTGTTGAATGGAAGGTTGGTAGCACTGACCTGAGTTGCCATTTGCTCTAGGTGGCTGGCCTGTGGATGCCAGCATATATATATATTAATAATACCCGCTGCCGCTGGACCACCCACACCGTCACCCCCCACCCCACCACCAAGCCACTACCACACCACCACCCCAGGAGGACACCACAGCAGGGCTATTGTCCCGAAACAAGAGGGTCACCGGGGCACCCCTGTCCTGAGTCCCTCTTCCCTGCAACTGGCCCAACACCAAGTAAGCAGGAAGAGGCAACGACCCTGCGAGCGGGGCAGCCTTCACCAGGTTCTGGGTGGGACTGATCCAGAGTCAGCCCCAAGCAACACCGCGGTACGGCCACTAAACATGCTGGGGAAGGAGCGGCCACTGTACACCCTTCAGTTGTCTCCCCCCTGTGACTCCGCCATCACGGCCACTGTACGTGAGGGGGAAGGAGCGGCCACTGTATGCCCTTCGGTCACAGCCACCTCTGGGGACGGCCTTGGAGTGTTAGTTAATGAACGCTCCCCGACTGGCAAAGGCAGGAGTAGTAGAGCCGCGATCATGGCCACTGTACGTGATGGGGAGGGAGCGGCCACTGTAAGCCCCTCATCCACTACCTTCTCCTTCTATGGGAGTAACACCGCGCTCACGGCCACTGTACGTGACGGGGAAGGAGCGGCCACTGTACGCCCTTCAGTTACTTTCCGAAGGGCAGGCAGGCCCATGGCTATGGCCATTGTACATGCCAGGGAGGGTGCAGCCACTGTGCACCCCTCACCTGCCTCTTCTTCCTTCGGGAGCAGCACCTCCAGTACGGCCACTGTACGTGCGGGGGAAGGAGCAGCCACTGTATGCCCTTCAGCTGTGGGCCTTAGGAGTCACGGAACCACCAACATGGCCACTGTACTTGTGGGGGAAGGAGCGGCCACTGTACGCACTTCATTCATGACTCCGACGGTCCTCCCGAAGCAGGAGGTCCTTTGCGCGGCCGACCCTTTACCTCTTGACTGCGTGGGATGCCCTTTGTTGTCTCCTTCCAGGAGTGGTTCCCCGGAGGTGCTGCTGGAGTGGTGGCATGGCCCGATCCCGGTCTTACCACCTACCCCTGGGAGGTCCCTGCCCCTGACGTCCGTCCGACAGAGAAGGCGCCGCAGTTCACCCCTGATGGTGCCCCACCCTGCAGGCGGCCGCAGTCCCCGGACCCCCAGGCCTGACCAGCAGGCTCCAGACCAGGGCAACTCAGGCTCCTCCTCTCCCCTGAGTCAGAGGCGACAGGCCCGCCTCCTGCAGCTGTTCGGCCCTAGTCCCGAGGGCCACCTCCCAGGTCGAGGCCCCCAGACCGGAGGGCCTCCCTGGACCCCACCGACGAAGCTGCAGTATGAGGGCCTCCTCCCGGGTCGAGGCCCCTAGACGGGAGGGCCTCCCTGTACACCACCGACAATGAAGGCCCGAGCGGTGATGCCTCTAGGGGCAGTGCGGATCCCTCTACAGGAAGGCTCCCCAATAAGGTCTCCTCTCACACCTGGGTGCCTCATCAAGTTAAACCCAGGAAACAAGGGTATGTAGTGATCTTGACGCCTCTTGTGCCGCGAACCGCTGAGACGGGAGTGTGTAGTGACAGTAACAAAGTGAGGGCCAGAACAATATAAGTGACTAAGTTATAAGTGACACACTGAGAAACGATACCCCGGCAAAGTGGAAAATACTAATAAATACAGATAGAGTAACATATAGAAATAGTAGGTCAAGACCAGTGGTGCGCGGGAAAACCAAAGACCTGCGAACAAGTGTTACTGCAACTAAGTGACTTTCCCGAGTGTCGTGGCTCGCACCATGAACATTTATAGTAATATTCACTCCCCTGACCCTTGGCCCTGTCCACCCCTAGTGCATCAGACTTAATATATAAAATATCAATTCTGCCTATAAACAGAATACGGGTATCATGTATTCATTATTTATTATTCATGTGTAAGTGAAGAATACTACATCCTGAGTGTAACTGTGTACATTTATATTGAAGGCTAACTCTGTGTCCCTGTCCAAAACATATGCAGTGTCTCTCTGTTCTATATTGTAATGGTGTATGAATTAAGACAATAGATGTTTAAGGTGTACTGCCTGGTTTTTATGTCCTGTTCCTTTGTGGGTGCTTTACTTCCGGTCCGGAAAGAGGACCCCGCTCAGTCGCGGGCGTTTTTAGGACGAGAGGTTGGACTAAAAACACCCAACATAACATATATATATATATATATATATATCCCATTGGAGCCCCGTGTCCGGAGTATCGGACAGAACTAGGATTTTTCAAGTCTTTATAAAGTAGGGAACCCCCAGGTAGGGACCTATGATGTTTGTGACCATGAGCCGATAGGCAGAGGGCGGTACGCTTAGTACCCACCCAGTGCCATGCCTCGCCCAGTGCCCCTGGGATCCAATGGGTTAATGACTGGCAAACCTATCAGTCTCTTTAACCCATTGGAGCCCCGTGTCCGAAATATCGGACAGAACTGGGATTTTTCAAGTCTTTATAAAGTAGGGAACCCCCAGGTAGGGACCTATGACCTTTGCGACCATGAGCCGATAGGTGGAGGGCAGTACTCTTAGTACCCACCCAGTGCCATGCCTTGCCCAGTGCCCCTGGGATGCAATGGGTTTTATATATATATATATATATATATATATATATATATATATATATATATATATATATTGTTACGTTGTCCGCCTTTCCGTTCCCACGGATGCAGCCGTTACAGCTGGGCTAGGGGGATTATGCAGTATGTATCCGCGTCATTCGCGGAGTTTATATTAGCGAGTGCTACAAATTCTTTTGTTTCTTTCGTTCCCGCCACTGAGGGCAATTTTATTTAATACCATGCTGAGAATGCATTTGATTATTTTGATTGTCTTATGTGAGCTACCAGTATATTTAATGATGTTTTGCTTGCATTAGAAGTACCAATTCATTGTATAGAGAGAGAGAGGGGCACGAATATAAGTTCTTAATTTGATTATGCGTTCACGCTTGGCCGTGCACGAGCCTTGATCAGAGTCAGTCTCTTCCCAGCCAGCTTTAGTATCGGGTGCTTGTACACTCTCTCTCTCTCCCCAGTCATTTTTATGCCGAGCTGGCGTTTTTGTTTAAGTTTATTTTTACTCATTTGTTTGTTGACTGAGGAAAGTAATTATTTCATTTTGTTTTTGTGACCTTGTTGTCTTTGGAGGGCCAGTCTGGCTCACCGTAGTTTCTCGCTGCCTTAATTAACGTTCCCCCAACACACGTACATACACACACACACACCCCTAACCCCTACACAGTTAATCCCATCTCTTTGCTCAAGGCTAGTGAGAACCATCGTGAGCTATTAACTGCGTTCCCCCTTGGACACGGGTTAAGTAGAAAGTCGTCACCACCGGAAGTAAGTGGGAGGTGTTCCTGTATACTGTCTCGGGCGGTATTACTTCCGGTAGTGGCGATAGTAGGCTAGATCTATAGGTAGGCTGTTCCGTTTTATTATCAAAGTACAGAGTGTTGCGTTCTTAAGTACTTCCGTTGTGCAGTTTTTCTCTAGTTTGCGGAGTGTCAGTGCCGGGGTCTGCGTTATTTTTGCAACGAAGTGGAGGCCGATCATCTAAGGCTGACTTGTTGTCTTTTTGTAATAGCCCCGGGCTGGCGCCACCGTAACAGTGGCGACCTCGCATCAGGATATCCTAACAGTGCCTTCTTCTTGCTAGGATATCGTTACCTTGGCGTTCTCTGTGCTTTGAGGTGAAGTTGATGTGTTTGTAGTTTCTCAGTCAGCATTAGTATTTCATTATTCAGTACTGCCATTGATTTGTCGCCATGGAGTCACGCGTGTCTACACCAGATCGCGTACGTGCTGAGTCACCTGTGGATATGGAAAATATGGAACAACGAGAGGCACATAGCAAAGGTACTCCCTGTGTGAGCCCTGAGTTTGACTATGGTGCTGAGTTGCCTCGTTTCGCTACCCCACTATTACCATCTATGATGCCGCCGAGCCAGTTTAGAGCAGTTCCCCCAGGTATGTCTAGTGCTTTCCCTGGAGTTGTTCATTCCACTCCCATATACCCTGGAGTCTTGTCACCGGAGGCTCAGTTGCAGTTGGAGTTGAAAAAGATGGAGATGCAGCGTGCAAAAGAAGAGAGGGAGATGGACATGCAGCGTGCAAGAGAGGAGATGGAGTTGCAGCGTGAAAAAATGCGATTTGAGCTGGAGAAGACTCGCTTGGAGGTGACTGCTAATAGACCAACTTCAGATACCCAAACCTCAGGCCGTGCAGAGGATAGGGAGAGTTGGTTCTCAAGGAGTCTAAAACTAGTGCCAGCGTTTGATGAGTTGAAGGTGACAGAATGGTTTGTCAGGTTTGAGAAGAAGGCTAGGGAGTTTGAGTGGCCAAGGCAGCGCTGGGTGGGGTTGGTATCTAATGTGCTGAAGGGAAAAGCCTTGGAAGTGTATAATAGGTTGAGCCCTGAGGATGTAGATGATTATGATGAATTTAAAACAGCCATCCTGAAGGCATATGAACTTAGACCAGAGGCTTATCGGTTGTTGTTCCGTGGTGCTCGGAAAAGGCCTGCTGACACCTATATGGCCTACGCTAGGTATCTGGAGGAGAGGTTAGACGAGTGGTTGCTGAGTGAGAGCGCCACTTCGTATAACGAGGTGCGTGAACTGCTTTTGATGGAACATTTTACCAACATGGCTGACAAAGAAATTGGTGTTAAAATTAGGGAGAAGAGATTCAAGACCGTGAAGGAAGCAGCGACGTGGGCTGATGACCGGGTGTTTGCCTTGCGGAGTATGGGGGTCAAGTATGCTAATTTTCAGTATTCCAGGGAGAGGACTGTGAGTGGCCCTGCCTGGGATAAATCTCCCGTGAATCAGTCCAAGGGAAGTTCAGAGGAGAAAAAGAATTCAGGGAGAAAGAGCCCTGTATCCAGTTCGAAGCTAGTTTGTTACTTTTGCAAACAGAGTGGGCACATCAAGCCTAACTGCCCTAAGTGGAAGGCCTCCCAAAATGCCAAACCAGTGGCACTAATTGTAGGTTCGAGTCAGGTGAACGAGAGGAGTTGGGAGAGTGGTAACGGTGAGGGAGAAGTCTGTGGAAAGCTGGAGTGCAGCCGGCTGTGCTCGCTGCCAGCTCAGGCTGAAAAAGTTACCCAACATGCTACGCCACCTCCGGATGAACTGCCTCAGAAATCGTCCCTAGACTGGTGTAAACCTTTTATATGTCACGGCACAGTGAAAATTCATGGGATCAGTTATCCAGTTACTGTGGCTCGTGATACCTGTGCACAACAGTCTGTGTGCAGAAACGTGACTGGAGGGCCTGTAAACTCAGGGAAGTATGTGCTGTGTAGAGGCATGAACTCAGATGAATACTATGATTATGTTCATGTGGAACTCGATTGCCCCATTGTTCAGGCTGCAGCTCAAGTAGCTGTTGCTGATGTAATGCCAGTAGAGGGGATTGATTTTCTGCTGGGGAACGACCTGGCTGGGGAGAAAGTATTTCCATCTCTTCCCCCACCAGTTGTTGTGGCAGAGAAGTGTTTTGACGCCCCAGAAATTGGTATTGAAGTTGATGCAGAAGTGGAAGCCATGTTCCCGGTCTGTGCAATTACAAGATCTATGGCACAGGTTGCAGCTCGGGAGGAAGAACTGGTGAAGTCACAGGTTCTTGGGGTCGACTGTGGTGAGGCAGGGCCACCAATGGAGGAACCTAGTGAGCAGAGTGTTGCTGTAGTGGGTGAGGAGAGTGGGAATGCATTCATGGGCGCCGCCTCACTTCCCACTCAGGACACTAGAGGTGGTGTTGAGTATGTCTGTGTGGAGACTGAACCCAGCCCATCGACTGAATTAGGAGAATTTCAGGACGCTGGGGTCGACTGCGGGGATGCAGGACCACCGTCAAACGCGCCTGAGGAACAGAGTGTCACTGTTGAGGGTAGAGGTGATGATGTCAGTGTGGAGTCTGACATTCCTCCCCCTGTCGAGTGTACTAGAGGTGACGCTGAGATTGATCGCCCTTCGCAATCCAGTGTCCCGACCAGTCCCTTATCTCAGTCCTCAGTAGAGCTGGCGGGTGTTGGGCCAGCA
Source organism: Coenobita brevimanus (assembly GCF_032717465.1). Taxonomy (NCBI): domain Eukaryota; kingdom Metazoa; phylum Arthropoda; class Malacostraca; order Decapoda; family Coenobitidae; genus Coenobita; species Coenobita brevimanus. Next base: position 23,916,912 of record NC_137033.1, read on the forward strand.
GAATTGAGGGTGAAGCAACAGGAGGATGTAACATTAAAGCCCTTGTTTGCTCGAGTAGGGGAAGAAAGAAGTATGGAGTGTGGTAAGGAGGAGTTCCTGATTAAAGACAATGTTTTACATCGCCGATGGACGCCCACTGGCGCCACGGTGGATGGAGGAGTGGGTGAGTTAGTGCAGGTGGTGGTGCCTGTGCAGTATAGGGTGCCGTTAATACAGTTAGCACATGAGGGACCTTTAGCAGGTCACTTGGGAAACAGAAAGACAGTGCAGCGCTTAAGATATAACTTTTGGTGGCCAAGTATGCCGGGACAAGTTGCTGCGTACATCAAGAGCTGTCACACGTGTCAGATAGTGGGCAAGCCTAATCAAGTTCTTCCTGTGGCCCCTTTGACTCCCATTCCTGCAGTTGAACCTCCGTTTACCCGGGTAATCATTGATATTGTGGGCCCTTTACTTCCTACTTCTGCTGGAAACAAGTATTTGTTAACCATAATGGATGTTACAACGCGATACCCAGAGGCTATACCAATCAGAAGCATGCAGGCGAAGTCAGTAGTCAAGCAACTTATCCTGTTCTTTACTCATTTTGGCCTGCCCAAGGAGTTGCAGTCAGACCGCGGAGTAAATTTTACATCTAATTTGTTTAAGCAGACAATGACAAGAGTTGGGCATCAAACATATTTTGTCCAGTGCCTACCATCCGCAGTCACAAGGTGCCCTGGAGAGGCATCATCAGACCTTAAAGACAATGCTGCGCACCTTCTGCTATGATAGTGGAAAGGATTGGGACCTAGCGGTACCCTTTGTTATGTTTGCAGTGAGAGAGGTACCAACTGAGTCGTTAGGGTTTTCACCCAATGAGTTAGTGTTTGGGCACAGAGTTCGTGGTCCCTTGGATGTGGTGCGAGAGGCCTGGAGTAACAACAAATCTGGCAACCAGGAATCCATGCTTGACTATGTCTGCCGCACTCGGGAGAGACTGCATTGCGCTTTAGAGCTTGCCCGTGACCATCTAATCGGGGCTCAAGCGAAAATGAAGGCTCATTACGATAAGAAGGTCAGAAGTCGTGAGTTTAAGCAAGGAGATGAAGTTTTGGCACTGCTGCCCATGCAAGGAAAACCTCTGGCAGCTAGATTCAGTGGTCCTTATATTGTGAAGAAGAGAGTTGGGGAACTTGACTATCTAATTGTTACCCCAGATAGGCGGAAGAGTACTCAGTTGTGCCACATTAATATGTTGAAGCCATACTACTGCCCAGTTGATTCTCATTGTGGGATGACTGCTGATGTCTCTCACCTGGGATGTGAAGGACGGGGAAGGGAGGACGTGGCATCAAGGGAACGTGCTGTGGAGGGAGCTGTTGGTGCCGGTGATGTGAGTAGTGGACCAGGGTTACAGCCACAGTCCCTGGAAGGTGACTTTGGAGTGGACGTTGAGGGAACCAGGGATAAGAGCGCTCCTGTAGTTTTGGCGGTTGGTAGTGAGTTGGAGGAGCAGGAGGAAGTGCTTAGTCGTGGTGAGATGTTACCAGCTGACCTATGGGAGGGCAATGGTTATGCAGCTCTGGTGGAGAAATTGCGACACCTTGAGCCAGTAAAGCGAGAAGAGCTGTGCAACAGATTATGGAAACATCCGAAAGTTTTTGGAGATTCACCGGGATTGACAACTTGGGCTACTCATGACATTGACGTTGGGGATAGTAAGCCTGTAAAATTAGCTCCCTACCGCATCAACCCTATCAGACAGAAAGCTCTCGATAATGAGATCAAGTATATGTTGGACCATGGATTGATCAAGAGGAGTTTCAGTGAGTGGAGTTCACCAGTTATCTTGCAGCCGAAGCCAGATGGGAAGGTTAGGTTGTGTGTGGACTTCCGGAAAGTTAATTCACTGTCTAAGACCGATGCTTATCCTTTACCTCGGGTCTTGATTCGAAAATTTTGATCCAGGGCTCAAAATTTTCCCTTGGGGAAGGGCGTGTTACGTTCTCCGCCTTTCCGTTCCCACGAATGCAGCCGTTACAGCTGGGCTAGGGGGATTATGCAGTATGTATCCGCGTCATTCGCGGAGTTTATATTAGCGAGTGCTACAAATTCTTTTGTTTCTTTCGTTCCCGCCACTGAGGGCAATTTTATTTAATACCATGCTGAGAATGCATTTGATTATTTTGATTGTCTTATGTGAGCTACCAGTATATTTAATGATGTTTTGCTTGCATTAGAAGTACCAATTCATTGTATAGAGAGAGAGAGGGGCACGAATATAAGTTCTTATTAATTAATTTGATTATGCGTTCGCGCTTGGCCGTGCACGAGCCTTGATCAGAGTCAGTCTCTTCCCAGCCAGCTTTAGTATCGGGTGCTTGTACACTCTCTCTCTTTCCCCAGTCATTTTTATGCCGAGCTGGCGTTTTTGTTTAAGTTTATTTTTACTCATTTGTTTGTTGACTGAGGAAAGTAATTATTTCATTTTGTTTTTGTGACCTTGTTGTCTTTGGAGGGCCAGTCTGGCTCACCGTAGTTTCTCGCTGCCTTAATTAACGTTCCCCCAACACACGTACATACACACACACACACCCCTAACCCCTACACAGTTAATCCCATCTCTTTGCTCAAGGCTAGTGAGAACCATCGTGAGCTATTAACTGCGTTCCCCCTTGGACACGGGTTAAGTAGAAAGTCGTCACCACCGGAAGTAAGTGGGAGGTGTTCCTGTATACTGTCTCGGGCGGTATTACTTCCGGTAGTGGCGATAGTAGGCTAGATCTATAGGTAGGCTGTTCCGTTTTATTATCAAAGTACAGAGTGTTGCGTTCTTAAGTACTTCCGTTGTGCAGTTTTTCTCTAGTTTGCGGAGTGTCAGTGCCGGGGTCTGCGTTATTTTTGCAACGCAGTGGAGGCCGATCATCTAAGGCTGACTTGTCTTTTTGTAATAGCCCCGGGCTGGCGCCACCGTAACAATATATATTGTTACATAGCCTATGATTTCATCATCCTTTGTGTAATTTTAACGCACAGTTGCTGCATGTTTGATCACGAGCGTGTTCTGCCTCAGTCCCCCCCTTCTACCGTTATAGTAGAGTAAGTCGTTCTCTCTGTTATTCAGAGCGGGATTTTCAGCTCTTTGTCCCCATGGCTTCATCTGCGCGTCCTTCTTACAAGTTGTATCAAGCTCTCCTGGCCCCTATATAATGAGCTCAGTCTCTGCATCATTGCCACTTAGATCTGCTCCTCATTTTGTTCACATCTCTGTCCTCCCCTGTACAGTTATTATTATTGTGAATTTCTCAGGAAGTCTCCAACCATCTAACAGCTGTGTGATTTGAGTATAAGTGTTGTCGCATTTTTTCTTGTACTGTGTAGCATAAGGTTAATTCTTAGGCCTAGTGAGGTTTTTGATTAATGTTGGGTTTTATGTCAGTCATTTTTTATAATAGTTTGTATCTGTAATAATTTATCTGGCATTCACTGAGTATTATCTAGTATCTCATTTTATCAGGGCTGACTTAGATAAATTTACTCTTGCTAATTTCGTGTTAATAGAGGCTATTGCAGTTAACCATATATTTAATCTGTTTATTTGCCATTACATTATCCTTATGAGTCCTGAATGTTTTGTTGTTAGTTTTAGCATTAAACTTTAACTTGTAATTTTACCTAACTCTTTTGTTTTGAACCTGGAACTTTACGGGACAGTAGTGACTCTTAGTATTCTCACTTAAAGTGTACGTTATCTTTCTCTGTTCCGTAACATAAATTTGGCGACCTCTTATCAGGATATTCAGGATATTATCATAAGGATATTGCTCGATATTTTGTGACTTGTTACTTATTCATGATGTCTACTATTACTACACTTGATGAAGCCAAAGATTTTTTGTCAAATGTGCAAACAGTGTGTGATGTAGAAAACAGAACAAAGAATGAACTTAAGCTTGTTGCTCAACAATTGGGAATTGCTGTTCGCTCTCATCATTCTAAAGATCAAATTGATGACATGATTAATGAAAGCTTGTTTAATGTAACTCCTCCAAATGAGCAAACGCAGATTGAATTAGCTAAGTTACAGCTAGCCCTGCAGGAGGCTAAGGCTAAGGAGGCGGAGTCTCGTGTTAATGAGGCAAATGCTCGTATTCAAGAGGCACAGGTACAGGCTCAGGCACAAATTGAACTTGCCAGGATTCAGGCAGACCATGAGTATCGCATGAAACAAGGTGGAACTGGATCATCTAGCTCTGATGATTTTGATGTGGCTAAAAATGTTAAACTTGTCCCTCCTTTTAATGAATCTGATTTAACAAAGTATTTTCAGTTGTTTGAGAGGGTAGCTACAGGTTTTAGTTGGCCCAAGGAGTATTGGCCAGTACTCCTTCAAACTGTTCTCACCGGTAAAGCTCAAGTAACTTATGCATCTTTGCCTCAGGATCAGTCTGATAATTATGATGTAGTTAAGAGCTTGATTCTTAAGGCCTATGAGCTTGTTCCTGAAGCTTATAGAGTAAAATTTAGGGCAACTTACAACCAAGATAAGCAATCCCATGTTGAGTATGCAAAAATCAAAGAAGATCTGTTAGAGCAGTGGTTAAATTCTAAAAATGTGGATTCTGATTTTGGTAAATTTAAGCAGATGATTTTGCTGGAGGATTTCAAAAGGTGTATTTATAAAGATGTAAGCCTATATCTTGACGAGAAATGAATAGATAATTTGTCTGATGCTGCAGTTTTAGCTGATGAATATGTTCTCACTCACAAGAGATATTCTAAAGAAAAAGGGAAAGCTGAAAGTAAGTACGTTGCCTCTACTCAGAGTACAGGTAACAGGAAAGAGAATAAAGATGATGTTTCTCAGGAAGTAAATACCAGCTTCACCTCTAGATTTCAGAAAAGTAAATGTACTTATTGTAGTAAGCTTGGTCATACTACGGAGAAATGTTTCAGGAGACAGCGTGATGTGAACAAAAAGGAGTCTTTAAATATTCAGTCAATTGGTCTAGTGTCTACTCTTGAGAGTTCCCAGAATTTTTTAACTGAGTTAACTGAACCTGCTTTGAGGGGTAACTTAAATTCTCATAATGGAGCTCCTCTTTTGAGCAGTAACGTGGGTGACACTCTCAAGAGTTCATGTGCTAATTTCCTGTCTGATGGTTTTGTCAGTCCTCTGGACAGTAATGACAGGAAATCAGTTCAAATATATCGTGATACAGGTGTTTGCCAATCCCTTATGCTGACCAGTGTTCTAGCCTCTAATGTTAATTCCTCTGATGAAACTGTAATCTTACAAGGTGTAGGGAATAATTACTTCTCTGTCCTTCTGTGCAGAGTGAATTTAGAGTCTGGTTTTGTTAATGGTTCCGTTATGGTTGGGTTGGTTGAGACACTCCCAATGTCAGGTGTAACTTTCTTACTTGGAAATGACATTGGTGGAAGTCAAGTGTGTCCAGCTCCTCAGTTGTCTAGTGAGCCAGTGGCTGCGGCCCAGGATTGTGATGTCCCTGATGTGTTCCCTGCATGTGCTGTCACTAGGGCTAAGTCTAAAGTTACTGGTGATTTAGAGGATAATGATGATGATGATGTTATCCTAGCTGACACTTTTCTTGCTAATTTGGACCACTCACCAGATGAGTCAGTACCCCGTAGTGTTGATAATTTGTCTCGTCAAGAGTTGGTTGATTTGCAGGTTGCTGACCCTGAGTTGAAAGGTCTAGCTAACTCTGCTTACAGTGAAGAAGAGTCAGCCGGTGCTTCTACTTGTTATTATGTAAAGTCAGGAGTACTTATGAGGAAGTGGAGACCCCCAGCAGCATCAGCCGACTGTGAATGGGAGGTTGTACATCAAGTTGTCATCCCTCGTGTTTGTAGGCAGGATATCATTCGAGTGGCTCATGATACCAGTTTGGCAGGACACCTTGGAGTGAGGAAGACTGCGGCACGCATTTTGAAACACTTCTACTGGCCAGGTATCTTCAGGGATGTTTCCTGGTATTGTAAGTCTTGTCACACCTGTCAAGTTGTGGGGAAGTGTAATCAGACCGAAAAGGTTGCACCTCTAGTTCCCAATCCTTCTTTTGAGGCGCCTTTCACCCGTATGTTGGTGGATATTGTGGGCCCTCTTCCTAAAACTTCTTCAGGATTTTCTTATGTGTTGACCCTGATTGATATGGCTACTCGTTATCCTGAAGCCATTCCACTTAGAAACATCTCAGCAAAGAACGTGGTTAAGGAAATGCTAGGGTTCTTCACAAAGTTTGGTCTGCCGAAGGAGGTACAGTCAGACCGGGGAAGTAATTTCATGTCAAACGTTTTCAAGCAGTCTCTGAAAGAGTTGGGCATCACCCAGATCACGTCTTCAGCTTACCATCCCCAGACACAAGGAGCGTTGAAGAGATATCATCAAACACTCAAATCGATGCTCAAGAAATACTGTTTGGAACATCAGAAAGACTGGGATAAAGGTCTTCCATTCGTTGTGTTTGCCGCAAGAGAATCTCCAAATGAATCACTGAGCTTCTCACCTTTTGAACTACTGTTTGGCCATGAAGTAAGAGGACCCCTTAAGTTACTCAAGGAATGCTGGCTGTCGGAGGAAGATGACGTCAACCTGCTGGAGTATGTGATGAAGTTCAAAGAACGGCTGTCCACTGCTTTACAGCTGGCGAGAGAGAATTTAGGAGCTGCTCAGGAGAAGATGAAGACTTGGTATGATAAGAAGTCCAGGTTACGCCACTTTCAGCCAGGAGATCAGGTTTTGATTCTGCTACCAGTTCATGGGCAACCTCTTCAAGCCAAGTTTAGTGGCCCTTATTTCGTGGAGAAGAAACTCAGAGATCTCAACTATGTCATCGCCACACCAGATCGTAGAAAGAGCAAGCAACTATGTCACATCAACATGCCAAAGTTATATCACAGGCGGGACGAAAATAATCCAGTCTGCACTGTAGCTGTTCCACCCGAGTCTACAAGTGAAGTTCTCCCATGCAGCATGAGCCTGAGTGATAGTTTGGGGAAGAATCCTGATATCATGAATGATCTCCAGACTAAGCTTTCTCATCTACCTCCCAAGGAAAGGCAGGAGTTTTCGGCATTACTGCAGGAGTACCCGCAAGTGTTCCGTGCTACTCCAGGAAGAACCACTGTGTTGATGCATGATGTCGATGTTGGAGACGCAAAGCCAATTAAATTGCCTCCTTACCGTGTGAACCCAGTGAAAGTTCCTCTCATCCAGAAGGAGCTTGGCTACCTGTTGGACCACAAGATGATTGAGCCCTGTCAGAGCGAGTGGAGTTCTCCTGTCACTGTAGTCCCTAAGCCAGGTGGGTCACAGAGGCTTTGCATCGACTACAGACGTGTTAATCAGATAACTAAAACAGACACTTACCCTCTCCCTCGTGTGGAAGATTGCATAGACAAGATCGGAAAGGCTAGGTACATAAGTAAGTTTGATTTGTTAAAGGGATACTGGCAAGTACCTATGACTGAACGTGCTAGGGAGATCTCATGTTTTGTAACACTAGGAAAGACTTTTGCATGTTCTGTAATGCCGTATGGTATGAAGAATGCACCAGCCACATTTCAGAAGCTCATGAATGTTGTAACAGAGGGTTTGGCAGGGTGTGTTGTTTATATTGATGATGTATTAATCTTCATTGACAACTGGAAAGATCACCTATGCCATGTCAGTAAATTTCTTGACCGTTTAGTTCATGCTAATCTTGTAGCTAATTTATCAAAGTGTGAGTTTGGTCAAGCTAAAGTTCAGTACCTTGGGTATGTAATTGGTGATGAACATGTTGCACCACCAGGAGCTAAGGTTCAGGTTATAAGTGATCTTCCCAGACCTAAAAGTAGGAAAGAGCTACAAAGATTTTTGGGAATGGTAGGTTATTACAGGAGATTTGTTCTTAACTTTTCAATTCTTGTATCACCACTTACAGACCTACTGAAAAAGGGAGTTAAATTTGTCTGGACCGATAACTGTGAATCCTCTTTCAACAAACTTAAAGCTATTCTATTAAGTCAGCCAGTGCTCGCTACTCCAAAGTTTGCTAAGCCTTTTAAGATGGCTGTTGATGCAAGTGATACAGGAGCTGGGGCTGTTTTGCTGCAAGAGGGTGATCAGGGTATTGAACATCCTGTATCTTATTACAGTAAGAAGTTCACTCCACCTCAAAAGAACTACTCAACTATTGAGAAAGAGCTTTTGGCCTTGATTTTGGATTTACAGCATTTTTCATTTTATTTGTGTTCTGGTTTTGACCCCATAGTCATTTATACCGATCATAACCCACTGAAATTCCTTAGTAAGTTTAAAGATAAAAATCAGAGATTGACAAGTTGGAGTCTACTTCAGGAGTATTCATTAGACATACAACATGTCAAGGGGAAAGAAAATGTTATTGCAGATTGCTTATCTAGACTTTAGACAGATTGTTTTAGAGTAATAAGAAATTTCCTTTGTAAATTTCTTTTTCTTTGTGGGGAGGTGTTACATAGCCTATGATTTCATCATCCTTTGTGTAATTTTAACGCACAGTTGCTGCATGTTTGATCACGAGCGTGTTCTGCCTCAGTCCCCCCCTTCTACCGTTATAGTAGAGTAAGTCGTTCTCTCTGTTATTCAGAGTGGGAATTTCAGCTCTTTGTCCCCATGGCTTCATCTGCGCGTCCTTCTTACAAGTTGTATCAAGCTCTCCTGGCCCCTATATAATGAGCTCAGTCTCTGCATCATTGCCACTTAGATCTGCTCCTCATTTTGTTCACATCTCTGTCCTCCCCTGTACAGTTATTATTATTGTGAATTTCTCAGGAAGTCTCCAACCATCTAACAGCTGTGTGATTTGAGTATAAGTGTTGTTGCATTTTTTCTTGTACTGTGTAGCATAAGGTTAATTCTTAGGCCTAGTGAGGTTTTTGATTAATGTTGGGTTTTATGTCAGTCATTTTTGATAATAGTTTGTATCTGTAATAATTTATCTGGCATTCACTGAGTATTATCTGGTATCTCATTTTATCAGGGCTGACTTAGATAAATTTACTCTTGCTAATTTCGTGTTAATAGAGGCTATTGCAGTTAATCATATATTTAACCTGTTTATTTGCCATTACATTATCCTTATGAGTCCTGAATGTTTTGTTGTTAGTTTGAGCATTAAACTTTAACTTGTAATTTTACCTAACTCTTTTGTTTTGAACCTGGAACTTTACGGGACAGTAGTGACTCTTAGTATTCTCACTTAAAGTGTACGTTATCTTTCTCTGTTCCGTAACAATATATATATATATATATATATATATATATATATATATATATATATATATATATATATATAATTTATATAGTGTTTTTTAATGATGCTAAACTAATCTACATCTTAACCCCTCCGTGGCTCCCGGTGTCGAATGACATTTATCCATTAAATGGCCGCAGGCATCGTTTGAGCGCAGCCTATAAAAAACTGGAAAAATTTTTAGGAAGTGAACGAACGTTCTAAACATCTTCAGACTGACCTACAGTACACTCCCATAAACCCAATCAAGCAGTTCAGAGCCTGCTGCCGTGATGAGTGGATTTTCATTTTTTTTTGCTCCTGGCCATGCCTAAACAAGCACAACTACACCCATTATCTCGACCTAGGCAGAAAATATCATCTTTGTCCTCTCTTGCAAAACACACAACCACCTGTTTATGATTATGAATTAACAGAGGCACGAACAAAAAAAAGACATGAAAATAAGTGGAAAATATATTTTTGCTTTGGTATTCTTTTTTTTTTTAATAACAGAGCAGAGGAAGGAAAAAGAAATGAATAAAAAAGAAAATAATCCATACACCAGATTACTGGTGCCCTCTGTTCATAAAATATCTGTAACAGTTAGACTTGAACAGCTGTAGGTTGAAGTTTGGAGGGAAACAACTCTGGGGAAGCGAGATCCAAAGATATGCAATACGGGGAATGAAAGAATTCTGATAGGCAGAAGTTCTGCAATATGGCTGAGTGACATTCCAGTCATGAGCGCTACCAGATGCCCGTGTAGCACGAGGGGAGGCATGAAGAGGTGGCACCATGGATGCAACATCGTCTGAGCATTTGCCATAAAAATATCTGTAAAATAATGCAAGGGAGGCAAGATTCCTTCTTACTTGTAGCGGAGGTAGTTTATTTGTAATGGCAGGGTTATTAATAATTCTAACAGCTTTGTTCTGAATTTTGTCTAGTTGTTTTAATGCAACCTCTCCACATCCATTCCACAATGGTGAGCAATATTCAAGCTGAGAGTGCACATGACTCTTATAAATTACAGCTAACTGCTCGTCAGTGAAGAAGTTACGGACTCTGTACATTAATCCAAGTTTCTTTGAGGCAGTTTTAGCAAGTGATCTAATACATAAGAGGTCCAGCTGAGGGTACTGTTGAGACGCCGAGAATTTCAATACTTTTGGAGATGGGAATATTAATAGTACTGAAGGTAATATACGAATCTGGCAATATCTGTCTGTTAGTATTTAGTTCTATTAGCATTAAATGAGACAAGGTTGTTTTGTCCCCATTCACTGATTGTAGATAGGTCTTGATTTATGGAGATGGCTGTACTGAGTTGAGAGGTAGAGATATTAGACTTTGTAAATGGGTGTCTGAGTGCGAATGAACTATGCTGTGTTGAGTCATCTGCGTATGAGTGGATGGGATTGTGAATGACAAATAAGAGATCATTAATATGAACCAGGAACAGGGTTGGGGCCAGAACTGATCCCCGCAGCACACCAGCGTTAAGTGAGTGGTAATTGGAATATATATCATCTACTTTTACTCTTATTTTCCTGTCACTGAGATACGAGGAAATCAAAGGAACAAAAGACGTTAGTCCATAGCATGGGAGTTTGGACAGCAGGGAACGGTGCCATACTCTATCGAAAGCTTTAGAAATATCAAGGGCTACTGCATGAGTTTCTCCATGTAGGTCAATTGATTGATGAATGGTATGAGTTAGGAGATTAAGTATGTCATTGGTGGATCTTTACCTATTTGCTCTAGTTTTTGCAATGGTTTGGATCATTTGAGGCAGTGCGCCTTGCAGAAAACTGTGAAAACTTTCGGGAAGGGAAAGAACATCTAGGACATGAGACTGACCTTGTCTTCGCCCTCTCACATAATTATCATCTGTCAGTTCACCACCTTGTGCCGTGACGAGTGGATGTACGATTTTTTTTGCTCGTGGCCATGCCTAAAAACACATAGTTACACCCATTATCTCGACCCAGACAGAAAATCTTTTCCTCCCTTGCAAAACACACGCAACAACCCTGTTTACGAGACAGCAACATATATTGCGAAAATTACAAGGTAAAATGATAGAGAAAGGTGAACGTGTTGTTATGGAAAAAATAAGTTTTCCCCCTTCTGTAAACGTATTATTTCTTCTTTGTCTCTATATTCATAATAATTAGATTTATTCACAGTTATGAAACTGCATTACGATTCTATAATGGAAAAATTAACTCGAAACTACCATAAACATATTTTATATCAAAAAGGTGAAAAAATATTCATATAATTTTTTTTCCAGCCATTCCTATCATATTATGTACCGTAAAACACCCTAACTTCGGACATTTATTATGTTTGAATGAATAACTCTGTGTAAAATGGTGCAATTTTATCCCTTTTGGTGTCATGTGGTAGCCAGGGACAGTACCTACTGAATCCATATAATTAAAAAAAATTAGCTATGCTGAACTTTTTTTTTTCATTTTCAAGTGGTCGAAGTTAGGAACAAATTTCCTAACTTCGGACAGCTCTTCCAAACTTCGGACATCCATGTTTTTGCCCTTTAAACATGAGAACGGTTAATAGCACCTATCTTTGGACACACTGTCCAAAAATTGGACACTTTAGAAGTTTTTAGAAAATGTAAAAAAAACAAAAACAAAAAATTGGGCACTCGTGGCCCTAGTTATACATATATAGTCTATCTATCTATAGCCCGACGCCCTAATCCCGCAAAGGGTGGCCGTAATGTAAAAATTAACTCGAAACTACCATAAACATATTTTATATCAAAAAGGTGAAAAAATATTCATATAATTTTTTTTCCTGCCATTCCTATCATATTATGTACCGTAAAACACCCTAACTTTGGACATTTTTTATGTTTGAATGAATAACTCTGTGTAAAATGGTGCAATTTTATCCCTTTTGGTGTCATGTGGTAGCCAGGGACAATACCTACTGAATCCATATAATTAAAAAAAATTAGCTATGCTAAACTTTTTTTTTTTTTTTCATTTTCAAGTGGTCGAAGTTAGCTCATAAATTGAGATCATATTAAGATGCATCATATCGCATTGTGAGTGAGGTATTCTGGCCATAAATATAACTAAGAATTATTCAGAAACTTTTTCAGACGAAAAAATTACATTAAAATGCATTGCATATCTTCCAAACTGTAAGGGAATCTGACCTCTTATTCCTAAACAAAACTTCACTTAATTATCAAGTAGCTACCTCACTGGCTTAACAAGTGCATACTGAAATAATATGTTAAACACTTCTTACTGGTTCTAATGACACCCACACACCCATTAACATGCACACAAATCAACAGACACACTCACACACAGGCACAAGTTATGAAGGCACCATGGAACATTTTAACGAGCAACACACTTTGGTCTTACACACACACACAGAAACAAGCATCCCAAATAGGCCTGTGGTTGTAAACACACACACACGCACACACACACACACACACACACACACACACAAGGAGTCAACGAGAACAGATGTCCGCCGAAAGCGCTCCATACCAAGCCAGCATGGCCAGTGGCATTAGCTAAATTAGTATTTTTATATGAGTCAAGCTCTGTACCAGGTTAGACTAAATGATTTTTTATTTAAAAAAAAAAAATAATAAGTTTAAACAAGACTTGTTCAAACAGAAAAGAGAACCGAGTGGTGAAAGAATGCGCTCAGTCAGCTGAGGTTTGTTTAGACTACAACTGCCCCAGGGAATGTACACTAAGTACTCTGTGCTTTTAGTATTGCGAAATGGATACATACTTTAGTAAAGCAAATTTCGAAAAGAAAAGGGATAAAGGTAGAAAGCAAGATGATGATTTCTACCAAGAACTGGTTGAAATGGAGACTCACAATAGACTGGTTGAACGTGTACACAAACTGGAGATGGCTTTCAAAAATGAAATTGATGAAATAAAGAAGCAGATGCACTTGCAAAAAGAAGAAATAGAAAAACTAGGAAGGGAGGCCAACAAGAAAGACACAACCATCAGTGAACTAACAGTGGAACTGAGTACACTTAGGAAGAAAATTTGTGAAATGGCAAGTACAGTAGTCAGTCACGAGAGTATTATGGAAGAGTTCAAAAATGATACAGAGACAATTAGGCAAGTAAGCAGTCTGATAGACCAGAGCAGTGATATTGAGGATAAGATAACACAGGTGAATGAAGCTGTGCAAAGCTACAAAAATGATGTGGAAACCACGTATGCTGAAATGGTGAAAGTAAAAAAAGACTTAGAAACAAGGGTAGAGGAAAAAAGTATTAAAAAGGAAGTGAAAAGAATAATCCAAAACAACCCAAAGTTAGTCAGATTTTCAATAGATATCAACAAATCTATAGTAATCACTGGTATAGAAGAGGAAAAAGTAAAAAACAAGATCACAAGAGACAAAAAGGAGATGGCAAATGTAATGAGCTTACTGAAAGATCAGAGGAAATCTTTAGTAATCCATTCTTTCCACATAACCATACCATCTCAGGACACACTCTTAGATTCTGGTGTCCACCAACTTCCTCACTCCACACCTTTCACGAATCACATTATTTCGTATCCTATCCACCCTCTATACTCTACATACATTGCTCAGCAGTCCCATCTCGACTGCTCTTACTCTTGATTTTCATTTTCATGCCACACCATAGTCTCACTCCCATATGTTGGTGCTGGCACTAACACTCCCTCATGTAAGCCTCGTGCAGCTGCAACACTCAAGCCTCTGTTTCTTATCAAGGCCTTCATATATATATATATATATATATATATATATATATATATATATATATATATATATATATATATATATATATATATATATATATATATATATATTGTTTTTTTTTTTTAATCATTGACTAGTGGTGTGGTATACATTGCCCACTGCATCTGACTACACGTTGGCATGAATTCAAAAATATTTACCGGAGGGGGTTTTCATCACCCAGCATTGCTCTTCTCTCCTCCCCTCCCACTAGCTTGGAAGGCTGCTGCTGTCGACGGTGGAGACCCCCCCCCCTCCAATACACTGGCCTATTTCGAACATTGCTCCAGAGGAGCAAACAGATAATGCTGGTAATAGAACAAATTTTTCTACAGCCACATGGCCAGGTGGCACCAGCAACCTCCCCGAGAAACATTTAGGATCACATGGCATCCAGTCCTTCACAAACATCAATGACCCAACACATCCTTCTTCGTATGGACCCATAAAACTACTTAGCAAAGCATCCTAGATACCTGAAAGCCTAATTCTTTACAATCACACCTCATGTCCCCCTTGCTCCCTCGCAACAAAGCCTTAGAACGCACTCCAACCTCACAAAACACGCAGCTCATGGCATCGACTCCGCAAGACCTGCACTAAAGTATGCCTTTATTAATTTTTTTTTTTTTACCAACAGACAGTAGTAGTAGTTGATGCCATCCATTTATGAAAAATTAACACCAAAATCAACAACACAAACTTGTTGAACAGTACCAAACGCTGACTTGCTAATTACTTATCTGGTAGGATAGCACAAATAAATTATCACACTCTGGGGCAAGTCATCACCAACACAAAGCTCTGCTAACAGAGTTCCTCAGGGCTCCATTCTTTTAACCACACTTTTACATGCATGATATTCTCACACCCCAACTGTTCACAAACATTGCCTTATTCACAGATAACAACCATAACCACACACACCATAATGCAGACACAACCTACACTCTGCAACAAGACTACCTCAACACACTTCAGGTAAGGTCAGGAACAACAGGCTGACGATCACATCAGCCATATCCGCCACTACATTGATCATCATCAACAACCATTAACACAGATACGAGTATACCTCTAACAGCACACTTAATAATGTCGCAGTGCCATATATCCCCTCCACCAGAACCTTGGAGACATAATTATGACAATGGACTCACCCTGCACGAGCACGTTTACATGACATCAAGAGCCAGTGCATTCTTCAGACTCAACAACCCAGGGGGAATTACAGGGACATATACTGGGTAACGAAAAGAAACACTCTCACTTCTCCACAAACAATATATCATACTACAGATGTTCTATGCCTTCCCAGCATGGACCTCCATACTATCCAGCCTCCACTCCAACACTTTGTAGACCATACAGAGCAATGCTTTATGCATCATCACTGGCTGCAATAGCACCTCTCCTACAGTCCATCTTCACTTTAAAATCAAAGGTCTCTTTGTTAGAAAAATCTTGACACAGAATCACATAATTCTACGCAGTACCCTGTACACACAAAAAACACCCCTGTCTTTATATGATAAAGCCATGCACCACAATAATTATAGGCTACACGTAAAACAAATTCCAAGATATCTTCAACAATGTTCCACCTCTGAATATACCAACAGTAACAAGGAAGGAACATTTATGTTAGTGGTTTCCAATCTTTTCAAATTAACACTCCTTCTTCTTCCCATTCAATGAGGTTTTCACCATTCCTCAGTCCCTTTTCCTCGACTACATTTGTGGAAGTCACATAAAAGTCATTAGTATCCAAGAGGACTGACATCTATCTATCCACACACACACACACACACACACACACACATACACACACACACACACACACACATTATATATATATATATATATATATATATATATATATATATATATATATATATATATATATATATATATATATATATATATATATATATATATAGGGCACGTTCTGTCTGTTCACGAACTACTCCCTCAATTTTCATTTAACCTGGCCTTACCCTACATATTTGGAATCCTTATGACCCAAGGAAGGCTTTAAGACCAAAAAGACCCATGGTTTGAGGGAGGGAGGCAGAGTCAGATAAATAAGGAGAGAGAGAGAGAGAGAGAGAGAGAGAGAGAGAGAGAGAGAGAGAGAGAGAAAGATGCGGGGAAGGGACAGGACTAGGAAGATAAATAAGGAGGGGGAGAGGGAACGCCGGGTACCCCTGCAAGCATATATGTCTATATTAATACAGGCGAGTGTTTGTAAGTTTGTTACCTAGAAACTCAGCGCCCTTAGGGTCTACCCCCACATATGATACATATTCTGAATCATCATGATCCAGGGAGTGTTTTGATATATAATTTATTAAGATTAATTGTATGTTGAAAAGTTACATTAAGTATATTGACCGAAGGCCCCAACAGCCCTCCACAGGAGTTAGCCGAAAAAGCCATTTCAGCTAGTAATTATATATATATATATATATATATATATATATATATATATATATATATATATATATATATACAGTATATATATATATATATATATAATATATATATATATATATATATATATACAGTATATATATATATATATATATATATATAGAGAGAGAGAGAGAGAGAGAGAGAGAGAGAGAGATATTGTTACATAGCCTATGATTTCATCATACTTTGTACAATTCTAACGTACAGTGTGCTGCATGTTTGATCACGATTCGCCTCGTGGCTTCCATAGTGACCGGACTTGCGTGTTCTGCCTCACTCCCCCCTTCTACCCCTTGTAGTAGAGTAAGTCGTTCTTTCTGTTGTTCAGAGCAGTATTGTCAACTCTTTGTCCCCTATGGCTTCATTTGCGCGTCCTTCTTACAAGTTGTATCAAGCTCTGCCGGCCCCTATATAATGAGCTCAGTCTGTGCATTAATTGCCACTTAGATCTACTCCTCATTTTGTTCACATCTCTGTCCTCCCCTGTACAGTTGTTATTATTTTTGTGAGTGCTCAGGAAGTCTCCAACGATCTAGCTGCTGTGTAATTTGAGTATAAGTGTTATTACATTTTTTTTCTTGTACTGTATAGCATAAGGTGTTGATTCGTAGGCCTGGTAAGGTTTTTGTGATTCATGTGGAGTTTTTGGTGTCAGCCATTATTAATAATATTTTGTATCTGTAATAATATATCTTGCATTAACTGAGCATTATCCGGTTTTCTCATTTTATCAGGCCTGACTTAGATAAATTTACTCTTGCTAATTTCGTGTTAATAGAGGCTATTGCAGTTAACCATATATTTAACCTGTTTTTTTGCCATTACATTACCCTTATGAGTCCTGAATGTTTAGTTGTTAGTTTGTGCATTAAACTTTAACTTGTAATTTTACCTAAGTCTTTTGTTTTGAACCTGGAACATTGCGGGGCAGTAGTGATTTTAGTATTCTCACTTGAAGTGTTCATTATCTCTGTTCCGTAACATAAATTTGGCGACCTCTTATCAGGATATTCAGGATATTATCATAAGGATATTGCTTGATATTTTGTGACTGTGATTTATTCATGATGTCTACTATTACTACGCTTGATGAAGCCAAAGATTTTTTGTCAAATGTGCAAACAGTGTGTGATGTAGAAAACAGAACAAAGAATGAACTTAAGCTTGTTGCTCAACAATTGGGAATTGCTGTTCGCTCTCATCATTCTAAAGATCAAATTGTTGACATGATTAATAAAAGCTTGTTTGATGTAACTCCTCCAGATGAGCAAACTCAGATTGAAATAGCTAAGTTACAGCTAGCCCTGCAGGAGGCTCGTGCTAAGAAGGCTGAGTTTCAGGCACGTTCTAAGGAGGCTGAGTCTCAGGCTCGTATTCAGGAGGCACAGGCACAGGCTCAGGCACAAATTGAATTAGCTAGGATTCAGGCAGACCATGAGTATCGCATGAAAAAAGGTGGAACTGGAACATCTAGCTCTGATGATCTTGATGTGGCTAAAAATGTTAAACTTGTCCCTCCTTTTAATGAATCTGATTTAACAAAGTATTTTCAGTTGTTTGAGAGGGTAGTTACAGGTTTTAATTGGCCCAAAAAGTATTGGCCAGTACTCCTTCAAACTGTTCTCACCGATAAAGCTCAAGTAACTTCTGCATCTTTGCCTCAGGATCAATCTGATAATTATGATGTAGTTAAGAGCTTGATTCTTAAGGCCTATGAGCTTGTTCCTGAAGCCTATAGAGTAAAATTTAGGACAACTTATAAGCAAGATAAGCAATCCCATGTTGAGTATGCAAAAATCAAAGAAGATCTGTTAGAGCAGCGGTTAAATTCTAAGAATGTGGATTTTGATTTTGATAAATTTAAGCAGATGATTTTGCTGGAGGACTTCAAAAGGTGTATTAATAAAGATCTAAGCCTATATCTTGATGAGAACAGAATAGATAATTTGTCTGATGCTGCAGTTTTAGCTGATGAATATGTTCTCACTCACAAGAGATATTCTAAAGAAAAAAGGAAAGCTGAGAGTAAGTACGTTGCCTCTACTCAGAGTACAGGTAACAGGAAAGAGAATAAAGATGATGTTTCTCAGGAAGTAAATACCAGCTCCACCTCTAGATTTCAGAAAAGTAAATGTACTTATTGTAGTAAGCTTGGTCATACTACGGAGAAATGTTTCAGGAGACAGCGTGATGTGAACAAAAAGGAGTCTTTAAATATTCAGTCAATTGGTCTAGTGTCCACCCTTGAGAGTTTTCAGAATTCTTTAACCGAGTTATTGAACCTGCTTTGAGGGGTAAAT
Source organism: Coenobita brevimanus (assembly GCF_032717465.1). NCBI lineage: Eukaryota > Metazoa > Arthropoda > Malacostraca > Decapoda > Coenobitidae > Coenobita > Coenobita brevimanus. The sequence continues at coordinate 23,935,744 of NC_137033.1, forward strand.
TAAATTCTCATGATGAAGCTCCTCTTTTGAGCAGTAACGTGGGTGACACTCTCAAGAGTTCATGTGCTAATTTCCTGTCTGATGGTTTTGTCAGTCCTTTGGACAGTAATAACAGGAAATCAGTTAAAATATATCGTGATACAGGTGCTTGCCAATCCCTTTTGCTGACCGGTGTTCTAGGCTCTAATGTTAATTCCTCTGATGAAACTGTAATCTTACAAGGTGTAGGGAATAATTACTTCTCTGTCCCTCTGTGCAGAGTGAATTTAGAGTCTGGTTTTGTTAATGGTTCCGTTATGGTTGGGTTGGTTGAGACACTCCCAATGTCTTACTTGGAAATGATATTGGTGGAAGTCAAGTGTGTCCAGCTCCTAAGTTGTCAAGTGAACCAGTGACTGCGACCCAGGATTGTGATATCCCTGATGTGTTCTCTGCATGTGCTGTCACTAGGGCTAAGTCTAAAGTTACTGGTGACTTAGAGGATAATAGCGATGATGATGTTATCCTAGCTGACACTTTTCTTGCTAATTTGGACCACTCGCCAGATGAGGCAGTACCCCGTAGTGTTGATAATTTGTCTCGTCAAGAGTTGGTTGAGTTGCAGGTTGCTGACCCTGAGTTGAAAGGTCTAGCTAACTCTGCTTGCAGTGAGGAAGAGTCAGCTGGTGCTTCTACTTGTTATGATATAAAGTCAGGAGTACTTATGAGAATGTGGAGACCCCCAACAGCATCAGCCGACTGTGAATGGGAGGTTGTACATCAAGTTGTCATCCCTCGTGTTTGTAGGCAGGATATCATTAGAGTGGCTCATGATTCCAGTTTGGCAGGACACCTTGGAGTTAGGAAGACTGTAGCACGCATTGTGAAACACTTCTACTGGCCAGGTATCTTCAGAGATGTTTCCTGGTATTGTAAGTCTTGTCACACCTGTCAAGTTGTGGGGAAGTGTAATCAGACCGAAAAGGTTGCACCTCTAGTTCCCATTCCTCCTTTTGAGGCGCCTTTCATCCGTGTGTTGGTGGATATTGTGGGCCCTCTTCCTAAGACTTCTTCAGGATTTTCTTATGTGTTGACCCTGATTGATATGGCTACTCGTTATCCTGAAGCCATTCCACTTAGAAATATCTCAGCAAAGAACGTGGTTAAGGAAATGCTAGGGTTCTTCACCAAGTTTGGTCTGCCCAAGGAGGTACAGTCAGACCGGGGAAGTAATTTCATGTCAAATGTTTTCAAGCAGTCTCTGAAAAAGTTGGTCATCACCCAGATCATGTCTTCAGCTTACCATCCCCAGACTCAAGGAGCGTTGGAGAGATATCATCAAACACTCAAATCGATGCTCAGGAAATACCGTTTGGAACATCAGAAAGACTGGGATAAAGATCTTCCATTCGTTGTATTTGCCGCAAGAGAATCTCCAAATGAATCACTGGGCTTCTCACCCTTTGAACTACTGTTTGGCCATGAAGTAAGAGGACCCCTTAAGCTACTCAAGGAATGCTGGCTGTCGGAGGAAGATGACGTCAACCTGCTGGAGTATGTGACGAAGTTCAAAGAACGGCTGTCCACTGCTTTACAGCTGGCGAGAGAGAATTTAGGAGCTGCTCAGGAGAAGATGAAGACTTGGTATGATAAGAAGTCCAGGTTACGCCACTTTCAGCCAGGAGATCAGGTTTTGATTCTGCTACCGGTGCATGGGCAACCTCTTCAAGCCAAGTTTAGTGGTCCTTATTTCGTGGAGAAGAAACTCAGTGATGTCAACTATGTCATCGCCACACCAGATCGTAGAAAGAACAAGCAACTTTGTCACATCAACATGCTAAAGTTATATCACAGGCGGAACGAAAATAACCCAGTCTGCACTGTAGCTGTTCCACCCGAGTCTGCAAGTGAAGTTCTCCCATGCAGTGTAAGCCTGAGTGATAGTTTGGGGAAGAATCCTGATATCATGAATGATCTCCAGACTAAGCTTTCTCATCTAGCTCCCGAGGAAAGGCAGGAGTTTTTGGCATTACTGCAGGACTACCCGCAAGTGTTTCGTGCCAGGCCAGGAAGAACCACTGTGTTGATGCATGGTGTCGATGTTGGAGATGCAAAGCCAATTAAACTGCCTCCTTACCGTGTGAACCTAGTGAAAATTCCTCTCATCCAGAAGGAGCTTGGCTACCTGTTGGACCACAAGATGATTGAGCCCTGTCAGAGCGAGTGGAGTTCTCCTGTCACTGTAGTCCCTAAGCCAGGTGGGTCACAGCGGCTTTGCATCGACTACAGACGTGTTAATCAGATAACCAAAACAGACACCCTCTCCCTCGTGTGGAAGATTGCATAGACAAGATCGGAAAGGCTAGGTACATAAGTAAGTTTGATTTGTTAAAGGGATACTGGCAAGTACCTATGACTGAACGTGCTAGGGAGATCTCATGTTTTGTAACACTAGGAAAGACTTTTGCATGTTCTGTAATGCCATATGGTATGAAGAATGCACCAGCCACATTTCAGAAGCTCATGAATGTTGTAACAGAGGGTTTGGCAGGGTGTGTTGTTTATATTGATGATGTATTAATATTCAGTGACAACTGGAAAGATCACCTATGCCATGTCAGTAAATTTCTTGAGCGTTTGGTTCAGGCTAATCTTGTAGCTAATTTATCAAAGTGTGAGTTTGGTTAAGCTAAAGTTCAGTACCTTGGGTACGTAATTGGTGATGGACACGTTGCACCACCAGGAGCTAAGGTTCAGGTTATAAGTGATCTTCCCAGACCTAAAAGTAGGAAAGAGCTACAAAGATTTTTGGGAATGGTAGGTTATTACAGGAGATTTGTTCTTAACTTTTCAATTCTTGTATCACCACTTACAGACCTACTGAAAAAGGGAGTTAAATTTGTCTGGACCGATAACTGTGAATCCTCTTTCAGCAAACTTAAAGCTATCCTATTAAGTCAGCCAGTGCTCGCTACTCCAAATTTTGCTAAGCCTTTTAAGATGGCTGTTAACGCAAGTGATACAGGAGCTGGGGCTGTTTTGCTGCAAGAGGATGATCAGGGTATTGAACACCCTGTATCTTATTACAGTAAGAAGTTCACTCCACCTCAAAAGAACTACTCAACTATTGAGAAAGAGCTTTTAGCCTTGATTTTGGGTTTACAACATTTTTCATTTTATTTGTGTTCTGGTTTTGACCCCATAGTCATTTATACCGATCATAACCCACTGAAATTCCTTAGTAAGTTTAAAGATAAAAATCAGAGATTGACAAGATGGAGTCTACTTCTTCAGGAGTATTCATTAGACATACAACATGTCAAGGGGAAAGAAAATGTTATTGCAGATTGCTTATCTAGACTTTAGACAGATTGTTTTAGAGTAATAAGAAATTTCCTTTGTAAATTTCTTTTTTTTTTTTGTGGGGAGGTGTTACATAGCCTATGATTTCATCATCCTTTTGTATAATTCTAACATACAGTGTGCTGCATGTTTGATCACGATTCGCCTCGTGGCTTCCATAGTGACCGGACTTGCGTGTTCTGCCTGACTCCCCCCTTCTCCCCCTTGTAGTAGAGTAAGTCGTTCTTTCTGTTGTTCAGAGCAGGATTGTCAACTCTTTGTCCCCTATGGCTTCATTTGCGCGTCCTTCTTACAAGTTGTATCAAGCTCTGCCGGCCCCTATATAATGAGCTCAGTCTGTGCATTAATTGCCACTTAGATCTACTCCTCATTTTGTTCACATCTCTGTCCTCCCCTGTACAGTTGTTATTATTTTTGTGAGTGCTCAGGAAGTCTCCAACGATCTAGCTGCTGTGTAATTTGAGTATAAGTGTTATTACATTTTTTTTCTTGTACTGTATAGCATAAGGTGTTGATTCGTAGGCCTGGTAAGGTTTTTGTGATTCATGTGGAGTTTTTGGTGTCAGCCATTATTAATAATATTTTGTATCTGTAATAATATATCTTGCATTAACTGAGCATTATCCGGTTTTCTCATTTTATCAGGCCTGACTTAGATAAATTTACTCTTGCTAATTTTGTGTTAATAGAGGCTATTGCAGTTAACCATATATTTAACCTGTTTTTTTGCCATTACATTATCCTTATGAGTCCTGAATGTTTAGTTGTTAGTTTGTGCATTAAACTTTAACTTGTAATTTTACCTAACTCTTTTGTTTTGAACCTGGAACTTTGCGGGGCAGTGGTGATTTTAGTATTCTCACTTGAAGTGTTCATTATCTCTGTTCCGTAACAATATATATATATATATATATATATATATATATATATATATATATATATATATATATATATATATTATATATAAAGGACGTTTCCCGATATTTACCATAGCGGGTACGAGTCAAGAGTTGCCAATTTGCCTGCTGTTTGTAAGCGTAGTTGTTTCGAACGCTATGCATTAATTTTTGTGCTCTTTTTCTTTATAATGTTTTATTTGAGTGATTGCTTGTTAAATCATGTAATTTAAGTTCATATGGTAAATGATTTAGAGTGTTATGTAATGTAAGACAGCTTTTGCATGTTTTAATTGTCTCCGAATTGGTAATTGTGCTGTCTCTAGAATACACCAGGATTGTGAAGATGATTCTCGAACAATGCAAGTTTATATAAGGATGGATAAGAGACTAGAACGAGTTCAGTCTGGCGTCAGGTCAGTTTGAGTGTAGTGTAGTGTCAGTGCAGTACTGTTAGTGAAGTTTGTGAAGTGTTGCTGGCAAGCGTTAAGTGTAATTACAGTTGAAGATAATCTTAGGTAAAATACACACCTCCGCCGCCACCGGACCAACCACCCCGCCACCACCCACCCCACTACCGAACCGCAGCCCGACCACCACCCCAGGAGGACACCACAGCAGGCCAGGTCAGGGTGAGACTGACCCAGAGTGAGAAGGGCGCCGGGGCGCCCCTACCTTGAGTCCCTCTTCCGCTCAAATGACCCGACAACAACCAAGCAGGAATGAGAGACGACCCTGCTAGCGGAGCAGCCTTCACCAGGTTCGGGGTGGGACTGCTCCAGGTACAGTCCCATACAACGCTGCGGTAATGGCCACAGTACGTGCCAGGGAGGTAGCGGCCACAGTATGCCCCTCAGTTGTTGCCCCCTGTAGCGCCGCCACAACGGCCACAGTATGTGTGGGGGAAGGAGCGGCCACAGTATGCCCGTCAGCTACAGCCACGCCTGGAGACGGCCTCAGAGCATTAGCTATTGAGTGCACTCCGACTGGCAAAGGAAGGAGTAGTGGAGCCGCGACAACGGCCACAGTACGTGTCAGGGAGAGAGCGGCCACAGTACGCCCCTCATCCATTACCTCCTCCTCCTACGGGAGTAACACCGCGGTAACAGCCACAGTACGTACCAAGGAGGGAGCGGCCACAGTATGCCCCTCAGTTACGTCCTGTTGGGCAGGCAGAGCAGCAACAACGGCCACAGTACGTGTTGGGGAGGGAGCGGCCACAGTAGGTCCCTCATCTGCCTCTTCCTCCTTCAGGGGCAGAGCCGCCACAACGGCCACAGTACGTGTGGGGGAAGGAGCGGCCACAGTACGCCCTTCAGCTGCTACCCTTAGGGACTGCGAAACTGCCACAATGGCCACAGCACGTGTGGGGGAAGGATCGACCACAGTACACCCTTCATTCGTAGTCTCTAGGCTTTTCCCGGAGGAGAAGGTCCCTTGCGCGGCCAGCTCACTACCTCTCGGCTGCATGGGACTCCCTTCCCTCTCTCCCTCCAGATGTGGTTCCCTGGAGGTGCTGTTGTTCCAAGAGTGGTGGCGAGGTCCTGTCCCAGTCCTGTGGCCAACCCCTGGACGACACCGGCCCTTTACGGATGCCCGGCTGAGGAGGCACCGCAGTCCACTCCTGACGGTGCCACGCTCTGTAGGCGACCACAGCACCCAGACTCCCAGGGCCAGTAAGCAGGCCCCAGAGCAGAACCGCTCGGGCCCCACTCTCCCATGGGCCTCTGCCCGCAGTAAGAGGTGGCAGGGCCGTCTACTGAAGCTGTTTGACCCCAGCCCCGAGGGCCACCTACCAGGTCGAGGCCCCCAGACAGGAGGGCCTCCCTGCACCCCACCGACGAGGCCCCAGCACGAGGGCCACCTATCAGGTTGAGGCCCCCAGACGGGAGGGCCTCCCTGCACCCCCCTGATGAAGCAGGCCTGGGCAGTGAAACCCCTGCAGGTGGTACATTGCCTCCTGCAGGAGGGCTCCCCAGAAGGGCCAAGTCCCATGCCCGGACGCCACCTCTGTTAGCCCAAGGACCAGGGGCATAGTGGCGACTTCAACGCACCTCCTGAGTCGTGCCTAAGTGAGTAAAAGAGACAGTGACAGTGGGACCATGAAAATATAATATAAAGTGACAAACAGTGCATATCCATACAAGGGCAGAAATCAAGGGTCAATGAGCACGGATTGTAAGACAACTGTGATATATAGAAAACACTGTGACTATACTAGTGGCGCCCCGAAAAAGACTAAGTTCAGCCAGCAGAGGCTAAACCAGTGAAGTAGTGTCGCCGCGACTAAGTGACAATTTCGAGTGCTGCGGCTCACGCCATATCAAATGTATAGTAATATCGACCCAACTGACACTTTATTCCATTCCCATGTAGTGCATCCAGTAGAGTATATTAAATGACAGTTATGCCTAAAAACTAACACCTATGCCGTGCTCTAGTGACTGACAAAATCTGTATAAGCGATCACCATTATAATCTGCCCCCGACATCACTGTTGTGTTTGTGCATTTTGTATCTGAAACCAAACTCTCACCCTGTCCATCATGTATCCAGTGTCTCTTTGTTTGCATATTGTAAAGTGTGTTGAATTAAGACAATAGCTGTGTTAAGGTATACTGCAGAGTTTTTATGCCTTGTTCCTTTGTTGGTGCTTTACTTCCAGTCCAGAAAGAGGACCCCGCTCAGCCGCGGGCATTTTTAGGACGAGAGGTCGGACTAAAAACACCCCGCATAACATTCGGTATTTGAGAAAACAGTGAAGTGTCAAGCATTAGGTGTAATAGCAGTTAGTAAAGTATGTATAGCTCCAGTGCTTGTGAGAACAGTCAAGTTGGAAAGCAGTAAGTGGAATGACCTGGAAAATAAAGACAGTGAACATTAAGGAGCCAGTGTTCATTTTCACCTCAGATGATCTTGTGTACTGTACACCTAAAGGCTGACCATAGGAAAAACAACTCACTGGGCAACGTCCTTCCTACACGGAACTACTGCTGTTGGAGCCTGTGGCACTGTGAGGTGCAGACGTAACACTGGTGTCAGGAATGTAGGATAATTTCAGTGCTGCAGTGAGCCTAACTTTCAACATGGAAGCAGAAGGTGTGAAGACAAGATCTCGAGCTGGGCAGGAGGAGGAAATTTCCCTGGTGACAACTGTAAAGCTAATACAAGTGCAAAGTAGTGAACAATTACAGGCATAGAATGAAGGATGGAAACAACTCCAAGAACAATTACAGACACTGAGTGAAAGACAGAAAAAACTCGAAGAACAAGTACAAGCATGATGTGAACTACTGAAGGCAAATAGGGAACTACTAAAGGCACAACGTGAAGAACAAAAAGAATGATATGAGGAACTTCAAGAGGCATCAGAGGAGCAACAGAGGGAAATACAACCGAGGATGCAAGAACAGCTAGATGCTTTCATGGGGGAAATGAAGGAAGAACAGCAACAGCTTAACCCGCCCTGTCCCGACCGATTTTCCACCACTGACCCCCCAATCCTGACCATTTTTGGATTTTTTTTTTTTTGGCTCAAACCTCTGCTTTTGGTGAGAAACATCGAAAATTCATAGATAAATCACTCACCTGAGGTTTAAAATACCGAATACAGGTAGAAGTACCCCTTACCTTACTGAGTTTTCTATCAGGCTGGCTCCAAAGAAAACGAATTCTATGGGAGGGTAACTATTCCACACCACTCATAAACGATATTTATTTATTTATTTGGTACGAATTTATATGTAGTGCGAGAGTATATTGGTTTTCACACAGTAATATAGGCAATTTAAGCATTGTTTCACTCACCAAACACATCAACATACCTGACCTTTTTTGGCGACATTACCTGATCATCATTTCTGACTATTTCTTCCTCTAATGCTATGTAAACTTTGTCCTCCACATTGCCATCAATTGGGGAATCACTCTGGCCTTGAATTTCGTACCGTGGCACGACATGTCTTTACTGGCCAGGTCACTGGTAACAGGTGAATTTCTGAGACAATGACCTGCAGGGGGGGAGGTCATGCAGGGTAAGGCATTATCCCTGCCTGGCGTCTTGTAGAGGAAGGTGTTCCGTGTATACGTACAAAAAAATCACGCACGAAATTTGAAAAATGTGCAAATGACAGACGTTGCAATTGTTGCATGTTTATATACGTCAACAGGACTCACTGTGACAAAACGTTCGGATGTATATATACGTTAACAGGACACGGCAGGTTAAGAAGGAAGTAGATGCCAAGCTTGAGCAGCTGCAGTATGAGATAAGCAACAATGTGATGGTGTATAAACAGCATGTAAGTGACCAGTTGAAGACAATTAGTGAGGAAATAGTGACGGAGTGCAGACAGCATGTAAATAACCAGTTGAGGCATGTAGTTGACCATGTGAAGATAATTAGTGAGAAAATGGATGCTGTAGAGAAATATTGCACTGCTCAGCCCCAGTTTAGTGTACATGGAGCATATGATGGTATTGGACAGCGTATGGTGAATCTTGACGAATCCCATACATCTAAAGGTAGCATTACAGGACTGAATAATCAGAATGTAGGAGATTTAAGTCCTGGACTTAATTATGATGCCCCAGTTTTTAGGCCCCAAACCAATGAAGTGCATGGTTATAATGGGGGTCCAATTAAAAAGAAACCTCAGGAATTTGATGGTAGAGTATCTCAGGAAGCTTACTGTGCACAGTTTGAGTTGTGGCTCAGAATGGTTGGGATGATAAGAAGAAGGATGCAGAAGACCCACCACTGAAGAAATGCAGGAGAACTTTGATGAACAGTGTGCGAGAAGACAGAAGAACAGATGGCAAGGAGTGTAGTGGAATGAGAAGAATGCTGCCCCTCACGGGGCTCAAGTATCTGGCAGTGGCTTCGGTCGCCCGGGCAAGTACCACATCTCCCAACACAACACACACAACAACACCGTTTTTTCTACACTGAGAAATGACTCCCCGGCTGTCATTTCTCAACGACTTCTTCTAGCTGGGGACATTGAGAGCAATCCAGGACCCACCAACAAACACATATGTCCAATATGCTCAAAACCTATCACGTCGAGCCGACAGACAAAGGGTTCAGTTCAGTGCAGTTCCTGCAAGAACTGGACCCATTACACCTGCACAACACTTGCATCCAGAAAACATTACACAAACACCTGGACCTCCTCCTTATGCTCCTTCCCCCCATCCACCAACCCCCCTTCCAATCCTACTCCTACTTCCTTCACACCTCCACAGCCAAACCCACTGATCCTTCCCACACCATCCAGTCCCCCAGCTCCTCCCATTCCATCCCATCCTAATCCACCTCAACCCTTACCTCCATCACAACCTACTCCTACCCCTTCCCCTCCACCCACACCACCTCCTCCCCGTGCTGCAGCAGACAACACACATCGCACACACAACATAAACATCCTTCAGTTAAACATAGATGGCATAAACACCAAAAAACAAGAACCCACACAATTCATCAAACAACAGAACATTCACATTGCCATCTTACTAGAAACAAAACTACACAGAGCACAGAAAACACCGACATTTCATAACTTCACCACCATTTGACAAGATGGGGCTGACGGCGGTGTCGGTGGACTTATCACCCTGGTACACAAATCCATCAACTTTGTAGATATCAGTGCACACACAAAGTCATTCCTCCTCCCACATGACACCACAACAGAAATACAATCAATTAAAATACGCACTGGTAACAAATCACACATAACAATCGCTAACACATACATTCCCCCCAATCGTCCCCCACAGTACCACACAATTACTCTCCACAGATACACCACATCACTAACATACCCAACATCATCCTGGGTGGTGATTTCAACGCCAAGTCGTCGGCCTGGCGTGTCAACAACCCTGACACAGACAGAGGGCTGGTACTACAATCCCAGACAGATCATCTTTTCATACTGAACAATTCTAGACCAACATACCCATATCCCACAACAAGCCCTCTTCCTCCCATCATCTCCAGACATCACCTTCTGCTCCCCAAACCTCGCCCGCACTACATCATGGAGAGTGGTCAAAACCCTAGGTTCTGATCACCTCCCAATCATCATCCCTACCAAAACCAGAATCACCCCAGCATGCCACAAACACACATACACTAATTATAAGACAGCCAACTGGGAGGCCTTTGTAACTGAAACAGAACATTTCGAAACACTAAACAGTACACCCATCACAAACATCAACACTGCTGTGCACACTTTCCATACAATTATATAAAACGCAGACAAAACACACACCCCTAGAGGCAACAGAAAGAGAGACAACCCCAACTTCACACCAGAAATTCAAGGCCTCATCAGACAACGGGACACACTGCGACACTTCCCAACACCCAATACAGAAGACACTGTACAACAAATACAAGAACTCAACCCTCAAATAAACAACAAAATGTCAGAACAGCAAACACTAAATTAGAAAAATTACCTCCAAACACTTGACCACAAAACAAACATCAGCAAACTCTACAAAACACTAAACAGCATCACACTTTCCAACAGCAACACCACACAATCACACACTGCCATCACAACAGACACTATACCCTCAAACAAACAACATGCAAACACTCATCAATCACTTTTCACAAATCAGCAATCTAAACCCCCATCCCAAAGACCGATGTATCATCCGACGTAAGAGACAGTTCCCCACAGACCCAGACTACGCACCTTTCACTTACAACCAGACAAAGCACATCATTAACAACCTCAAGCACTCATCTGCCTGTGGACCAGACAACATAAGCAACATTCACCTTAAACACCTAGGACCACAAGGCATACAAGCACTCACCAACATATCAAACTACAGCTACTCACACAACATAATACCCAACATATGGAAGCATGGCAATATCATCACTATCCCTAAACCCAACAAAGACCCCACATTATCCTCCTCACATCGCCCCATCACACTCCTCTGTACCCCCTCTAAAGTCACTGAACGACTGGTACTACAACTAATCACACCTCACATTCCCCTAGCTTAGTCACAACATGGCTTTAGGCCATTACACTCCACAAACATCCTTCTTACAGACCTTACACAGAGAGTTTTCGATGGCATGAATTCAGCTAGGCCACCACACAGAACACTCCTAATCACACTAGACATTAACAAAGCTTTTGATGCCATCCCCCGCCACAACCTCACAAACAAAATACTCAACACAAACATGCACAGTAACACAAAAAGATGGTTGGCAAACTACTTAGCAGGCAGATGTGTACACGTAGCATTTGCCGGTCAGTCTTCTAACATCAGAAACTTCACAAAAGGCGTCCCCCAAGGATCTGTTTTGTCCCCTACACTCTTTAACCTATACATGCACAACGTACCCACACACCACAGATACACATAGCTTCCTATGCAGATGATATAACACTTACATGTATGCACCAAAATACAAACACAGCTGCACACATCATTCAACTTTACCTCAACACACTACATGAATGGTTCACCACAAACAGGATCAAAATAACCCCAGCCTAATCTACAGTGACCCTTCTCACAAACTGGTCAGCAGAACACAGTCACATCCCACACCTCACCATAAACAACACTCCCCTAACACACACACACACACACACACACACACACACAAGATGGATACCAAGCTTAAGGGACCTAAGCTATGAAGAAAGACTAAATAAACTGAATCTACCAACACTACAGGAGAGAAGGAAAAGAGGTGACATGATAATGCTATATAAGTGCATATCAGGAAAGGAGAAGATAGACATAAATGATTACTTAACATATGGAGAAGCATCAGCAAGAGGACACTGCAAAAAACTGCATAAGAAGAGAGGTGATAAAGACGTAAGGAAATTCAGTTTCCCAAACAGAGCAATTGATCAATGGAATGCACTACCGAATGAAATAGTGTGTGCCAAAACAATTCACAAATTTAAGGATATGTTCGATAAATATGGTCTAAGACACGGGACAATACGAGCTTGACTCATTCCTGTAAAGATACAATTAGGTAAGAACACATGTGAGGGAAACCACCAGAAAAAGAGGACTTGATGTACCTTCAGTGCTAGATCTAATATTTACAAGGCAAGAAAATGATATTGACAGTTTAATATATCACCCTCCACTCGGCAAAAGCGATCATGCAGTACTAAATTATAACTTCAGGATAGCATATGACATAGTAAACAGCAATGATAGTTACAAAAAGAGCCTAAACTATAAAAAGGGAAATTATCAAGACCTAAAGAAGTATTTCTTAGAAGTTGATTGGGAAAATGAGCTTAGAGGACAAGATTTAAATGCTGTATATAAAAATTTTTGTGAATTTTATGAAATAGGAGTCCAGAAGTACATCCTACAGCACAAAGAAGCAGATAAGAAAATACAGAAATGGTTCAAGACAGAATGTAAAAAATCAAAAGAAAGAAGAGATTTGCTGTGGAATAGATACAGAAGACACAATAGTGAAAGGGCGTATAATAATTACAAACAGGCAAGAAACGACTATACAAGAATAAGGAGGGAAGCCCAAAAACAGTTTGAGGAGGATATAATAAATAAAAGTAGTTATCAACCAAAGCTGTTTTACAGCTATATCAGAAGCAAAACTAAAGTAAAAGATATAATACAATCAATTACGGACGAGGGAATCACTTATACACAAGAGAAAGATATTTGTGAAGCACTAAATAAGAATTTCCAATTAGTTTTTACAGAAGAAAAAATTTTTGAGAGGGACTATGTGGAACACGCATGTCCACACATACTACCAGATATACAAATAGCAGAAAAAGTAATACAGGAGGAGTTAAGTAGATTAGACAGAGGAAAAGCAAGTGGTCCTGATGAAATTTCATGTTGGGTATTACGAGAATGTGCAAAGGAGTTATGTAAACCATTATTTTTAATTTTCAAGAAATCCTTGAGTCAAGGTAAACTACCTGATATTTGGAAAAAAGTAAATATTGTCCCCTTATTCAAGAAAGGAAATAGACAAAATCCACTCAGCTACCGACCAGTATCACTGACCAGTGTTGTAAGCAAGGTATTAGAAAAACTTATAAGAAAAGCTTGGGTAAATCATCTAGAAGAACACAGAATGATAACAGAAAGACAGTTTGGTTTCAGAAAAGGAAAATCATGTGTTACTAATCTGTTGAGCTACTATGACAGAGTAACAAACACAATACAGGAAAGGGAAGGATGGGTGGACAGTATCTATTTAGATTTCAAGAAAGCTTTTGACACAGTACCACACCAAAGACTTTTATGGAAACTGTACCATCAAGGAGGAATTCGAGGCAAACTGTTTTGTTGGATGCAAAACTTTCTCATAAAAAGAGAAATGAGGACAGTACTAAGAGGAAACTACTCATCATGGAAAGAAGTGACTAGTGGAGTACCACAGGGTTCAGTGCTGGCAACAATCATGTTTTTAGTGTATATAAATGATATAAACAGTAACACTGGAAATGAGAGCTATCTGAATATGTTTGCAGATGATGCAAAAATACAAAGGAGAATTACTAACACAGACTCTTGTAAAGAGCTACAAGAAGAATTAAATAAACTTCGTGAATGGAGTAGTATATGGCAAATGGAATTCAATGTGGACAAGTGTCATGTAATCAAGTTTGGTAAAAGTGGAAAAAGACCTGATTGGGATTAAAAGTTAGGAAATAAAACCCTATACACATCAGAAAGAGAGAAAGACCTAGGTGTGATTATCAATAACAGACTATCTCCGGCTGACCACATCAGCGAGAAGGTACGGAACATGTATACACTGCTTGCAAATATGAGAATAGCATTCACATACATAAATGAAGACATGCTAAGAAGGATAATAACATCATTCATTAGACCAACCCTGGAATATGCATCAGTAGTCTGGAGTCCTCATCTCAAAAAGCACATAGACAAGATTGAAAAAGTTCAAAGGGCTGCTACAAGATGGATACCAAGCTTAAGGGACCTAAGCTACGAAGAAAGACTAAATAAACTGAATCTACCAACACTACAGGAGAGAAGGAAAAGAGGTGACATGATAATGCTATATAAATGCATATCAGGAAAGGAGAAAATAGACATAAATGATTACTTAACATATGGAGAAGCATCAGCAAGAGGACACTGCAAAAAATTGCATAAGAAGAGAGGTGATAAAGACGTAAGGAAATTCAGTTTCCCAAACAGAGCAATTGATCAATGGAATCCACTACCGAATGAAATAGTGTGTGCCAAAACAATTCACAAATTTAAGGATATGTACGATAAATATGGTTTAAGACACGGGACAGTACGAGCTTGACTCATTCCTGTAAAGATACAATTAGGTAAGATACAATTAGGTTTGAACACACACACACAAAATCCTTGGTGTAACATACAATACATCAATGTCATTTAAACAACACATCACTAACATTAAAAATAAAATAACACCAAGACTCAATGCTTTGAGGTCACTTGCCCATACAACATTCAGACACGACAAAGAAACCACCACCACAGTATACAAACAATACATACGTTCAGTAATGAATTATGCAAGCCCTGCCTGGGCTTCTAACCTCACCAAAACACACTACAACACTCTACAGACCATACAGAACAAGGCCCTAAAAATAATCACGGGCTGCACAGCTACTACACCCACGGACCACCTACATCAAGAAACCAAAGTCCTCAAAGTCAAGGATCAACTAGACATGAGAGGCACCCAGTTTCTTGCTGTAGCCTCCACAAACCCACAACATCCACTAAAGTACATGGCAGCACATCCACCCACACCAAGGAACATCAAAACAACACCCAGCACACGATATCATACACAAGTACTGTCATCTCTCCCCCCTCGCCCACCTCAGACCAGCTTCCAGAAGCATATCCACACTCAGATCACTTGCCGCTCCGTTCAATCACTTAAAGACAACACACAGCTGCATGCACGGCCTCCTGACATCCACCCCTCTGAATCCTATCTTCCTTGTGAGGACGGGGTCCACCTGGCCAGGCTGAAATGTGGGCATCATCCAGCCCTCTTAAGCTACCAGAAGAGGCTGGATGACTCCATCGCTGATGCCTGTCCAGGATGCAACACAGCACCCCATACTATTAAGCACATTGTGGTAGACTTCATTGCACACAATCACCTACGCCAACAACACAACATACACTCTTTGAGAGCTCTGTGGGAAGGCCCGGTCTCGGCCATGGCCTTCCTAAGGGGCTCGGGGCTGTTCGGGCAGACTGCCTAGGGAACAACTACTACTACTACTGTAGTGACAGGGTCAGCATCAGATGAAGAGGATCTGAAGATGCAGATGGAGGATGCAGATTTACAACCAGTGCTAAAGTGGCTGCAGTGGATTACGGTGTGACCATTTTGGGAAGAAGTTTCCAGTTTAAGCCCTGCAACCAAGAGCTACTGGAGTCAGTGGGACCTTCTTCGTTTGAACAATGAACTACCAGAGCGTCAGTGGGAGACATCCGATGGCCTCAGCAAGTATTGGCAACTGGTGACTCTGAAGATCAGGTCCAAGATCTTGGATGAGCCCCATAACGAGATTACTAGTAGGCACCTGGGAGTGAAGAAAACTCTGAGCTGGCTGCGACAGAGGTTCTACTGGATTGGCATGCATCAGGATGTTGAAGAGTGGTATCTGGCCTGTGATGTGTGCTGTGTCAAGAAGGAACCCAAGAAACATGGTTGCACCCCTCACCAGCTGTACCAAGTGGATGCACTGATGGAGTCGCAGTGGGCATTGCTGGACCTTTGCCACTCACTGAGAGAGGAAACTGGTATATATGTGTCGCCATGGACTACTTCTCAAAGTGGCCAGAAGCCTGTGGTATCCCTGATCAAGAGGCTACGACTATTGCTCAGGTGTTGGTTAACCAGTTTTTCTGTCGTTTTGGGATGCCACAAGAGCTATATTCAGACCATGGTAGAAACTTCAAGTCTGCTGTGTTCTGTGAGTACTGCAAGTTACTGGGCATCAAGACCAGGACGACCCCACTAAGGCCACACTCAGATGGGATGGTGGAGAAATTCATCTGGACCCTGGCACAAAAACTGGCCAAGTAGTGCGTAGATGGACAAACAGAAAGAGACCAGAAATTACCTGCATTGCTGATGGCATATCAGTCTGCATATCCTATGAGTCTACTGGCTACACTCCAGCAAAACTGATGTTGGGCCATGAGTTACGTTTACCCGTTGACTTGTTAATGGGAAGACCACCTGGTGAAGAGCTGCCTACGGACACCACTGGCTATGCGAAGCGCCTTCAGGAAAAGCTGGCCGAGGTACAGCATCAAGTGCGAGGAGCCCTCAAGTTTTCAGGAAAGGTGATGATGTGCAGGTATGATGCCAAGGCAAGTGAGGTGAGCTTCAAGGATGGTGACCAAGTTTGGTTACACAATCCTCAGTGAAAGAAGGGACAGTCACCGAAGCTGCAGAGCCCATGGGACGGGCCTTACACTGTGTTGAACCGCCTATCAGAAGTAACATATCGGATTTCGGGAGGCAGGAAATCTTACCCAAAGGTGATACACGTGAACCGTCTGTGGCAGTACCATGGGCCAGGACAGTAGCCTACAGCTGGAATGTTTCCGAGGAATTGTGCTCACTCGCAGCCGACGATGTTGAGGAGGACCAAGGAGCTGAAGTGCAAGAGGATGGTGACAGTTTCCCAAGAGAAGAAATGAATCAGGAAGAGGACAAAGACCTTCCTGTAGAGGTGGACTGTTTGGAGGGGCATGGACGTCGTCGTAAGCGACACAGAAGTAGACCTGATAAGTTGAAGGATTATGTTGCAGTATAGTTAGATGTTTCATTAGGACTGAGGTTTGTGTTTGTATACAGTATACTGTGCAGTTTTGTCGGGACGACAAAGAACTAGGGAGGGGGTAGTGTTAAGAAGCGAGATTTGCCAATTACGTAGCCAAGATTTTTCTCGACGTTTCCCGATATTTACCGTAGGTTCGGGTACGAGTCAGAGTTGCCAATTTGCCTGCTGTTTGTGAGTGTAGTTGTTTCGTAAGTTATGCATCAATTTTTGTGCTCTTTTTCTTTACAATGTTTTATTTGAGTGATTGCATGTTAAATTATATAATTTAAGTTCATATGGTAAATGATTTAGAGTGTTTGTAAGATAGTTTTTGCATGTTTTAGTTGTCTCTGAATTGGTAACTGTGCTGTCTCTAGAATACACCAAGATTGTGGAGAAGTAGATGACTCTCGAACAATGCAAGTTTATATAAGGATGGATAAGAGACTAGAACGAGTTCAGTCGGGTTTCAGGTCAGTGTGAGTGTAGTGCAGTGTCAGTGCAGTACTGTTAGTGAAGTTTGTGAAGTGTTGCTGGCAAGCGTTAAGTATACTGTAATTACAGTTAGTGAAGATTATCTTCGGTATTTGAGAAAACAGTGAAGTGTCAAGCATTCAAGTGTAATAGTTGTGAAGTGCTGTTAAGCATTAAGTGTAACAGCAGATAGTAAAGTGTGTATAGCTCCAGTGCTTGTGAGAACAGTGAAGTTGGAAAACATTAAGTGGAATTACTTGGAAAATAAAGACAGTGAACATTGAGGAGCCAGTGTTTATTTTCGCCTCAGCTGATCTTGTGTACTGTACACCTAAAGGCCGACCATAGGAAGAACAACTCACTGGGCAACGTCCTTCCTATGCTGAACTACTGCTGTTGGAGCCTGTGGCATTGTGGGGTGCGGACGTAACAATATATACGAAGTAAGACATCTGCAGGCGATCTTGGACATCGCAACTTCCAAAGCCGTAATACCTATATTTAGGACAGTTGTAGTACCTGATGATGGCCTGAGGTGGACCGAAAATTCGAATTATGTATACGAGAATATTTACCACACACACACACACACACACACACACACACACACACACACACAGAAATAGACTGTAGCACCACTCGGACAGGGCAATACTCCCAAGGTGGATGGAAAGCTGATGATTGGGAAGGCTGGAGCACCCGTTTCATCAGCCCTCAGGACTAGCCTCTGACCATCCCCCTTTGCTGAACTTTTTCAGTGTTCAGTAAAACAAAAAGTAGGCCAGCATACTCTCCTATACAACTTCCTCCAACACTCAACACCAAACTACATCCACATTACACACAACACTTCCTTAAAAAAAAAAGGGGGGGGGCATCTCAATACTCAACCTCGGAGTCTCAAGGGGGGTGGGGACCATTAAAGCCTTCACCATCCGTCCCTCTTCCGGTACCGGCCAAGTGAGATGCATGGAACTACTATTTGACACTTCATTGTTACAACATTCGCCCTCCTTCCTCTAATTTTCTCTCTGTTGAACACCGCCACTCTTCTTCTAAATCTCACCTTCTCCTTCTTACTGAGACTCAGCTGTCTGAGGTGGCAGATAGGAAACTCTCCTCTGTACCCTCCTACTTTCACTATACCCATTCATACCCATGTACGCAACAACATATTCCGCTCTCATGTTCCTGAACTTGAATCTTCTGAATTCTCTACTCTCTGGCCTCGGCTATCCTTTCATTCTGTGACTAAATATGTCTGTGCTGTTTACTTATCCCCTAATTCTAATGACTATGAAAAATTCTTTGTCTTACTTTTAAGATGGAAGACATCCTATTAATTTCTCCTTTCTCTGAAATCTCTATTCAAGGTGATTTCAGTGTTTACCACCACCTTTGGCTCTCCTTTCCATTCACTGATCCAGCTGGTGATCAAGCTTACATCTTTTCTATACTTAATGACTAGAGCAGTTTGTACAGCATCCTACCCATATCTTTGACCCCCTGGAGGAGAGTTCCATTATACTTGACCTTTTCCTTACTACTAATCCTTCTGCTTATGCTGTTAACCTTTTCTCTCTCTAGGGTTCCTCCGATCACTACCTTATCACCATAACCTGTCGTATCACTCCAGTAAGGCCTGTAGACCCTCTCAAGATGCGGCTGCTTTGGCACTTTGGAGCTGCTGATAGGGAGGCCCTCAGGCAGTACTTTGATTTTCCTTGGAATGGTTATTGTTTCCATGCCCGAGAGCCATCTGAGTGTGCCTTGCGCATTACGGAGGATATTTTGGCCTGGAAACACTCATTCATTCCTCTTATTCTGTGACTAATAAAAAGAATAATAATAATAATCACACTTGTTCTAATGCTGTATGCGACATGGAGAAGGCCTTCAAAAGGTACCGGAGCTAACCCACCCCTGAATCTCATCTCTTTTATGTTTCTGCTCGGAATCGTTCTAAGTCTGTCCTTCACTCTGCTAAAAATAATTTCATTCATTCTAAGTGCTCTGAGCTCTCCAACTCACATTCTTCCCGCTCCTGAAACCTTACCAAAAATCTTTCTAACAACTTTACTTCATCATTCTTCCCTCCTTTCTTCAGCTCTGATGACTCTGTAGCTAATTCTTCTACAGATAAAGCAGAACTTTTTTCTCAGACTTTCTCCTCCAGTTCCACCTTAGACAAATCTGTTGCTGTTCCTCCATCACTTCCCCTCCTCTGATTTCCTCATGGCTGACACTAAAATTTCTTCAACTGATGTGTTCTCTGCCATCAGTGGCCACAGTAATAAAAAGGCATTTGGGCCTGATGGGGTCCCTCTTGTTGTCCTCAAGAACTGTGGTTTTGTTCTTATACCCTGCCTAGGTAAACTCTTCTCCCTTTGTCTGTCAACTTGTACCTTTCCTTCTTGCTAAAAGTTTGCATTCAGTCAGCCTGTCCCAAAAATAGATGACCATCCCATCCCTCTAACTCTCACCAAATAGCTTTAACCGTACTGCACTAATTCTTATCAACCTGATTACCTTCCCTGTGCCATTATTTACGGATTTTTTTTTGTTTTGTTTATTAAGTTGATTTTTTGTCATCACATCAAGTGTTTCTGAGCTCGAACTCTTCATCATCCTCGTCTTTTTGTAATTTACGCCTCTTGGGTGGGTGTGAAGGTGGCGATAAGTCGCCAGCATCGTGGGAGGTCGAAGGGCGTGAATCCGCCATTGCTGGGATACAAACGAGAACGCATTACTAAATATGCGGTATTTGGCAACTGCGGTGTGGCAGGGTTTGGCAACAGGTATGATGGTGTAGAAGGCGAGGCAACGTTCCCATGGAAACCACTGACTATACTTCGTGCTTGAAATTATGGGGCAGAGACCCATCGCCTCGCATGAGGTGATCAGCGCGTCTCGGGTTTCTGAATCTATTATCGGCAAAAAATTGTAATGCACTTTTCCTATCATCACATTCTTTTTGATTTTCAGTATGGGTTCCGCCAGGAACGCTCCACTGGTGATCTCCCCTTCCTTTCAGACTCCTGGTCGTCCTCCTTTCAGTACTTAACCGAAAGCTGTTTTACTGCACTTGACATCTCAAAGGCTTTCGATTGAGTCTGGCATATATAAATCTTCAAGTTCCAAACTGCCCTCTTACGGCTTCTGTCCTTCTACCTGTCTTTATCTCTAGTTTCCTTTCTGGACGTTCTGTGGCTGCTGTTGTAGACAGCCATCGTTCTTCTCCTAGGGCTATGAATACTGTTGTTCCATAGAGCTCTGTCCTATCACCAACTCTCTTCCGTTTATTTATCAGTGACCTAAGTTGTACATCTGACCCTGTTGACTCATACGCTGATGACTCCACCCTTCACCTTTCCCTTCGCTTCCCACAGCGTTCATCTCAGCAGTTATTTCAACAGACAAGGGATGAGGCTGAGGCACACTAATGCCTGACTTGATTCACATCCTTGATTGGGGTATTTGTAATTTTGCTATTTTGAATGTATCAAAAACTCAGTTCTTTCATCTTTCAACTCATCAGAATCTACTACAGGAATATCCTCTAATTTATAACAATACCCTACTTAATCCTGCATCATCTTTAAACATACTTGGGGTATCATTCTCTACGGATTTCTCTTGGAAAGATTATAATACCTCTCCCGTAAAATATGCTTCCAAGAAACTGGCTGTGCTATGCCATCTCCGTGTCGCCCTTATCCCTGCATAGTTGTTGACATAATATTGGGGGTGTTTAATGCTGGAGCTTTATTTGCCTCTGCATAGAGTACAACTCTGTGTGGGGAGGTTCCCCACATACAAACCATTTCAACAAGGTGGAGTCAAAGACTTCATTTCATTGACTCTCCTCCTCTTATTGGCTCCCTTCAACCTCTATCTCTTCGCCACATTGTTCCACAATTATCTCTTTTCTATCGCAACTTGAACAGTTACTGCTTCTCTGAACTGTCTCTTTGCATCCCTTCACCACTACTGCAGGTGTGCAGCACCCATCTAGCAGCAAATTCTCATCCCTTTTCTATCCAACTCTCTAATGCAAGAGTCAACCGTTACTCCCAGTCCTTCATCTGTACAACAGGTCAGCTCTGGAACTGTCTTCCTTTCTCTGTATTTCCTACTATTATGACCTCCGGTCTTTTAAACGCAGTATGTCCACGCATCTTGAAATGAACGGATCTTGAAGCTGACTATCTTTTAATTTTTATTTTTTCTTGAAGGGAACAGTCTGCAGGCTTCTAGGCATTGGATTCTTCATGCGTTAGTAGGTGTGAATACCCTGCTGAGATTTACTATGCATGTAAAAGTTTGCTCGTTGATATAAAGTGATTCCTAGGACCACTGCGGTTATCTCTTGGGGTGGGGCCAAGGTCACATTCCATTGGGGGGGAGTCCCCCCTTTCCCGTATGGCGGCAGCTTTCGTATTTCCGTTATTTTTTGGTGTAAAAGGCTGATTTTAGGCTCAAACGACTCAGAATAGAGTGTACTCGTATTATAAGATAATAGAAGGTATTCTATATCTTTGGTACACTCCTAATAAATAAAACATGCAACCTATTATCATGAGTATTATAATTGTAATTTTTATAAACTTATAATGCAAGAAATAAAGGTTATTGTACAGCAATTAAGATCCTTCTCTAGACATGTTCTTGGGAATGATACACCGATCTCTAAAAAGAAAATGGCCCATAAGCATAAAAAATAATTATAATTTTCATTTATATCTGCATCAAGTACAATCCATACTATGACACAAAATGAAATTGCAATTTTTTTAAGGCGGACATAATATTATAGTACAGAAAAGACATGGAAATGTTTGTGTAGGCATTTTGTTGGGAATGGTACATATTTCTACCGAGAAAATAAACCATAATCTGTCAGAAACAATTATTTTCCTACTAACATGTACGTTTACATAAATTTGTGCATGAAAGATTCATTTTCACACATGAACACATCTGAGAACAGCCTTTACGGCAACAACACTTCACGAGTTCCCTGCACACGTGAGACACTTCGGGAACTGTCATCCACACAGGTTTGTATTTCCCATCAGATGCCTTCTTCCAGCCGTATATACAGGGGTCAGAGTCCTCAGTTTTGGGGTCATGAGCTGTAACCCAAACACTTGCCTGAAACACTGCTCGAAGACAGTGCTGCTGCAGGGCATTTTGAGCTGGTGGAATAAACTCAGCATTTTACCTCTTTCACAAAACATTATGTGGCGAAGATCTTTGATATGATCAGACTTTCCTCCATATATATTAACAAAGAAATTCTCCAGTTCTTTGAAAATAGACGAATCTTCACTGAAGGTCTGGAAGGGTTGTTGGACAAGATCACAGAAAACATCAGTCAGTTCTGGTGGGCATCTTTTCCACGCTTTAAAGTAAATTGCTTTTGATCATCCTTTGAAGCCAGAAGTTGTGTCGCAGCCTGTCAGTGTGACAAAAAGAGGGAGGGTAACTAAGCCAATACTCAGAATTCTTCTGTTTTTCCCTGTTCCATAAAGAACATGAATTTGGCAGTATTCACTGATATCATGGAATCGGTCATGGTGGCCAATTAGGATTACCACAACGTCTGAATCTGACGTCTTGACAATGATGTAGGAGCATAAAGACTTCAGCGCATGGAGAGTGTGTACCACAATTCTGGTATCAGCATCTTCCCGTTTGAATTCACCATCCATTTCATCTTCGGGGCCAACATGGCGCCTGTGTAGTTGTCAACATCAGTGATGTAAACATCTCCCTTGCATCACAGTTTCTGTAAGAAAGCGAAACAAATCGGTCTTATTCTTACTGTCCCACAGAAACTCGCACCAGTTTTAAGGGATCTGAGCCCTGGGAGAAACTTTTAACCTTTATCCCTTACCTCTGTCGCTTCGAATTTCTTCCTTTATAGAGTGTTCTCGGTAACAATCCCAAACAACATCCACTCAAGAGGCTTCGCGCAGTTCCGTGTAAATCAGCTTAAGCGGTTGGTCTTCACCATAATCCTGAAGGGTGTGAATTCCACGAGAAGAGAATGAATGAGGGGTCCTCCATCGTGATTGACCGCATCATGCCCATACAGAGAAGTGGAGTGGTGTTCATCATCACATACTTCACTGAGGATGCACTCTACAATGGCTGACTTATTTGAGTGGTACATTTTATTCTCACTATAGGCCATTGAGGAGAGAAAGCAATGTGCTTCGTGTTTGAAGAAGGTCTTTAAGTCTCCTCCTCATTTGTCTGGGGCAATATACATACTACTGAAGAGGGATGCATTGGACTTGAAAAGCTGCAGTTTCTTTGGCTGAGGTTTTCGATGTGCCTTGATCCTGAAGATAAGGTTATTGTTCTTTATGGGATTATCCACAGGTACAGTTCTTTTTAACGATTACTTTTTGAACAAATCCAGTGTACTGTTTGTGTCCCATCTTTTCTAATTCAAACACCGACTGACTCTCCTCACTTATCACTCCATCTAGGTTGACCAAATCTTCTGTCAGGTCAAGAAATGGATTTCCCTTGCTCCGGATGACATCAATGAGGTTTCTTACATCTGCAGCAAAACTTGAATGACGTTTCTTTCTCTCGTCATGGCGGAATACATCAGTGTTTTCCTTCCAGGAACTTGACTTGTTAAAGTCTTGAATGAATTTGCTGAGGACAGGTCCACACAGTGACCATTTCACCAGTGGAGCAGCATCCTGTGTAAGTCCAATAATTCCACTAGTACCTTCGATAGTCTTGTTGAGCCGTTCATGGTGCCTGGTCGATTGTGAGAGCAGAGAATTCGTTTCTTGGATCTCTTGAACACGAAGTTGCCAGCTTGAAAAGTGTATGTTTATCAAGTTCCATGAGGTTCTGGATGTGGACTGGAAGCCATTTTTTCAAGTGAAAAAAAAAAAAAAAAATAGGGAGCAATGGCTTGCAAACTTTCCAAATACAGAGAGAAGTTGCCGGTACTCTGAGCACGGATGAATATGAAGATTATCTCTTGGAACTTCAGCAAAGCCATCCAAAACACGAATGTCGAAGACTTCTCCACTGAAGTGATCCATTCTTCAAGTGTCATTTCGGGCTGCAGTTAAGTGTGGGCTTCCTGCAAAAGCTTCCTCATTGCTACGTACGTAATTTGTTGGACATACCTGGAAAAGTTCAGATTTTATTACACAGGTCAATCTGTTAATTGATATACAACACAAGAAAATAACAGAGACAAGTAAAGATAACATAGATAATATAACTAAACAGCGGAAAAGGCAGGACAAACAGACTAGGTCCAACCAAACGACAGAACAAACAGACTAGGCCCAGCAAAACAGACTGAACAACAGATAGGCCCAGCCAAAGACAGAACAAACAGACTACGTCCAGCCAAACAGACTGAACAAACAGTCTATGCCCAGCAAAACAGACAGAACAGACTAAGCTGAGCAAAACAGAGAGGACAGGACAACAATGTTCTCACCAGCCAACCTCAACACTACATATACAACGAAGGACGCTATGCATCATTGCTCGGCCTTCACACAACATCAACAAGCTTAGGAAAGTAATTCACCTTCATCTGGTAACATGAGTAGCTTTAAGTAAGGCATCAGCCATTCCTTGTCTTGCAATTCCAGCCTCAACAATAGTTGTGGACCATCCTGAACGTTCCAAGAGATCGCCAAGACACTTCAGGAGATGCTTCTCTATGTGAAAAGCTCCCAACATCACCACTCTATTTCCCACAAGGTCAGGATGACCATTGCTTCATTATGGCATAAATTGGTTGACCTCCTGTAATCACTGGTTTTTGAGAAAAGTTTAGGTACTCAACACTTTTCATCACAAGACACATAGCACAGAGGATCATGGCTGGATCAGTTGATGACTCTTTGAACTGGGGATAGAGCCCACTTAGACATGGGACGACTTCACTGCAGGAAGAGGCATGATAGCCTGCATGTGATTAAGGTGTCTTTCTCCTCCTGTTCGAGTTTTGAGAATACCGTTCGAGCCCAATCTTCTTCTTTGCATCTCTCATTTGGTATATCATTAGTAACATGGAATGTGATGGGTGGGCAGGCAGGAAGAGAGGCATTAATACCAGTCATTAGAGGAGGAACTGTGACATAATCAGTAGGTAGCTTTAGCAAACCACCACCAATGCCAATATTAGTGCGAACTCTCAATTGTCCATCATCAGGTTCCACTCGAGACTGAAACAAAGAAACAGCTGTCCCGTGAAAGGATTCTCATGCTGTGCGAGAGGAAGGGTTGTGGTCCATATTATCACATGCAACAACAGTGTAGAGCCCAAGGTGAGGTCCAGGTGGAGTCACTACTTCCTCTGAGAACTGCTCAATGACAGAATGTCCTGTCTTCTAAATAACTTACCCTATTGTAGTTTACAGACAGACCAAAGCCAGCCAGTTCATCGATTAGCTGACTGCTTCTAAACAAAGAATGAGCATATAAACATAAGTAAACTGGCAAGGGTGTTTCAGTGGTTTTGCACTTTTTTATCTTTGAGTTGAACATAATTAGTTGGCAAATGCTGAGAGTTACTTGTTCTTCTTCTACATCTTCTTCCCAGGATGGACCAAATAGTGTCATACCTGCGAAAATGCAACAAAGGCAAATAAGGTGGCAGTATAGAAAGGGACGAATATACTGTATATTAATGTGTATAAGAACTACATGCAATAATACCATTACTCAGTGGACGAATGCATGATCATGTAAATTACGCTTACCTATCATAAACTTGAGTGCATGAGGAACTGAGTCTTGCTGGCACCCCTAACTGAAACCATGCTCTTCAACATGGAATGTATTTTCTTCAGTCCAAAAGCGCTTCATTTCTCTGCGACAGATAAGGGCCGATTTTGCTGATATGGAAGAATATGAATCTGAACTGAAGGCAAGAGAGGAAGACGCAACATTTTTCATTGATTCCTTGGTGACCAGTAGTACCTCATTTCTATATCCAGTTTCCTTTTCCAAAATAGGGAATCGTTGGAGAACTGCAGCCTTTAATCGAGTTCTATTACCCTCTCTTTCATACCCATACTGTTTGTCTCTGCGAGTCAGCTCTTGGTGAATATCCTTCAGAGGAAAGCACGTCCGACCTCCAGATATATCTTCATCAGTTTGTGACAGGACTTCTAGTGATCTGTGTCAGGAGCATTAACTCGGTTAAAGAATTCTGGGAACTCTCAAGGGTGGACACTAGACCAATTGACTGAATATTTAAAGACTCCTTTTTGTTCACATTACGCTGTCTCCTGAAACATTTCTCCGTAGTATGACCAAGCTTACTACAATAAGTACATTTACTTTTCTGAAATCTAGAGGTGAAGCTGGTATTTACTTCCTGAGAAACATCATCTTTACTTTCTTTCCTGTTACCTGTACTCTGAGTAGAGGCAACGTACTTACTCTCAGCTTTCCCTTTTTCTTTAGAAAATCTCTTGTGAGTGAGAACATATTCATCAGCTAAAACTGCAGCATCAGACAAATTATCTATTCTTTTCTCATCAAGATATAGGCTTACATCTTTATTAATACACCTTTTGAAGTCCTCCAGCATAATCAACTGCTTAAATTTACCAAAATCAGAATCCACATTCTTAGAATTTAACCACTGCTCTAACAGATCTTCTTTGATTTTTGCATACTCAACATGGGATTGCTTATCTTGCTTATAAGTTGTCCTAAATTTTACTCTATAGGCTTCAGGAACAAGCTCATAGGCCTTAAGAATCAAGCTCTTAATTACATCATAATTATCAGATTGATCCTGAGGCAAAGATACATAAGTTACTTGAGCTTTACCGGTGAGAACAGTCTGAAGGAGTACTGGCCAATACTTTTTGGGCCAATTAAAACCTGTAGCTACCCTCTCAAACAATTGAAAATACTTTGTTAAATCAGATTCATTAAAAGGAGGGACAAGTTTAACATTTTTAGCCACATCAAAATCATCAGAGCTAGATGATCCAGTTCCACCTTGTTTCATGCGATACTCATGGTCTGCCTGAATCCTAGCAAGTTCAACTTGTGCCTGAAACTCAGCCTCCTTAGCACGAGCCTGAAACTCTGCCTCCTTAGCACGAGCCTGAAACTCTGCCTCCTTAGCACGAGCCTCCTGCAGGGCTAGTTGTAACTTAGCTATTTCAATCTGCGTTTGTTCATCTGGAGGAGTTACATTAAACAAGCTTTCATTAATCATGTCAACAATTTGATCTTTAGAATGATGAGAGCGAACAGCAATTCCCAATTGCTGAGCAACAAGCTTAAGTTCATTTTTTGTTCTGTTTTCTACATCACACACTGTTTGCATATTTGACAAATAATCTTTGGCTTCATCAAGCGTAGTAATAGTAGACATCATGAATAAATCAGTCACAAAATATCAAGCAATATCCTTATGATAATATCCTGAATACCCTGATAAGAGGTCGCCAAATTTATGTTATGGAACAGAGACTAAAATCACTACTGTCCCGCAAAGTTCCAGGTTCAAAACAAAAGAGTTAGGTAAAATTACAAGTTAAAGTTTAATGCTCAAACTAACAACTAAACATTCAGGACTCATAAGGATAATGTAATGGCAAAAAACAGGTTAAATATATGGTTAACTGCAATAGCCTCTATTAACACGAAATTAGCAAGAGTAAATTTATCTAAGTCAGCCCTGATAAAATGAGAAAACCGGATAATGCTCAGTTAATGCAAGATATATTATTACAGATACAAAATATTATTAATAATGGCTGACACCAAAAACTCCACATGAATCACAAAAACCTTACCAGGCCCACGAGTTAACACCTTATGCTATACAGTACAAGAAAAATGTAATAACACTTATACTCAAATTACACAGCAGCTAGATGGTTGGAGACTTCCTGAGCACTCACAAAAATAACAACTGTACAGGGGAGGACAGAGATGTGAACAAAATGAGGAGTAGATCTAAGTGGCAATTAATGCAGAGACTGAGCTCATTATATAGGGGCCGGCAGAGCTTGATATAACCTGTAAGAAGGACATGCAAACGAAACCATAGGGGACAAAGAGCTGACACTCCTGCTCTGAACAACAGAAAGAACGACTTGCTCTACTATAAGGGAGGAGGGGGGGAGTGAGGTAGAACACGCACTATGGAAGCCACGAGGCGAATCGTGATCAAAAATGCAGCATACTGTACGTTAGAATTATACAAAGGATGATGAAATCATATGCTATGAAACAGTATATAAATATATATATATATATATATATATATATATATATATATATATATATATATATATATATATAGGTGTTGGTAATTACTAGAACATGGCATCGGTATTATAAACAGTGGATAATTGTCATTAGTGTTCTGGACCGGATGCACATTATACGATCGGAACAAAGGGTCAGGTTGGCTTATATTTGCATACACTTGTTACAGCACGCGGCACATCACCAGGAACTGTCACTTAGCCACGGCGACACTGTTATACTGGTTTTCTCATTCTTTTGCCACTGTTGGATTTTCTTTACATCCAGTCACTCTACTATATATGTTCACTGACCCTTGTTTGCTGCTTTGGTGTTCACTGAGATAGTGCGTTACTTTATATTATTTCCCTCACTGTTTCACTGTCACTTTTATCACTGTCTCTGGGGCTTACGTTTATGCATGAGAGGCGAGATGTGTTGAAGTCGCCACTAAAGCCCGGGTCCCTGGGCTAGCAGAGGTGGCGCCCGGGCGTGGGAGGGGGCCCTCTTGGGGAACCCTCCTGCAGGAGGCAGTGGACCACCCGCAGGGGCGTCGTCACCCAGGCTTGCTTTGTCAGGGGGGTACAGGGAGACCCTTCCGTCTGGGGGGCCTCAACCTGATAGGTGGCCCTCATGTTGGGGGCCTCGTCGGTGGGGTGCAGGGAGGCCCTCCGGTCTGGGGGCCTCAACCTGATAGGTGGCCCTCAGGGCTGGGGCCAAATAACACATGAGCCGGGCCTGCCATCTCTTACTCCTAGCGGAGGGCTGTGGGGGAGTGGGGCCCGCACAGCCCTGCTCTGGGGCATGCTGACTGGCCCTGGAGGTCTGGATGCTGCAGTTGCCTGTAGGGCGGGGCACCGTCAGGAGTGAGCTGTGGCACCTCTTCCGTGGGGCGTCCATCAGGGGCCGGGGTCATCCAGGGGTTGGCTGCAGGCCTGGGACAGGACCACGCCACCACTCTAGGAACGGCAGCACCTCCAGGGAACCACACCTGGAGGGAGAGAGAGAGAAGGGCATCCCCCGCAGCTGAGAGGTAGTGGGCTGGCCGTGCAAGGGATCTTCCCCTCCGGGAGAACCCTAGGAACTGCAGATGAAGGGTGCACAATGGCCGTGTTGGTGGTTCCGCAGCTCCTAAAGACAGCAGCTGAACGGTGTACGGTGGCCGCTCCTTCCCCCACACATACGATGGGAGTTGTGGCGGTGCTGCTCCCGAAGGAGTAAGAGGCAGATGAGGGGCGTACGATGGCCGCTCCCTCCCCGGTATGTATGATGGCCGTTACCGCGGCTCTGCCTGCCCGACGGGAAGTAACTGAAGGGCATACGGTGGCCACTCCTTCCCCCACACGTACGATGTCCGTTGTGGCGGTGTTACTCCCGTAGGAGGAGGAGAAAGTGGATGAGGGGCGTACGATGGCCGCTCCCTCCCCGACACGTACGATGACCGTGTTTGCGGTTCCACTTCTCCTTCCTTTGCCTGTCGGCGTGCACTCGATAGCTACTCCACCGAGGCTGTCTTCAGATGGGTCTGTAACTGAAGGGTGTACGATGGCCACTCCTTCCCCCACACGTACGATGGCCGTTGTGGCGGTGTTACAGGGGTAAACAACTGACGGGCGTACGATGGTCGTTCCCTCCCTGGTACGTACGATGGCCATATCCACAGTGTTGTTTGAGACTGTTTCTGGAGCAGTCCCACCCGGAACCTGGTGAAGGCTGCCCCACTCCCGGGTTGTCTCTTCTTCCTGCGTGGTCGTTGTTGGGTCGGTTCCGCGGAAGAGGGACTCAAGGTGGAGGAGCCCCGGCGCCCTTCTCGCTCCGGGTAGGTCTTACCCTGCCCTGGCCTGCCGTGGTGTCCTCCTGGGGTGGTGGTGGGGCTGGGAGTCGGCAGTGGGGTCGGGGGTGGCGGGGTGGTTGGTCCGGCGGCGGCGCAGGTGTGTATTTTAGTCAATATACGTGTAAGGTTGTTGCCCTGAGTTTTTATGCCCTGTTCCTCTCATACTGTGTCTAACCTCCGGTCAAGAAGAACCCAGCTACACCCTAGGCGTTCTTAGGACGGGAAGCCAACCCAAAAACGCCAAGCACAACTCACACATCGCACAGTCTGTGCGCCCAACCTATCCCTCCGTTGTCGCCTCCTGGGGGTTTTGTGATGCCCTCTGTTGCCACGGCTGCTATTTCATTAACACTCCGTACCATTTACAGCAATAAATATTTCAATTCAATTCATTTCAATTCATCCAAAGAGAAAAAAAAAATCTGACGGGGAAAAGGTTTTTGCGTGTTGTGACGCGAGGTTAGTGGAAGACTACAAACATGTGTAAGCCTTTCGGTGATAGAGAAGGAGAAGTGCGTGTGTATTATTACACGTGTCAGACTGTCATATTTGACGAAGAAGTTTGTGTACCAGTTGCTGCATTTGAAGTACAAAGCGTTCAAACTAATTTAAAATTGATTTTCAGCCTCCAGCGATATAGGAGAAGTTATCTACAAAATTAAGCAAGAAGAGAGGAAATTCATTTTCTGGCATTAACAGAGATTGAAATGTCAAAAATTCCGGATACAATTTATCTCTTCGATGTTGATGGAACTCTTACGCATTCTAGAAAGGTCAGAATTGTTGATTTAATGTTAATTCTGTGCCACTTAAGTTTTAGTGTAGCCTATTTCCAACACGAATATCAGGTAGCTAATAGGCTAGAATAATTAACACGTTGAAGTTATGCCAGGCTGCAACGGTCGAATATATAAATAAAGGTAAAACTTCACCACACGGGCATTGCGATTGCAAGTGCCTGCTTACAATGCACCAATCTTCAGTAAAACAGTTTTATAACCTCCGCTAAGGAGGTTATGATTTTGCCTGGTTTGGTATGTTTGTCTGTATGTTAGCAGGATTGCTCAAAAGTTATGAATGGATTTTTGTGAAATATTGTGGAAGGGTGGACCATGGGCCAAGGAAAAAGTGATAAAATTTTGGGCCAGATCTGGATCCTGAGTAACCCACACAAGATCTCCAAAAGTTCTGAGTGAATTTCAATGACATTTTGTGGAAAGGTGAGCCATGGACCAAGAAAGAATTGATTCAGTTTGGGTTGATCCGGATCTGGATCCTTTTTGGTGGCATTGGCGGAGGTATGCACTCTCTTAGCGCATTCTAGTTAAAGTATGGTATGCAACACAGGTAGTCCTCTGGATATTTTAGACAACAAAATAGTATAGAGGAAAAATTACTGTGGTAGGTGGTGGCGACCATCATCCACTCACTTGATGTAGTGCTGCCTACTTCTTCCATCACCTTTATCACACTTTTTTTTTTTTTTGTGTGTGTGTCTCCCCTCTCTTCCTATTGCTTGTCATCATCCACTCACTTGATGTTGTGCTACTTACTTCTGCCTTCACCATTATCACTCTTTTTCTGTCTGTCCTCTTCTATTCCTATTTCTTCCATCATTCCTGTCACATTTTATTACTTCTCTTTCCATTTCAGGTGGCTTTACATTGAGTGACAAGCCTAATGGTTTCCTGTAAACCAGGAAATCATTTACAACGCTGGGTGGTAATCATATAACCAACCCAAACGTGTTCCCTGTGTGTCAGCAAGTGGGTTAGCAAAGGTTAGTGTCCCTCCCTGTGAAACAACTAACTCGAAGACTAACGGCCACCCCTTATGGGATTATGGTGTCTGGTAATAGATAGATAGATAAAAAAATTACCTATTTTTAGACATTGCCAATCCTTAACTCGTTCAGTGCTATAGCCTTTGTTGGCTTTTGTGCCAAGTTTGCTGAGGGTCTGGCTGGCAAAGTCACCTAGAGTGCCGGTCATTTTCAACCTTTGTTTTATGTTTTTTTTTTTTTCATGAATAGACCTGAAAAGTGATCAAAATAAACCTAGTGATAGTAAAAGAACTCATCTTGGCTGTTTTCTGCCTGAAAACAGGTGTTATGGTCCAGCAAGTCCAGATTTGGATCAGAAGGTTGATTTCAGATACCATGAACAGCTGATGTGGATAGATTGTCCATTTTGGTGTGAAGTGGGTAGATGCATGTAGTACGGTACAGAACTTGTATGAAAACGCTACCTGGTTTACGTAATGCAGCCACAGTCAAGGCTATGATCATGGGAAGTTGGGGTTCTGTGCTAATTTTATGTATTTGCACATTCACTTTTTTTGTTATAATACCATGTATTGGTATAAGGCCTTATAAGCACTTGCGTATGGCACTGTAAACATTTATGTCGCATACAGTCACATTAGCTACGGTAAATCACACATTTCATATGTTAGTTTCCATGCATTGCTTTATGATTTACTTGTATTTAGTAACACTTACTAATATTACTTTCATTATATACAAGGTAGGGTAGTGGATGTTGGAGTGGCCCTGGTGAGAGAGGGTAGTGTTTGGAAACTCCCTGTACTGTTGTTTGCAGATGATACTGTGTTGTTGAGTGAAGACGAAGGAGAGCTGCAAGACTTTGTGGATGAGTTTGGGGGAGTGTGTAAGAAGCGGTTCTAAAGGTGAATGTAGGGAAGAGAAAAGTGATGGTCTTTGAGAGAGGTGAAGTCAGTGAATGTACAGCGAGGTTGGATGGTGAGGAATTGGTAAATGTGAGTACGTTTAAGTACTTGGGTAGTGTGATGAGTAAGGATGGAGGTTTGGAGGGTGAAGTGCTTGAAAGGGTACAGCGGGGAAGAAAGGTTGCTGGTTCCTTGAAAGCAGTGATAAGAAACAGGGAAGAGAGCATGGAAGTGAAAAAGTTACTACATGACAGCATTGTGATACCAGCTCTAATGTATGGAAGTGAAGCTTGAACTTTGCTGGAAGGACACAAGTCAAGAGTGAGAGCAGTGGAAATGAGTTATTTAAGAGGAGCCTGTGGAGTCACATGGAGAGACAGGCTGACAAATGAGGATATAAAGGAGCTTTGTGGTGTGGATGTGGATGTGATAGGAAGCATTAGGAGGAATACACTGAGGTGTTTTGGCCATGTGGAGAGGATGGAGGGTGAAAGACTGACAAAGAGAGTGTATTTGAGTGAGGTGGAGGGGGGAAGAGGGAGGGGGAGGCCGAGGATGAGATGGAGGGATGTGGTGGAGAGGTATATGAGAGAGGGGGCTGTGAGTTTGGAGCGGAGCAGTGAAATGGCGGGGGACAGAGTGACGTGGAGGCGATTTGTTTGTGGCCACCCCAAACGGGATTGAGGTGTCTGGGAATAGATAGATAGATAGACGTTTCTGGTTCTGTTCCTCCATCACTTCCCCCTCTGACTTCGTCCTGGCTGACATTAAAATTTCTTCAGATGATCTATTCTCTGCCATCACTGGCCACAGTGCTAACAAGGCATATGGGCTTGATGGAGTCCCTCCTGTTTTCCTCAAGAACTGTTCTTCTGTGCTTACACCCTGCCGAGATAACCTCTTTCACCTTTGTCTGTCAACTTGTACCTTTCCTTCTTGCTGGAAGTTTGCTCTCATTCAGCCAGTCCCAAAAGAGGGGTGACCATTCTCAACCCTCTAACTATTGCCCAATTGCTTTAACATCCTGTTTCAAAAGTTTTTAAATCTATTCTTAACAGAAAAATTTTAAAACATCTTTCCTATCACAACCTTCATTCTGATCGTCATTATGGGTCCCATCAGGGACGCTTCACTGGCGATCTTCTCACCTACCTCTCAGACTCGTGGTCATCCTCCTTTTGGGACCTTGACAAAAGCTTTGCCATTGCACTTGACATCTCAAGGCTTTCAGTGGAGTCTGGCATAAATCTTTAATATCCAAACTGCCCTCTTACTGTTTTTAACCTTCTCTCTGTGCCTTCATCTATAGCTTCGTTTCTGGTTGTTCTGTAGCTGCTGTTGTAGACGGCTATCGTTCTTCTCCTAGATCTATTAACAATGGTGTTTCTCAGGGCTCTGTCCTGTCACCAACTCTCTTCCTTTTTTTCATCAATGACCTTCTCAGCTGTACATCTACCCTTATCCATTTATACGCTGATGATTCCACCCATCACTTTTCCATTCGGTTCTTGCAACGTCCATCTCAGCAGTTACTTCAACAGACAAGGGATGAGGTTATGGCACACCTGATGTCTGACTTGGCTTCTATCTCTGACTGGAGTAAAAATAATCTTGTTGTTTTTAATGCATCAATAACTCATCTCTTACACCTATCAACCAGACAGAATCTTCCACAGTTATACCCACTAATGTTTAATAACATGCAGCTTAATCCTGCGTCATCCTCAAACATACTTGGGGTTTCATTTTCCTGGGACTTATCTTGGAAAGATCATATTACATCTCTGGTAAAATCTGCTTCCAAGAGATTAGGTGTGCTAAGCTGACTCCATACCTTCTTTAACCCCTCACAGTTGTTGACTTTATACATGGGTTTTATTCGCCCCTATGTAGAATACACCTCCCATGTGTGGGGAGGTTCCCCACATACTGGTCATCTCAATAGGGTGGAGTCAAAGGCCTTTTGTCTTATTAACTCTCCTCCTTCTACTGGCTTCCTTCAACCTCTGTCTCTTCGCCTCACTGTTGCACCTTTATCTCTTTTCTGTTGCTACTTCAGTGGTCACTGCTCCTCTGAACTGTCTCCATGCATCCCTCCACCTCTACAACAGGCACGTAGCACCCGTCTAGCAACAAACCCTCATCCCTTTTTTTGTCCAACTCTGTAATGCAAGAGTTAACCGTTAATTCCAGTCCTTCATTTACGCAACAGGTCAACTCTGGCTCTGTCTCCCTCTGTCTGCATTTCGTAGTTCCTTTGATCTCCAGTCTTTCAGACGCAGACGCAATGTGTTCAGACATCTCGAAATGAATGGATCTTGAATTTTACTCTGTTTTTTTTTTTTTTTGAAGGAACAGTTTGCGGGCTCCTGACCTTTGGTTCCTTCTTCCTTGCATTAAAAAAAAAAAAAAAAGTGTCTTTCCATGTGACTCCACATGCTCCTCTCAAATAATTCATTTCCACTACTCTCTCTTTAGACTTCTGTCCCTCCAACAATGTTCAAGCGTCACATCCATACCTTAGAGTTGGTATCATATTACTGTCATGCAGTAACCTTTTCACTTCTATGCTCACTTCTCTGTTTCTCATCAAAGCTTTCAAGGAACAACAACCTTTCTTCCATGATGTACCCTTTCAAGCACTTCCACTTCTAAACTTCCATCCTTACTCATCACAGTATCCAAGTACTTAAATGCACTCACATTTTCCATTTCCGTCTTATCCAACCTCACTGTACATTCAGTGCCTTCATTTCTCTCGAAGACCATAACTTTACTCTTCCATACATTCACCTTTAGATTCTGTTTCTTACACACTCCTAGACTTACCCACCAAGCCTTGCAGCTTCCCTTCGTCTTCACTTAACAGCACAGTATCATCTGCAAACAGAAGTACAAGGAGTTTCCGAACATTCTCCTCTCTCATTAGGGCCACTCCAACATCCACTGCCCCACCTTGTATCTCATTTATAACCCCATCCATATACAGATTGAACAACCATGGAGACATGACAGATCTCTGTTTCAGTTCGAACTTCAAATAGAGGAATTCACTCAGTTCACTATCCACATGCACTGCAGCCTTAGCACCCTCATACATGCTCTTCACGGCATTCAACAGCTTCCCATGTACTCCATATATACTTAATACTTTCCCCTATCCTTGCCTATTCACCCTGTCATATGCTTTCTCCAAATCCATGAAGGCTGCATACAGCAATCTTTCCCTTCTCTAGAAACTTTTCCACTAATGATGTAAGAATGAATATCTGATCTACACATCCTCTTCGCTTCCTAAAACCTCACTGCTCTTCTCCAACTAATTCCTCTGTTATTTCCCTAACTCTGTCAGTAAGTATCCTACCATAAACTTTTCTTGTTACACTAAGAAGGCAAATGCCCCTATGATTACCACACACTTCTTTTTCCCCTATCCCTTTGTGGAGGGGAATAAATAAATCTGACTTCCAATCCTCCGGGACTCTACCTTCCTGCCAGGCCAATCTGCACATCTTCCACATCCATTCTACTACTATCTCTCCCCCATGCTTCAGCATTTCACCACACACTCCATGAATTCCTGGTGCTTTCCCCATTTTGACTTTCTTCATTGCTTCCACAACTTCTGTCCTACTGATTTCTTCCTCTCTTCTCACCTCCCTCCTTCTCCCAGCCATTCCCCAGCCACTTATACTTGCATTACTTTCATTCTCTATGTTCAGCAATTCCTTAAAGTGTTCTCTCCATCTGCTCACTTTTTCTACCATATCTGCTAATAATGTATCATTTTTATCTTTCATTCCCTAGCTAACTTCTTTGACACCCTATCTAGCTCTACCTCTTTCCAGGACATTTTCTTACACTCCCTCCACTTTACACAAATTCCTTCCAAATTCTTCATCCACTCTTCTCTTTCTCTTAGTAATCTTTCTACCTCTCTCTTCCTCTCTACATATACCATAAATATCTCTGTCATCTCTCAACTTCTTACATACCTTTTTTCTCATCCTCTCACCATATGCTTTCTTCTGTGCCACGGGCTGTCTCACCTCTTCGTTCCGCCATGCTGTTACTTGCACCCCCTTTCGTCTTCTCTTCACCCAACACACCATCTCATGTACTGCACAGATTTCTTCTGTGAACTTCTTGCACACACCTTCCACGTCTCCCATCTGCTCCAATCCATATTTGCCTAGTTGCTTCTCCACTTCTCTCTTATATTATGCATTTTTTTCATCCTGTTGTAACATTTCCAGCCTCCTTGTATGAACTACCTCCTCCTGTCCTTCCCTTCTTCTGTTCCTCATTTTCATTTGGACCTTGATTCTCACCACCACTAAGTGGTGGTCAGCAAGTCCACTCCCCCGGCCTCCATATGCTCTTTCATCCATTACATACCTTCTCATTCTATCATCCACACACACATAATCAATCATTGCTTTCCATTCATTCAGTTTACCACCCACCCTTCTCATCACTCGCCATGTATACCTGTGGATCATCTTGTGCCTGAAGAGGGTATTGGCTATCACCAACCCCCTGACGGCACAAATGTCCACTAAAGCAGTGCCATTCTCGTCCATCTCTGCAGACACACCCCACTTACCAACTATCCATCTACCTTCACATTACCTACTTTCCCATTCATATCTCCAATCAAAAACACTCACATTCCTTTCAAACTTTTCCATGCACACCTCCACGTTTGTCCAGAACTCTTCTGTCACCCTGCTTGCACGATCTTGCATTGGCGCATACACACACACACCTAATCGCCCACATTTGTAGTCCAACTTTCAGTCTTACCCACACAGTCCTTGAGTCATCTGATCCATACTCTCGTATATTCTCCTTCCATCTGTTACTCACAACAATACACACTCCTTCTTTTGCCCTCTCATTCTCACCTACTCCCGTGCAAATACCCCATCCATACTCCCATTCTCTCACACTCACCTCACCATTTAGTTTCAGTTAATCCACATACATCCATTTTTGCACCCTCAAGCACCTGGACAATCTCTCGCTCTTTCACCTCATCATTTGCACCCCTTACATTCCATGTTGCAATCCACACCACGTTGTTTGTTCGGTCCTTAGTTGTCACCTATTGGTCAGTCCTGGTCCGAGGCTTCTTATATCTTTAGTTATTTGTTTTCTGTAGAGTGGCACTAACACTCCTCCAACCCACTTGTTGTCATGTAGGGAACACGTGTTGGTTGGTCATAAGGTTACCACCCAGCGTTGTATATGCTTTCCTAGTTTACAGGAAATTATTTGGCCTGCCACTAAGTGTAGAGCTACCCTAAAAACAGAGTAGCACTACACTTAGTGGGTGAATGATGGGTGTCCCCACCTAAGTACTGTACAGAAAAGCAGTGAGAATAAATCTTGTTCAAGTGTAAAATAACTTCAAATAACTTCCCAACATCCTAGTCCAAAATTTTGCCCACAACGTGCAAGAGAAAGTGTGTCTAGATGCAGAATTTCACAGGCATGCTTGTAGTGATTTCAGAATTTTGATATGACCAGTAGTTTTTGAGTAAATCACCAAAAGCTAAAAAATAATCACCAAGTGTGGTGGGGGATGTAGGGGGGATGGGGGAGAAGAGGGGGGTTGGAGGGGATGTGTGTGTGTGTGTGTGTGTGTGTGTGTGTGTGTGTGTGTGTGTGTGTGTTCTCACCTAATTGTATCTTTACAGGAATTAGTATTGCTCATATTGTACTGTATATTAATCCATTTTAATCATACATATGCTTAAATTTATGAACAGCTAGTTTTGGCACACACTTTTTCATTTGGTATTTGGTAATTGGGAAACTGAACCAATTAAGATACTTAAGACATCAACTTTTCCTCAACTTGAAGTCATGACCTCTTGTTCTTCTATCATCCAACACAAAAAGATCCTCTCTATCCACTCTTTCCAGTTCTCTTACATTTCTAAACATCATGATCAAGTCACCTCACAGATCAATTCCCCTATTTGAGAAAATGAATTTCCTTACATGTTTATCGACTCTGTTTTTATGTAGCTTTTTGCAGTGTCCTGTTGCTGATGCTTCCCCATAGGTTATACAGCTACTGCAAATTAACTTAGGCCCTTCCCCCACAAGGTACCGTATGAAAAAACACAGAAATCATAGTATATCACAATGTTTGTTCATGAAATGCCATTCATTAATATGAAATCATGTTTCCCTTGTTTTTCAGGACCAGTTGGATGCATTTTGGCATGGAATCACTTAGAGCTCTAAAGTAATCTAAGGACATTTCTTTGCACCAATCATTTGTCAGTTCAGTCTTGAGGTTGTCCAGATTGGGTGTCTTCTTCTCTGCCATGATTTTCTTCATCTATGTCCAGCAGTTTTCTATCAGATTTAGATCCGGACTGTTGCCAGGCCAGTCAAGGACCTCAGTCCGATTATCCTTAACAACTTAACCACGGGGCGTCACTTTCGTGATGCTTGGGAGCAAGGGATCATGCCGCGGGGCATCACTTTTGTGATTCTGTGTTATTTTGAATTCACCCGGGCTCTCAAGTGGTGGCTTGTATCATCTATCAGTACTGCCAATGTCCAACACTAGTCAGCACTCCTAATCTCATCTGTACTCCCATCCATTGTTGACAATTTAGCCATTTCTCCCCGTTCTTGACTCCCCTCCCTACCCCCCCTCCATTACCCTATCCTCTCGCCTGCCTGGCCGTGCTACGCTAAGTAAATCTTCCCTGGAATTTTTCACTGATTTCATCCATTGAAATAAGCCCTATGCCCTATTCTTATACCAAATAATATATACAAGAAAGAAATAAGGTAAGTGAGAGTGCCATACACCTGGAATTGGCTAATTATCACCTGACAACACCTCACGTGCACTCGTTCGCTAATTTTTGCTGTTTATTTCCCCTTGAAAAATGCCGTATAATCTATTTTTGTAATAAATATACATATAAGGAGGGAAGGGAGAAGTCTAAGTGATATTTACATTCACCTGGAACTACCTAATTTATAATGTATTGTCTAGATTTCCTGCCAATCATTTCACTGCTATATATTATCTGCTGTCAAGAGGCTAACGTTGGCAGTAATGCATTTCCCTAGGTAGGCCACCACCCCGGCCCACCCTTATCAGTTCACTCTCATCTTCCAATGCGAAGGTACGTCTGTTTGCTCTTGCTAACTTCAGGCACTTTTCACCCCCATGCAAAGGGCCCAGT
The DNA here is from genome assembly GCF_032717465.1 of Coenobita brevimanus. Classification (NCBI taxonomy): domain Eukaryota; kingdom Metazoa; phylum Arthropoda; class Malacostraca; order Decapoda; family Coenobitidae; genus Coenobita; species Coenobita brevimanus. The sequence goes on from NC_137033.1 coordinate 23,976,344, forward strand.
GATCTTTACCCCCTACTAAACCTCATGTGGAAAGAGGTAAAGGGCTGACAATTGATAAAAGAGTGACTACGATCTTTCTATTGAGTAAAACAGTGCAAGTGGAATTGTAAATAATGTGTAAATAATGTGTAAACAGCAAGTGAAAGTAATGAATGTAAATATACGTGAACAGTGGAAAATAGTTTTATAAGTTACTTCAGGTGACAGTGCATAACACAATGTAAATAAAATAGAAATGTAAATAACGTAAATAAAATAGAGAATGTAAATACAAATGTAAATGAGAAGTATTATAAGAATACGAGTATATACCCTATAATGAAAGTGAAAGTTTCACTCCATCATGTCTGAATACTATGAGTTATGAGAGTGAAGGTGAAAGTGACATTCACTCTCAATGCTAGTATACGGGACGAGAAAGTGAATGCTACGTATTTTACTGAAAGAAATTGAATCCTTACAGTGACAATAAACTAATACTGCTGAAGGAAACTTATGGATAAAGATTGTAGATATATATAGGTGTTATATAGTAATAGAAATATAAAGTGTGAGGGGTTTTATGAATAATAAATGACAGAATACCAACAGCGAACAAGCGCAAGTGGGAAGGTCATACACGCTCGTAATTTTCATTGCTTTCACAGTGGTTTTTATTTGGAGTATGGATCCCAAACTACTTGATAATCATAGAGTAGTGTTTATAGTGTTAATATCTGTCTGTGGTAATCATATTATGGGTTGTCGGGAAGTGTAAAGTGGAGACCGTTACCCAACTTCAGAGGTCTCCACAAGTCTTACGGCAATCAACAAAGGCTCAACAAACATCCCAGGAGAAAGCTGAAGGTATGTGCCATATGCATATGTAATTTTAATATTCTAGGACTAATAACTGATTTTTGGCAAATATTTTTTGAGAGTCTGTCGGAGCCCGAATAACCCCTCGGGAGACGCAAAACATTGAGAAACATGCCCACGGTGTAAGGGTTAAGCCATTTTGTCACCTTTTTTGACTCGCGACATGGAGCTGAATCATACATGAAAAAGTCGCACACATGAATAGCAAAAAAAGTTTAACAAATGATCTTTCAGAACTTGAATGTACCAGCCACCATTCATCATTAAGTTCTTAGGAAGAAAGTAGAGGCCTCCCCTTCCCATTTCACCTGAGAAACACCCCCATACCATTATTGATTGTGGGTGCTTAACAGTCGGCACCGTGTAAGCAGGGTCATATCGACTACGGGAGGCAGGGCGACTAACCTTGGCAGAACGCACCTGGAACACTTAATATGTGCTTTCATTGGAAAACATAACTTTTCTCCACTCACCTGATGTCCACTGTGCATACTTTTTGGCAAACTGAGTGCGCTGCTTCTTCATGCGGTCAGTGAGAAACGGTTTCTTGGCTGCGGTGTGGCTTGGCAAACCCAGCTCCCTCTGCAAGCGGTGTTGAATAGTTCGAATTGAGATGTCTTGTAACATCTGGGGATGCATTCTCTTCAGTTCTGCTGCTGTCGGTCGAGGATTCTTGATTACTTCAATCTTCAGAAGCGTATCTGTACCTCTGGAAGTCGTCCTCTTCTTTCCACCGTCATGCTTGTGCTCTGGTACGACACCAGGTGGCAGGCCGCGTGCTGCAGCAAGAATCTTCATGACGGTCGACTTTGCGTTCACAAATCGCGTTGATGGGGACATTATCTTGCCTCTATGCAATGATATGGACCCTGTCATCCCTTAAGCAGTATTTTCCAGGCATGACAACTCAACTCCAGGAAAATAACAGGGCAAACAATAATGCGAAAAAAGAGGGAGGTGCAAGCTCTGAGCGACAGGAACATATACTCCGATTCTCATTTCTGGGCAAGCACTGACGTGCTGTTTCACCACCTCTGGCCAACACCAGAGGAGTTGCCAGTTACTTCTTGCCCCAAAAATTCACTTGGTAGAGGTGCAAGCACAAAGCAGAGACAGACAACTCTCCCATAGCAATTCTGTGTGTAGGTCCTAAGTCAATTTGCGGTGGGTGTACATTCATTTATGTCCATTTTCTCTTTCCCTGCAATTCATTTATATAGCATATTCATGATTCCTCTTTTCCTTCTCTCCTGTAGTGTTGGTAGATTCAGTTTTTCAAGTCTTTCTTCGTAGCTTAGATCCCCTAAGCTTGGTATCCATCTTGTAGCAGCCCTTTGTACTTTTTCAATCTTATCTATGTATTTTTTGAGATGAGGATTCCAGACTATTAATGCATACTCCAGGGTTGATCTGGTGAATTGTGTTATGTTTTTCAGCATGTCTTCATTTATATATGTGAATGCCATTCGTATATTAGCAAGCAGTGTACAGTATACATGTTACGTACGGTACCTTCTCACTGATGTGGTCAGCTGGAGATAGTCTGTTACTGATAGTCACTCCTAGGTCCTCCTCCCTATCTAATACCATATGTGTAACGTTGAACTTCCCAACTTATAATCCCAATCTGGCATTTTTTCATTTTTACCAAACTTAATTACTGTACATGACACTTGTCCACGTTAAATTCCATTTGCCATTTATTGCTCCATTTTTTAAGTTTATTTGATTCTTTTTGTAGCTGTCTGCAAGAATCTGTGTTAGTTATTTTCCCTTGTATTTTTGCATCATCAGCAAACATATTCAGATAGTTCCCATTTCCAATGCTTTTCTGTCATTTATATATGCTAAAAACATAATTGGTGCCAGCACTTAGCCCTGTGGAACTCTGCTAGTCACTCCTCTCCATGAGGAGTAATTTCTCCTTTGTACTGTTCTCATTTCCCTTTCTCTGAGAAAATCCTGTATCCAACAGTACAGGCAGCCTTGGATACCTCCTTGATGGTACAGTATCCATAAGAGTCTTTAGCACAGTACTTTGTCAAATGCTTTCTTGAAATCTAAATAGATACTGTCCACCTATCCTTCTCATTTCTTTAATATTTCTGTAACTCTGTCATAGTAGCTTAATAGATTAGCAACACTTGATTTTCCTTTTCTAAAACTGAACTGCCTTTCTGTTCTCATTGTATATTCTAGATGGTTTACCCAAACTTTTCAAGCTTTTCTAGTATCATACTTACAACACTGGTCAGTGATACTGGTCATTAGTTGAGTGGATTCTGTCTGTTCCTTTTCTTGAATAGGGGAACAATGACTACTTTCTTCCAAGTATCAGATAGTTTACCTTGACTTAAGGATTCCATGAATATTAAATATAATGGTCTGCTTAACTCTTTTCCACATTCATGTAGCACCAAACCTGAAATTTCGTCAGGACCATATGCATTTCCTTTGTCTAATTTGCTTAACTCTTCCTGTACTTCTTTTTCTGATATTTGTATATCTGGTAATATCTGTGGGCATGCATGTTCCATATCATCTCTTTCAAAATTATTTTCTTCCCTAAAACTGATTGGAAATTTTGGTTTAGTGCTTCACAAATATCTTTCTTTTGTGTATAGATGATTCCCTCGGCCGTATTGGACTGTACCGTATTTTATCTTTAACTTTGTTTTTGCTTTGGATGTAGCTGTAAAATAGCTTAGGTTGATCACTACTTTTATTTATACAGTAATCACTTTATTATACGGACTCCCACTACCTGGACATTTTGGGCCTGGACCTTCGGAACCCAGAAATTGCCAAAGAAAAAAAAAAAAAAATCCAAATTATTTCCCATCCGTAATTTGAAATTGGCTCCTGGCGCTCAACAGCTGTGTTTACGCATGGCCGCCCCCCCTTCCCTGCTGTTCCTTCCCCTTCCCCAGTTACCGCCTAACTACCATCGTGAGTAGATGCTCATCGCAGTGGATGCCGCACCTGCTCGTTTTTGTGAATAAACAGTGAATAAACAATACCTGACCACTAGACCACATGGGAATTTACAGTGTTGTGCAATGTTAAGAAATTAGAATTTAGAGTGCAAAGGATTAAGTGTGGAGTGCAAACTGGCAATTGAAACTGGCATGGTGCAGTTAAGAACAAAATGTGCAATGCTAAACAATTATAACTCACAGTGCAAAGAATTAAATGCGGCACAACACTGGATTACTGTACGTGCTTCAAGAGCATTTTCACCACTGCCAGAGCCTTAGAGGAGGCGGCCACAGACGTGCTGTAAGTACCCTGTACTAAATATTTTCCATACTCACTTCTAATTCCTCATTCTCTGGTTCCTTTTCATTTATTTCAAAGTTTATGTCCATTATTGGTGTGAATAAGGTCTTAAATGGGTGCTGTCCATGTCTGATAGGGAGTTATTTAGGTGGCTTTCAAAGTTAGGCTGGGTTAGGGTCCATAAGTACCAGTCCAGAAGGCAGGGACCCAGTATCCTGACAAAACTACTTCCCGGACATGCCTTTGGCTATATATTTTTTTTTTTTTTATGCGAGGAAGAAGGAACCAAAGGCCATGAGCCCGCAGTAACAGTTCCCTCCAAGAGAAAAACAAAATACAATAGAGAGCCAAATTCAAGATCCGATCATTTTGAGATGCCTGGACACACTGCGTTTGAAAGACTGGAGATCATAGGCAGCAGGAAATACAGACAGAGGGAGACAGTTCCAGAGCTGACCTGTTGCATAAATGAAAGACTGGGAGTAACAGTTAACTCTTGCATTAGAGAGTTGGACAGAAAAGGGATGAGAGTTTGCTGCCAGATGGGTGCTATGCGCCCGTCGTAGAGGTGGAGGAATGCAAGCAGACAGTTCAGAGGAGCAGTGACCATTAAAGTAGCGATAGAAAAGAGATAAAGATGCAACAGTGCGGCGAAGAGACAGAGGTTGAAGGGAGTCAGTAAGAGGAGGAGAGTTAATGAGACGAAAAGCCTTTGACTCCACCCTATTGAGAAGAGCTGTATGTGGGGAGCCTTCCCACAGATGAGAGTTGTACTCCACACAGGGGCAGATAAAACCCCTGTATAGAGTCAACAATTGTGCAGGGGTAAAGAAAGAGCGGAGTCGGCTTAGCACACCCAATCACTTGGAAGCAGATTTTACAAGAGATGTAATATGATCTTTCCAAGATAAGTCCCGAGTAAATGAAACCCCAAGCATGTTCAAGGATGATGCAGGATTAAGCTGAATATTATTAAACATTAGTGGGTATACCTGTGGAAGATTCTGTCGGGTTGATAGGTGTAAGAACTGAGTCTTAGATGCATTAAAGACAACCATATTATTTTTACCCCAGTCAGAGATACGAGCCAAGTCAGACATTAGATGTGCCATAGCCTCATCCCTTGTTTCTTGAAGTAACTGTTGAGATGGGCGTTGTGGGAACCGAATGGAAAGGTGAAGTGTATGAGTGGATAGGGTTAGATGTACAGCTTAGAAGATCATTGATGAATAAAAGGAAAAGAGTTGGTGATAGGACAGAGCCCTGAGGAACACCACTGTTGATAGATCTAGGAGAAGAACGATGGCCGTCTACAACAGCGGCTATAGAATGACCAGAAAGGAAGCTAGCGATGAAGGCACAGATAGAAGGATAGAAACCGTAGGAGGGCAGTTTGGAAATTAAAGATTTATGCCAGACTCGATCGAAAGCCTTTGAGATGTCAAGTGCAATGGCAAAGCTTTCGCCAAGTCCCGAAAGGAGGATGACCAGGAGTCTGAAAGGTAGGTGAGAAGATCGCCAGTGGAGCGTCCCTGATGGAACCCATACTGACGATCGGAAAGAAGGTTGTGATAGGAAAGATGCCTTAAAATTTTTCTATTAAGAATTGACTCGAAAACTTTTGAAATACAGGACGTTAAAGCAATTGGACAATAGTTGGAGGGTTGGGAGTGGTCACCCTTCTTTGGCACTGGCTGAATGAGAGCAAACTTCCAGCAAGAAGGAAAGGTACAAGTTGACAGACAAAGGCGAAAGAGTTTGCCTAGGCAGGGTGTAAGCACAGAAGCACAGTTCTTGAGAACAACAGGAGGGACCCCATCAGGCCCATATGCCTTGTTAGTACTGAGGCCAGTGATGGCAGAAAATACATCAACTGAAGAAGTTTTAAAGTCAGCCATGAGGAAGTCAGAGGGGGGGAAATGATGGAGGAACAGCACCGGAATCATCTAAGGTGGAATTGGAGGAGAAAGTCCGTGCGAAGAGATGTGCTTTATCAGTAGAAGAAATAGCTACAGAACCATCAGAGTAGAAAAGAGGAGGGAAGGATGATGAGGTAAAGTTGTTAGAAAGATTTTTGGCAAGGTGCCAGAAGGAGCGGGAAGAATTCGAGTTGGAGAGTTGAGAGCATTTAGTGTGGATGAAATTATTTTTAATAGAGCGAAGAACAGACTTAGCATGATTACGGGCAGAAACGTAAAGATGATGTGATTCAGGGGTGGGTTGGCTCCGGTACCTTTTGTAGGCCTTCTCCTTGTTGTGGACAGCATTAGAACAAGTGTGATTAAACCAAGGCTTTCTTGCGTTAATCAAAGGATATGAGAAAGGAATGTATGCTTCGATGCCCGAGAGAATAACCTCCGTAATGCGCAAGGCACACTCAGATGGCTCACGGCCATGGAAGCAATAATCATTCCCGGGAAAATGAAAGAAGTACTGCCTGAGGGCCTCCCAGTCCGCGGCTCCAAAATGCCACAGACGACGTTTCCCTGGAGGGTCCACAGGCTGTACCGGAGTGATAGGACAGGTTAAGGTAATAAGGTTGTGATCGGAGGAGCCCAACGGAGAGAAAAGATTAACAGAGTAAGCAGAAGGATTAGTTGTGAGGAAGAGGTCAAGTATGTTGGAGCTCTCTCCAAGGCGGTCAGGGATATGGGTAGGGTGCTGTACAAGCTGCTCTAGGTCATTAAGGATAGAAAAGATGTAGGCTTGTTCACCAGATGGATCCGCGAAAGGAGAGGAGAGCCAAAGGTGGTGGTGAACATTGAAATCTCCAAGAATGGAGATTTCAGAGAAAGGAGAAATGGACAGAATGTGTTCCATTGTAGAAGTAAGATAGTCGAAGAATTTTTGATAGTCAGTAGAATTAGGGGATAAGTAAACAGCACAGATATATTTAGTCAGAGAATGACAGGAAAGCCGAAGCCAGAGTGTGGAAAATTCAGAAGAATGAAGTTCAGGAACACGAGAGCAAGATAAGTCGTTGCGTATGTATACACAACAGCCACCTTTGGCTTTGAAATGAGTATAGAGAAAGTAGGAGGATACAGAAAAGGGTTTGCAGTCAGTTGCCTCAGACAGCTGAGTCTCCGTTAGAAAAAGAAGGTGAGGTTTAGAGGAGGAGAGGTGGTGCTCAACAGAGCGAAAGTTAGATGAAAGGCCGCGAATGTTGCAGAAATGAAGAAGAAGAGAGTCAGACAGTGGTTCCAGGCACCTCGAGTCGTCACCGGGAGAGGGGCAGATGGCGGGGGCATTTATGGTCCCCCCCCTTGGGGACTCCGAGGCTTGATGAATCGACGTCATTTTTGGTGAATTTTGAATAGGAAGTGTAGTGTGTACTGTGCATGTAGTTTGGTGAAGATAGTTAGAGAAATTTGTACTGGAGACCATGCTGGCCTACTCTCTGTAACTGAGACACTGAAAAAGTTCAGCAAAGGGGGATGGTCAGGAACTAGTCCTGAGGGCTGATGAAACGGGAGCTCCAGCACTCCCTGTCATCAGCTTTCCATCCACCTCGGGAGTACTGCCCTGCTCGACTGGTGCTACAGTCTACATCAGATATTGGGAAGATTACTGTAATGGCATGCTTAAACTGTATTTGAGCTTCCCTCCTTATTCTTGTATAATCATTTCTTGCCTGTTTATTGTTGTTATATGCCCTCTCACTATTGTGTCTTCTGTATCTTCCACAGCAAATCTCTCTTTTACTTTGATTTTTTAAATTCTGTACTAAACCATTTCTTTATTTTCATATCTGTTTCTTTGTGCTGAGGGATATAATTTTCAACTCCTATTTCATAAAAATCAAAGAATTTTCTATATATAATATTTAAATCTTGTTGTTTAAGCTCCTTTTCCTAATCTGTTTCTAAGAAGTACTTCTTCAGGTCATGGTAGTTGCCCTTTTTGTAGTTTACAGTGGCATAGCATGGGCAGGGCCACAAGGGCAGTTGCCCTGGGCGCAAAATTCTTAGGAGTGCAAATTTTAAAAAATAATAAAAGTAATCCCTCTAATATCCGAACGCCCAATATCCGAACATCCCCACTAACCGGACATAATCATCCCGGGATCCAATATTCCCAAAATGGGCCAAAAACCGCAAAAAATTCGAAAAAAATCTGACCTTTTTCCCTCCCATAATTTGAAATTGCCGCGTGGCGCCGAACATCTGTTACACCATGGTCCCTTCACCCATTCCTTCCTCCCCCTCCCCCCTCCCCTGTCAGGGTTGCCATTTGGTATTTTTCATTACCAAGTGTGGGCCAATTTGGTAATGAAAAATTCGTTTGGTAATGAATCAGAATAATGCATTACCAAATGGATTTTTCACATGTCTGAGGATACACATGATGGAGATGGTGGATTGTTTGCTTTCTCTGATTAATCTGCTGCCCTACATAGCGTGAAAATAATCAACATGATGTTAATTATAAGGAGAGTGATTACATGTATTTCCACTTGTATATATAATTAGTGAAGAATTTGGTAATGAAAAGTTAAATTTGGTAATGAAAGTTGAGGAGATTGGTAATGTGGCCGTTGCGATCTGGCAACTCTGTTACCCCGCCATCATCAACAGTCACAGCCAAACTCCGATCGAGAGCAGATGCTCATAGCAGTGCAAGCCACAGGTGCTTGTTTTTTGTGAATAAACTGCAATACCTCGCCACTAGAACACACGAGAATTTACAGTGTTGTGCAGTGTTAAGAAATTAGAATTTAGAGTGCAGAGGATTAACTGTGGACTGCAAACTGGCGGTTCAAACCAGTCCAGGAGCCAGGGACTTGTAAGTACCCACAATGTTTAATATTGTAAAAACTCACCTCTAAACCTCATTTTATGGTTCTTTTGCATTTATTTCAGTCTTTTATGTCCCTTATTGGTGTGATTTGGGTCTTAAATAGGTGCAGTGCATGTCCAGAGGGAGTTGTATAGGTGTTTTTCTGAGTTAGGGTCCATAAGTACAAGTCCAGGAGGCTGGGGCCCAATATCCGGACAGGATCACTCTCCGGACATGCCTTTGGCTCTATTACGTCGGATATTGGAGGGATTACTGTGATAAATAAATAATAGGGCACCCTCCCCCTCATACAGAAAATCTCCCAATGTTTGAACATTCTACACAGTTTTTCAACATGACGGGGCAAATAAACGTTTCCGTGTGACATTTTACATTATTTTTCTCGGTATTGACAGCCATATTGTCCTCATGTAATCCTAATCGGTGAATTACATAATGCCTATTAATAGCGTAATTTCCCATTTGAATAAACCGGTACTGTAATATTCCATAACTGGCATAAAAATCATAATTTAAAAAAATGGCAGTGCGTTAGTGGACATTTGTGCTGGGAGGGGGTTGGTGATAGCCAATACCCTCTTCAGGCATAAAATGATCCACAGGTATACATGGCGAGTGATGAGACGGGTGGGTGGTGAACTGAATGAAAGGAAGGCAATGATTGATTATGTGTGTGTGGATGAAAGGATGCAAAGATGTGTAATGGATGCAAGAGCTTATAGAGGTTGGGGGAGTGGACTTTCTGACCACTACTTGGTGGTGGCCAGAATTAGGATCCAAGAAAGATGGAGAAATAGAAGAAGGGAAAGGCGAGAGGAAGGAGTAGTTGCAAGGAGAGTGGAAAGGTTACAAGAGGATGAGAAAAAGGCAGAGTATAAGAGAGAAGTGGAGGAACGATTGGGCAAATATGAATTGGAGCAGATGGGGGACATGAAAGGTGTGTGCAGGATATTTACAGAAGAAATATGTGCAGCATGTGATGTGGTGTGTGGTAGGAAGAGAAGACAGAGGGGTGTGCAAGGAACAGCGTGGTGGACTGAAGAGGTGAGACAGGCTGTGGGACAAAAGAAGAAGGATGAGAAATAGGGGCGTTGAAGAAGTTGAGAGGCGGAAGAGAGAGTTATATGTAGAAAGAAAGAGAGAGGTGAAAAGATTAGTAAGAGAGAGTAAGAAGAGAGTGGATGAGGAATTTGGAAGGAATTTGAGAGTAAAGTGAAGGGACTGTAAGAAAATGTTCTGGAAAGAGGTGAAGAGAGTAATACAGGGTGGAAGTGAAGTTAGCAGGGGAGTGAAAGATAAAAATGGTAGATTACTAGTGGAGAAGGGAGAAAAAGTGAGGAGATGGAGAGAACGCTTTAAGGAACTGTTGATCATACAGGATGGAAGTAATGCGAGTATAAGTGGCTGGGGAATGGCTGGGAGAAGGAGGGAGGTGAGAAGACAGGAAGAAATCAGTAGGATAGAAGTTGTGGAAGCAATGAAGAAAGTTAAATTGGGGAAAGCCCCAGGAATTGATGGAGTGTGTGGTGAAATGCTGAAGCATGGGGGAGAGATTGTAGTAGAATGGATATAGAAGATGTGTAGATTGGCCTGGGAGGAAGGTAGAGTCCTGGAGGATTGGAAGTCAGGTATAATTATTCCCTTGTACAAAGGGAAAGGGGAAAAAAGAAGTGTATGGTAATCATAGGGGCATTTGTCTTCTTAGTATAATAGGAAAAGTATATGGTAGGATACTTATTGACAGAGTTAGAGAAAGAACAGAGGAGTTAGTTGGAGAAGAACAGGGAGGCTTTAGGAAGGGAAGAGGTTGTGTAGATCAGATATTCATTCTTAGATCTTTAGTGGAAAAGTTTCTAGAGAAGGGAAAGAAGTTGTATGCGGCTTTCATGGATTTGGAGAAAGCATATGACAGGGTGGATAGACAAGGATTGTGGAAAGTATTAAGAATATATGGAGTAGATGGAAAGTTGTTGAATGCTGTGAAGAGTATGGATGATGGTGCTATGGCTGCAGTGCGTGTGGATGGTGAACTAAGTGAATTTTTCTCTTTGAAGGTTGGGTTGAAACAGGGATGTGTTATGTCTCCGTGGTTGTTCAATCTGTACATGGATGGGGTAATAAAAGAGGTACAAGGTAGGGTAGTGGATGTTGGAGTGGCCCTGGTGAGAGAGGATAGTGTTTGGAAACTCCCTGTACTGTTGTTTGCAGATGATACTGTGTTGTTGAGTGAAGATGAAGGGGAGCTGCAAGGCTTGGTGGATGAGTTTTGGAGTGTGTGTAAGAAACGGAATCTAAAGGTGAATGTAGGGAAGAGTAAAGTGATGGTCTTTGAGAGAGGTGAAGTCAGTGAATGTACAGCGAGGTTGGATGGTGAGGAATTGGAAAATGTGAGTATGTTTAAGTACTTGGGTAGTGTGATGAGTGAGGATGGAGGTTTGGAAGGTGAAGTGCTTGAAAGGGTACAGCAGGGAAGAAAGGTTGCTGGTTCTTTGAAAGCAGTGATAAGAAACAGGGAAGTGAGCATGGAAGTGAAAAAGTTACTACATGACAGTATTGTAATACCAACTCTAACGTATGGAAGTGAAGCTTGGATGTTGTTGGAAAGACACAAATCAAGAGTGAGAGCAGTGGAAATGAGTTATTTAAGAGGAGCCTGTGGGGTCACATGGAGAGACAAGCTGACGAATGAGAATATAAAGGAGCGTTGTTGCGTGGATGTGGATGTGATAGGAAGTGTTATGAGGAACACACTGAGGTGGTTTGGCCATGTGTTGAGGACGGAGGGTGAAAGACTGACGAAGAGAGTGTATGTGAGTGAGGTGGAGGGGGGAAGAGGGAGGGGGAGGCCGAGGATGAGATGGAGGGATGGGGTGGAGAGGTATATGAGAGAGGGGGGTGTGAGTTGGGAGCAGGGCAGTGAAATGGCGGGGGACGGCGACATGGAGGCGTTTTGTTTGTGGCCACCCCAAACGGGGTTGAGGCATCTGGCAATAGATAGATAGATAGAGATTATTTCACCGAGTTGCAAGGGTGCGAAATTAGAATTCCAAGTGCAAAGGATTAAGTGCAGAGTGCAGCACTGGTGTGTTCCAACTGATGTGGCACAAGTAAGAACAGAATGTGCAGTGTTGAACAATTATAATTCACAATGCAAAGGATTAAGTGCAGCACAACGCTGGATTACTGTATGTGCTTCAAGCTCACTTTCATCACTGCTGTAGCCATAGAGGAGGCTGGTTAATCTTCGCGACGGCCACGGACGTGTTGCAGGTGCCCAGTACACTGCTAAATAATTTCTATACTTTTAATTTCTCATTCTTTGCTTCCTTTTCATATATTTTATGGTTTCTGTCTCTTATTTGTGTGAATAGGGTCTTAAATAGGTGCTGTGCATATCCGGTAGGGAGTTATTTAGGTGGCTTTCAAAGTTAGGTTGGGTTGGGGTCTATAAGTACCTGTTCAGGGGCATTTTTCCCAAGTCCTGGACAAGACCAAGTCCTGGATATTGCTTGAGCTTTATTATGTTGAATCTTGTAGGGATTACATATATATATACAGTAATCACTCTAATATCCGGACGCCCAATATCCGAACATCCTCACTACCCGGACATAATCGTCCCGGGATCAAAAAAAAAAAAAAAAAAAAAAAAAAAAAAAAATCCCGCCCGTAATTTGAACTTGCCGCGCGCGGCGCGGGAGAGCATTGTTGTGGCCCGTCATTCCTCCAACGTCCGATAGAGCGCCGCTGCATCCTCCCCACTTTCCACCTGTCTCTCGCCACGAGTGCACGCTTGTTGTTATGGCTGCGCACGTGATCGCTTTTGTGGTGGTGCCTTAACTGCTGCAGGGACTCCTGCTGCTCTCGGGCCTCCTCTTACTGTGTGTGATGATGGCCCCGCCACCTGAGAAAAGGAAGAGTGGTGTTGACTCTGGAGAGGAAACCGGAGATATTGGAGAAAGTAGATGCGGGGTGGTCTTCTTCCCGCATTCTCCGCGAGTTTAACCTGGCCCGGGCTACTTTGTTCGATATTAAGAGATCCCGAGACAAACTCATGCAGTACACGGCTGACTTCTCGTCGAGAAGCAAACGCAATATGGAGAGGAAGGTTATGTTTACCCCCAAGTTTGCAGAAATCGACCGGTCCACGTTGATTTGGTATCGACAACAACGTGCTGCTGGTATCATTGTACATGGAACGGAGCTGAAAGCTGCTGCTGAGAAGTCCGCCAGGCTTCACGACGCCCTAGACTTCAAGGCATCCGAGGGTTGGCTCTTTGCGTTCAAGTTACAGCATGGCCTTACCAACCGTAAAGCTTTACGGTCAAGCATTGGACGCTAACGAGGATGGAGTTGACGAGTTTCGGCACAAGGTGAAGGGCTTGATCGACAGGGAGGGCCTCACTCTCGGTCAAGTCTACAATGCAGACGAAACTGGCCTATTCTATCGCTCGCTGCCAACGAACACTCTAGCGGAGGAGATGGAGAAGCGTGTACCTGGCCGCAAGCTCTCCAAGTAACGGATATCTGCTTTGTGATTTGCCAATGCTAACGGCATGCACCGGCTTAAGCCCGTTGTTGTTGGCTGCGCAAAGCAGCCTCGGTGCCTTTGTCGGGCGATGGATGTCCTTCCTGTCATTTGGTACCATTCTTTGAAGGCATGGTTTACAGCTGTGATCTTCAAAGACTGGTTCCACTGCCACTTCATCAAGGAGGTCATCCATTACCAGACGAAGACACTGGGAATCCCGCGCGACCAGGTAAAGGCCCTCCTTCTCCTCGACAATGCACCTGCCCACCCGTGCGACAAGGACTTGGTTGCTGAAAATGGCCGTATTAGGTGCATGTTTCTGCCACCTAATACGACTGCTCTCATCCAACCAATGGACCAAGGAGTGATCGTGGCAACAAAGTGCCTATACTTTCGGAAGTTCCTGGACGAGGTGATGGTTGTTCTCGAGGACGAGGACGAGCCCAGGGAGGGACGGGACACACGAGGCAAGCGGACTTTGGAAAATCTTCGCCGCTACATCAAGTCTGCGCTGTACAACTGGGCTAGTGCATGGAAGGAAGTCCCTGTGAAGAATCTGGAAAATGGTTGGTCTCGACTGCTTCTCGGAACGGATGTGGAGTACGATTTTCTAGGATTTGACGTGGATAACTTCCATGCATGGCTACGTACGCACGACGACGATGTTGATGTGGACGATGTTCGTGAGTGGTTGGATGATGACGAGGGCGATCCTGGGTATCAGACGTTGTCTGATATCGAGATTGCGTATTCAGTTGCAGGTGTCAGTACCGAACTTGAAGATTCCGACGAGGAAGGTGACGATGATGTGGACTCCTCTCAGCAGGACACTACTCCAGCCATCCCCAAGCTGAGCGCACTCCGGGAACATCTAAAGTTTGTCCTAGACTACCTGGAACACCCGGGCTGCGACAGGGAGATGGGGCCCTTGGGACTCATGGAGGAAGTGCGTGCTTTCAGGTAGCGCTTCATCAATCGTCAGAATCGTCGGTCATTGCGTCAATCAACCATTGACAGTTTTTCAGGCCCGTGACCCCCGCTGTGCCCAGCCCTGGCTCCACTCCGTTGCCTCCCCAAGACAGGCCCTCATGCTCCGAGCCACAGCCCAGCACATCAGCCATGGTGGAGTCATCGCTCAACGTGAGTTTGCGGCTGTCTTCAGAGTCGTCTGCAGTGGGTACGCCATCACCATGACTCAGCGTGCACCCCTAGGTCACCTGCCAGGGATACTCTCAGACTCTGACAGTGAATAAACAGCAAGAACTTCTCCACTAGACCACACGGGAATTTAGAGTGTTGTGCAGTGAAAATAACAGTGTGTTGTGTTAAGTATTTACAGTTTTGAGAGAAAAGACAGTTGAAAAAAAATTTAACGTAAATGGACTTGTTTGTTTTGGCTTTGGAAAATTATAAGAATGGGAAAAGTTCAAGTGCAACACTTCGTAAGTTACAATGGAGCATTAGTTAGACAAGAGTGCACATTGTGAAGAGAACGGACTTCTGTGTGCGATTGACTAAGTTCAGTGCAAGACTTCAGGAACAGTGTACTGCAAGTGCTTCAGGAAATCCTTCTTACTGTCAGAGTCCGAGAGGAGGCGGTTATTCATCGAGGTGGCCATGGACCTGCTGTAAGTAGGCAGAATGTTTCATACTGTACTTTTTTCCATACTATACTTACCTCATTTCGCTCTTTAATGCCCTTTATTTTTGTGAATAGGGTGTTAGGAGGTATGCATGTGCAGTAGGAAGGTGTTTTTCTGAGTTAGGCTAGGTTAGGGTCCATAAGTACCAGTCCAGGAGCCAGTCACCAGAATGTTTATTATTGTATGAACCTACTTCTAAACCCTCATTTTATGTTTCTTTTGCATTTATTTCAGTCGTTTATGTGCCTTCTTGGTGTGATTTGGGTCTTAAATAGGTGCTGTGCGTGTCCAGAGGGAGTTGGATAGGTGTTTCTCTGAGTTAGGGTCCATAAGTACAAGTCCATCAGCTGGGGCCCAATATCTGGACAGAACCAATATCCGGACCTACCTGTGGCTCTATTACGTCGGATATTGGAGTGATTACTGTATATATATATATATATATATATATATATATATATATATATATGTATATATATTTTTCTTCATTCATTGCCAGACGCCATGTATCCCAAATGTGGTGGCCAAGGGCTTAGAGTTAACTGTTTTACAGGGAGGGGCACTAATCCTCCACCAACCCCACTTGACACGTAGGGATGCCAACAGCCTCTGGTGTTCCCAGGCGGTCACCCATCCAAGTACTAACCAGACCCAATGTTGCTTAACTTCGCTGATCGGATGGG